>NC_054710.1:11558530-11610320 GCF_016097555.1 Gigantopelta aegis | reverse complement strand
GTTCTTCTTTATAATTAGCTTAAATAACGCGTTCACAACGACACCGCCATTGTCATTTGTGCACACAACACGTACAGCGTCGTCAGTCGTCACTAATCTCAATGTGTCTCGTGAAGGTGAAATAGTCCCGTTAGCTCTTCTTGGAAAAGATAAACTAATTACCGTATATGGGTTATCAACCTGTTTGCACACCACCAGTTAATATCGTTACACCGAGGTCATGTCCAATATGATATAACAGTAAATAAAAGGTGGTGTGTACGTCGTTTAATAAAACATTTGATACTGTTTCTTCAATGGTGGCAATATATTAGTATAAACTCAATGTGTGCGTGGCCTTGGTGTTATGTACAAGGTATCTATGTATTGTGGAAGAGTACACCTATTAACTATTGGCGTAGACAGGATTTTGTATTGGGGGAAACCCACATTTAAAAGCACATTGTGTACGAGTCATATTACGTGGAGACAGGAAAATACATAACGTATGGAGGGTATAAAACCGTATCCTGAAAAGTTTTAAGCAAGTTCCCCATGACACAACTCTTGGGTCGAATATTGCTTGGCGGTATATACGTACATGTATATTAGAAACTGGGTCCAGGGGAGGTATATACGTATTTTTTTAGAGGCGGGGTCCAGGGGCGGTATATACGTATGTTGTTAATTAGTTACTTGGTCCAGGGGCGGTATATACGTGTGTTGTTAGAGATTGGGTCTAGGGGCGGTATATATGTATGTTGTTAGATACTGGGTCCAGGGGCGGTATATATGTATGTTGTTAGATACTGGGTTCAGGGATGGTATATATGTATGTTGTTAGATACTGGGTTCAGGGGTGGTATATATGTATGTTGTTAGATACTGGGTTCAGGGGTGGTATATATGTATGTTGTTAGAGAGCGGGTCCAGGGGCGGTATATATGTATGTTGTTAGATACTGGGTCCAGGGGCGGTATATATGTATGTTGTTAGAGAGTGGGTTCAGGGGCGATATATACGTATGTTGTTAGAGACTGGGTCCAGGGGCGGTATAAACGTATGTTGTTAGAGACTGGGTCCAGAGGCGGTATATACGTATGTTGTCAGAGACTGGGTCCAGGGGCGGTATATACGTATGTTGTTAGAGACTGGGTCCAGGGGCGGTGTATACGTATGTTGTTAGAGACTGGGTCCAGGGGCGGTATATACGCATGTTGTTAGTGACTTGGTACAGGGGCGGTATATACGCATGCTGTTAGAGACTGGGTCCAGGGGCGGTATATACGTATGTTGTTAGAGACTGGGTCCAGGAGCGGTATATACGTATGTTGTTAGAGACTGGATCCAGGGGCGGTATAAATATATGTCGTTAGTGACTTGGTCCAGGGGCAGTATATACGCATGTTGTTAGTGACTTAAGACAGGAGCGGTATATACGCATGTTGTTAGAGAGTGGGTTCAGGGGCGGTATATACGTATGTTTTTAGTGACTTGGTACAGGGGCGGTATATACGCATGTTGTTACAGAGTGGGTCCAGGGGCGGTATATATGCATGTTGTTAGTGACTTGGTACAGGGGCGGCATATACGCATGTTGTTAGAGAGTGGGTTCAGGAGCGGTTTATACGTATGTTGTTAGAGACTGGGTCCAGGAGCGGTATATACGTATGTTGTTAGAGACTGGATCCAGGGGCGGGATAAATATATGTCGTTAGTGACTTGGTCCAGGGGCAGTATATACGCATGTTGTTAGTGACTTAAGACAGGAGCGGTATATACGCATGTTGTTAGAGAGTGGGTTCAGGGGCGGTATATACGTATGTTTTTAGTGACTTGGTACAGGGGCGGTATATACGCATGTTGTTACAGAGTGGGTCCAGGGGCGGTATATATGCATGTTGTTAGTGACTTGGTACAGGGGCGGCATATACGCATGTTGTTAGAGAGTGGGTTCAGGAGCGGTTTATACGTATGTTGTTAGAGACTGGGTCCAGGGGCTGTATATACGTATGTTGTTACAGACGAGGTCCTGGGGAGGGGGGGGGGGGCATATATGCATATGTTGTTAGTGACTTGGTACAGGGGAGGTATATACGCATGCTGTTAGAGACTGGGTCCAGGGGAGGTATGTATATACGTATTTTGCTAGAGACTGGGTCCAGCGGTGGTATATACGTATGTTGTTAGAGACTGGGTCCAGGGGAGGTATGTATATACGTATTTTGTTACAGACTGGGTCCAGCGGTGGTATATACGTATGTTGTTAGAGACTGGGTCCAGGGGAGGTATGTATATACGTATTTTGTTAGAGACTGGGTCCAGCGGTGGTATATACGTATTTTGTTAGAGACTGGGTCCAGGGGAGGTATGTATATACGTATTTTGTTAGAGACTGGGTCCAGCGGTGGTATATACGTATGTTGTTAGAGACCACATTCTATATTAGTAACATTATAAGATATATCAAAGTAATGTCACTATTGTGTAAGATAAATGGACGGTATCTCTTGAAACACTAGCCTGTTGAGCTAGGTCCGTACCTTTAACAATAATAATAAATAAATAAATAAAACTTCATTTGACGTTCCACTTAGTGAACCACGACTGGTATATCAAACGTGAATTTTTTTTTTTAAATGTGTAGTTTCATTTTATTTGTTTTTTGTTGATAAAGTCGATTTCTCATTCCAGCCACGACTGGTAAATCAAAGGCCGTGGTATGTGCTATCCTGTATGTGGGATGGTTAATAAAAAGGCTCCTTTGCTGCTGGTGGAACAATGTAGCGGGTTTCAACATCACAAAATATTTCACATCCAATAGCCAATGATTAATAAATCAATGTTCTCTAGTGGTGTCTTTAAATAAAACAAACAACCACCCACACAATCAACAACCTATTTTCCACTCCCGACACAACCCTTGTTCCCAAGAATATAGGCTAAATTGTAAGAGACAAAATCCTAGCTAGAAACCTCCGTATTTCTGCATTTTAACTACATCACACAGCCAATACTGACATCATGTGACGGACATGCCACGCCCACACTCAACATGGCGGGTGATCGGAATTTCTGTTCAGTGATTCCCGTGAAAGTACACAATTAAAGTTACCATCCTACTTTAAAGTGAATATGAATAAAATATTCATAACACCATTTTTGTTCTTTACATCATCATCGTTCTTCTTTACAATTAGTTTAAATAACGCGTTCACAACAACAACGCCATTGTTCTTTGTGCACACAACACGTACAACGTCGTCAGCCGTCACTAATCTCAGTCTGTCTCCTGACGTATTCATTCCAGTCTACGTTAAATTGTTTAATACAATACTAGATCATTCTGTTTTCCCAGACGAATGCCTTAAAGGTACAATTATTCCAATCTATAAAAAATAAAGAGGACCGTTCATTAACTGAAAATTGTCGACCCATAACTTTACTCTGAATAATCGCTTTAAAACATTTATTGAAATAAATGATATTATGAGTGAAGCGCAGACAGCTTTCCGAAAAGGATATTCAACAATAGACCATATATTCACATTACATACTTTGATACATATTTAAAAAAACACAAAAAAACAACAAACAAAACCAACAACAGAAATTATACATACATAGATTTTTGTAAAATGGAAATAAGTCAACGTCGTGCATTTTAAATGATGAATTGTATATAAAACCTGTCGGGGTTTGGGTTTGTTTTCATGCAAATTTAAAGAAAACAAGGATTGAATAGGAATTAAACGTAACATTTGCAAACAATTAAGGTCTAAACAATTGAACATGACTATAGTGGTCAATGTCGAACGCCATATAACCGTAAATAAAAATGTGTTGTGCTCAGTGCGTGCCACATACCAATGTTGCTGTGTACACCGTACATCTATATAGAGCGAATGACAAAATCTATTAATATGCATATATGCTCAAAAGGTTCAAGCACGCTCTGGGGCAATGGCGTAACCAGCATTGTATATAGGGGGACCACATTGTCTACGAGTCATGTTATGTGGCGAAAAGAAAATATACACCTTGGGGGTGGAGGGTGGGGGTGGAGGAGGGTTCTCTAATATTGATGACGTCAGTGCTGAGGCTACCCTGATTTTAAAGCCAAATTACTACCTGTTCCACTAACTATATTTTTCTACAATTTTAACATGTAATTCCTGACCAAATTCTGAGCGAACACCGTTAATTTCAGTGGACGGGGCCGTAGCACAGTCGTAAAGCGTTCACTTATATATATATCTTTAATTAATAAATGTATTTATTTTGAATTCGCGTCCCGTAGTTATTTTAAGATAGGCACGACCCTGTATGTTTATCTCTGTAATAGAGCGTGAGCTTAAGTAACAAAACAATTCCTAACATGGCTTCCCTCCTGTCTGTTAGCTGATGACCACTGACTGTTACTGTAGGCCCTTAGGAACGGGGGACGGGGGACGGGGGGACGGGGGCTCTACCCTCCCACCCTACATTTTTTTTTTGTCCAACTCTCTATCAAGATATAGATAAAATATAAAATATAAAATAAATAAAATATGGTTTTTTCCCTCCACCCCACCACTACAGAGGGTATACCCCCGCACTGGGGGTTGTGTTCTCTCCTCCGATATCGTTGCTACGAGCCTGGACTGTCACTGTGGTTTACATCCACATCAGAACAGTGTCACATGCATGCACAGCGAAGTGTTTTCTCTTGCAGGTAGCCGAGTTGTCAGTACTGACCCAGATGTTAATCTCGCTAAACGATCTGCCGGTATTTCTCCGTGTCCATTGTTACACAGCGATACGGGTAGACGTGTACATTTCCACCTGCCAGCTAAGAAGAATGAATTCGGAAACAAGAACTTGTATAGGGTGTATACTACCAAATCAAATCCCATAGACGACAATAGTAACATATGTGGCTAAAACTTCTACCTGCAGCGTATCAACTGACATGTACACCACGGATATAAATATTACCACCCCTCACCCTTAAAGTGAATAAGAAAAAAATTGGGGTCAAGATACTAATTTCAGAGATAACGGGTAGCATCTATGACTACCTTAGTTCCACACAAAATTTGAATATTTTGTTACAGGTACCCCATACATGTTTCAAACACAAGGCTACTTAACACAGTGGTATTAGATTAAATAAACTTGAATATATTTATTACCCAAATAAAACGTTTCACCTAGAACTTTGACCCAGCCGGAAGGTATTTAGTTTAGTACTGTCTATGGTCTGTTTGCATCAAAAAGGAATCTATGAATTTGCAATGCAACTCTATTTATTATAAAGTTAAAACTGAAGTTTTAAACCAACACTAACTCATTTTTTTATATTTATAAAAATGGGGTTTTTTTTAAACAAATTCCCATTAAAATATATAGATTAAATTTAATTTTTAACACAGGGGTGAAAACCAAATGCTATAGAACAGCCCATGTATATTGCTTCACTTTTACTGAAGTAATCGATAATGCAGTACACTGAGATTAAAAGTAGAACTGCGCGTCCTTTAGTTTGGCTCTTTCATCAGTTGCCTTCACACCCGTGTACAAAAACAACAAGAGTTAACCTGTGCAATTCGATGGCAATGTATAAAGAAATCTTCTTCTTTTTATTTACACTGACATGTATTTCAAAAAGAACCTTTATTGGATTTGTTATGGGTTTAAAATTTGATAATATATTTTAAAATGAATTTTAACTTTATTCCTTATATGCATGACAATTCATCGGTTCCCTTTTTAACGCAAACGGGCTATAGCGAACTTTATGGCACTGCAGTCTAGATGTAGCCAGTGCACCTCGACTGGTATATCAAAGGCCGTGGTATGTGCTGTGATATCTCTGGTATGGTGCATACAAAATATCCCTTGCTACTAATGGGAAACTATAGCGGATTTCCTCTCTAAGACTGGGCGGGATTTAGCTCAGTTGGTTGAGTGCTTGCTTGAGCTGCTTGCTTCGCAGGATCGAACCACCTCGGTGGATACATTCAGCTGATTGGGGTTTTTTTCTCGTTCCAATCAGTGCACCACAACTGGACAAAGGCTGTGGTATGTGCTTTCCTGTCTGTGGGAAAGTGCATATAAAAGATCCCTTGTTGCTACTGATGGAAAATTGTAGCGGGTTTCTTCTGTTGACAATTTGTCAGAATTACCAAAAGTTTGACATCCAATAGCTGATGATTAATAAATCAATGTGCTCTAGCGGTGTCGTTAAACAAAACCAACTTGTTCAACAAGTCTTATCTAGGGCCTATACAATAATATATTTTTAAATATTCTACACATGTAGATAGACTTGCTGAAGTGCTGTAAAGGTCGTTACAAGTCGCTGTGAATATTCTACACATGTAGATAGACTTGCTGAAGTGCTGTAAAGGTCGTTACAAGTCCCTGTGAATAGCCTATACAATAATATATATTTTAATATTCTACACATGTAGATAGACTTGCTGAAGTGCTGTAAAGGTCGTTACAAGTCCCTGTGAATATTCTACACATGTAGATAGACTTGCTGAAGTGCTGTAAAGGTCGTTACAAGTCCCTGTGAATATTCTACACATGTAGATAGACTTGCTGAAGTGCTGTAAAGGTCGTTACAAGTCGCTGTGAATATTCTACACGTGTAGATAGACTTGCTGAAGTGCTGTAAAGGTCGTTACAAGTCGCTGTGAATATTCTACACATGTAGATAGACTTGCTGAAGTGCTGTAAAGGTCGTTACAAGTCGCTGTGAATATTCTACACATGTAGATAGACTTGCTGAAGTGCTGTAAAGGTCGTTACAAGTCGCTGTGAATATTCTACACATGTAGATAGACTTGCTGAAGTGCTGTAAAGGTCGTTACAAGTCCCTGTGAATATTCTACACATGTAGATAGACTTGCTGAAGTGCTGTAAAGGTCGTTACAAGTCGCTGTGAATATTCTACACGTGTAGATAGACTTGCTGAAGTGCTGTAAAGGTCGTTACAAGTCCCTGTGAATATTCTACACATGTAGATAGACTTGCTGAAGTGCTGTAAAGGTCGTTACAAGTCGCTGTGAATATTCTACACATGTAGATAGACTTGCTGAAGTGCTGTAAAGGTCGTTACAAGTCCCTGTGAATATTCTACACATGTAGATAGACTTGCTGAAGTGCTGTAAAGGTCGTTACCTGTGAATATTCTACACGTGTAGATAGACTTGCTGAAGTGCTGTAAAGGTCGTTACCTGTGAATATTCTACACGTGTAGATAGACTTGCTGAAGTGCTGTAAAGGTCGTTACCTGTGAATATTCTACACGTGTAGATAGACTTGCTGAAGTGCTGTAAAGGTCGTTACAAGTCCCTGTGAATATTCTACACATGTAGATAGACTTGCTGAAGTGCTGTAAAGGTCGTTACAAGTCCCTATGAATATTCTACACATGTAGATAGACTTGCTGAAGTGCTGTAAAGGTCGTTACCTGTGAATATTCTACACATGTAGATAGACTTGCTGAAGTGCTGTAAAGGTCGTTACAAGTCCCTGTGAATATTCTACACATGTAGATAGACTTGCTGAAGTGCTGTAAAGGTCGTTACCTGTGAATATTCTACACATGTAGATAGACTTGCTGAAGTGCTGTAAAGGTCGTTACAAGTCCCTGTGAATATTCTACACATGTAGATAGACTTGCTGAAGTGCTGTAAAGGTCGTTATAAGTCCCTGTGAATAGCCTATACAGTAATATATTTTTAAATATTCTACACATGTAGATAGACTTGCTGAAGTGCTGTAAAGGTCGTTACAAGTCCCTGTGAATATTCTACACATGTAGATAGACTTGCTGAAGTGCTGTAAAGGTCGTTACAAGTCCCTGTGAATATTCTACACGTGTAGATAGACTTGCTGAAGTGCTGTAAAGGTCGTTACAAGTCCCTGTGAATAGGAAGGAAGGAAGGGTTTTATTTAACGACGCACTCAGCACATTTTATTTACGGTTATATGGCGTCAGACATATGGTTAAGGACCACAGAAATATTTAGAGAGGAAACCCGCTGTCGCCACTTCATGGGCTACTCTTTTTCGATTAGCAGCAACGGATCTTTTATATGCACCATCCCACAGACAGGATAACACATACCACTGCCTTTGATATACCAGTAGTGGTGCACTGGCTGGAGCGATAAATAGCCCAATGGGCCCACCGACGGGGATCGACCCCAGACCGACCGCGCATCAAGCGGGCGCTTTACTACTGAGCTACGTCCCGCCCCCTTCCCTGTGCTGTAAATGTCGTTACATGTCCCTGTGAATACGTTTCCTCGGCAGTTCTTCCTTCACTGGCGGTGGCAGGGGCAGCGTGCATGGAGTCCATGCCATCAAGCCTCCTCCCCCCACCCTCACCCTTATTTTTTCATACCTTCTTTTTATAATCAGAGCCGTCAGAATTGGCTGGGACGGCTATGCCCCTCAGTTTGCGTAAATCATTTTAGTATATACAACTAACTTCAAGCAATGCAACAATAATAATGTTCATGCAGACACTCAGTGGCGGATCCAAAGGATGGTTACAGGGGTCCCGTAACCCCATCCCCGCCCGTTTAAAATTCCTGTTTAATGATTTGGTTTCTTTTTTAAATTAACTGAATTACACAATATGAAATTGCCATGGAAACGCGCCTGTGAGCAGCTTTACTTCGTAATGTTCCATGAAGCTTGCCCCGGAACCCGCCGACAGATCTCGACCCATTTCGGAGCTCGACTCATTTGCCGTCAACAAACTGAAATTGACCTTTTTACAATTGGGGGCAGGACACTCCGATTTCAACTCGCCATGAAGCAAGACGTTGCTATTTGTGCTCTCGAGATAACCCCCAACGTGGGGGAACTCTTAGCTAGTTACGGCGCGCTGCGTGAGTATCGAGTCGCGTACACTGGGTCACGGGCGACCGTGACCTTTATATACTGCGATCTCGATACCCCAAAGAAGAAGAGAAGAGGACGTGGAAAGAGGAGACGTGCACCAGTGACGATACAGGGGGAACCAAAGCTGGCGGCTGAACCGCCAGCGGCGGTTCCATCTGCGTCGTCGCCCCCTCCATCTACTCAGCGGAAGGAGACCAGCTCGCCACAGGCTGACAAGTCGACGGACGCGACCAGATGGACACTGGACACTGCCATGTACCAGTCACCACCGCGACGGCCCACTTCTACTCCCAAGCCGACTCCGGTGAAGCGGTTAACTTTACCTGCCGCTCCCGTTGAGTCGGCAATGGATACAGTTGTTCTCGCGGCTGCTAAGCGGAAAGCCGTCACACCCACCAGACGACCAGCCCGCTAAGTCGAAGCTGCCTACTCCAACAATGCCCCCGCCTGCTGCAGAGGAGGACGTAGACCCGTGGGAGTTGCCCTTGGGGAAACTCAAGAGACAATTCCGGGACTACGTCCATGGGGATACAACAGACACGAAGAAGTTGAGAGGCCGGTACAGCAAACAGAAATGGAAGCCACTGCCGGATGGGACTCACTACAAACTGCACACCCTACAGTTCAACGACGCGACGGGACTTATCGTGACACACCGGCGCCAGCAGATCTTCAGACAAGCGATTCTTCTACATCAGATGGACAGCCCAACTATCCACCGAATCGTCAATACGATCTGCGGCGCCGGTTACAGCATCGTCTTCCAGGACTTGCTCGGCAGGAAGCACCTGATCCCGTCACTGACTGCTGGACCGGTCCTCAACTCTCCGTAGTCGCCAACCTCTCTTAGGACGGGCACCTCCTGTTTTGGGCTTAGTTGGACTTAAAACATTTCGTCCGTAGTTCAAAATTTTATGTTTATTTTTTTGTAAACAGTCCGACGCAGTTTATTTTGGCAGCCCGTCTAAATTGCTCAAATCACCTCAAAAACTTTTCGTTCGAGCACTCTAATTTTATTGTTTGGACTTAAATATTTGTAGCTCATTTTCCTTTCGG
Source organism: Gigantopelta aegis (assembly GCF_016097555.1). Classification (NCBI taxonomy): domain Eukaryota; kingdom Metazoa; phylum Mollusca; class Gastropoda; order Neomphalida; family Peltospiridae; genus Gigantopelta; species Gigantopelta aegis. Next base: position 11,600,378 of record NC_054710.1, on the reverse strand, counting down.
TCTTTGACCTAACTACTAAATTCTATCTATCTAATTTCTTTTTGACCGCCCAATCTAATCGAACGACCAAATTTAACGAGTAGAATTTTTTTGTATTAATTATATTAATTAGAGATGCGCTAGACTGTGGCGAGAAAAGTTTATAAAATTTCCTTCAGCATGGGGGGGGGGGGGGACCCCCGAACACCCTCCTCCCCTGCACACACGCTTGATATGACAACTCAATAAGCTATTACAACTACTATACATGTATCCAGCTTGCTTTTGTTATAAGGCCCGTATGAAACAACACAATGTAAGGTGAGCGATAGGTCCACTCCTCTAATGTGAATCTCTATATAACCACGGGCCATAGAACATAAATGAACGCACAGCCCAGATACCCGAGGTGTGTGCCCAGGACAGCGTGCTTGAACCTTAAGAAGATAAGTATAATCAAACAAACATACCGGATTCACCTGTCTTCGACATAACAGAAACTCTCTTACGAAGTCAGACGTTGTGTCCACGACAGGCGTGCTTGAAGAGTTCTCCGATGGAAGCATGCCCTCACCCACATATCGGTAATAATATCAGTCATTTACCTTCAGGATTTTTCACTGGATCCACTCCTGTAATGTGAATCTCTATATAACCACGGACCATAGAAACAACACAATGTAAGATGAATGATAGGCCCACTCCTGTAGTGTGAATCTCTATATAACCACGGACCATGGAAACAACACAATGTAAGATGAATGATAAGTCCACTCCTGTAATGTGTCTCTCTATATAACCACGGGCCATAGAAACAACACAATGTAAGATGAATGAAAGGTCCACTCCTGTAGTGTGAATCTCTATATAACCACGGACCATGGAAACAACACGATGTAAGATGAATGATAGGCCCACTCCTGTAGTGTGAATCTCTATATAACCACGGACCATGGAAACAACACAATGTAAGATGAATGATAGGTCCACTCCTGTAATGTGACTCTCTATAAAACCACGGACCATGGAAACAACACAATGTAAGATGAATGATAGGCCCACTCCTGTAATGTGAATCTCTATATAACCACGGACCATGGAAACAACACAATGTAAGATGAATGATAGGCCTACTCCTATAGTGTGAATCTCTATATAACCACGGACCATGGAAACAACACGATGTAAGATGAATGATAGGCCCACTCCTGTAATGTGAATCTCTATATAACCACGGACCATAGAAACAACACGATGTAAGATGAATGATAGGTCCACTCCTGTAGTGTGAATCTCTATATAACCACGGACCATAGAAACAACACAATGTAAGATGAATGATAGGCCCACTCCTGTAGTGTCAATCTCTATATAACCACGGACCATAGAAACAACACGATGTAAGATGAATGATAGGCCCACTCCTGTAGTGTGAATCTCTATATAACCACGGACCATAGAAACAACACAATGTAAGATGAATGATAGGCCCACTCCTGTAATGTGAATCTCTATATAACCACGGACCATAGAAACAACACAATGTAAGATGAATGATAGGCCCACTCCTGTAATGTGAATCTCTATATAACCACGGACCATGGAAACAACACGATGTAAGATGAATGATAGGCCCACTCCTGTAATGTGAATCTCTATATAACCACGGACCATGGAAACAACACGATGTAAGATGAATGATAGGCCCACTCCTGTAATGTGAATCTCTATATAACCACGGACCATGGAAACAACACGATGTAAGATGAATGATAGGCCCACTCCTGTAATGTGAATCTCTATATAACCACGGACCATGGAAACAACACAATGTAAGATGAATGATAGGCCCACTCCTGTAGTGTGAATCTCTATATAACCACGGGCCATGGAAACAACACGATGTAAGATGAATGATAGGCCCACTCCTGTAGTGTGAATCTCTATATAACCACGGACCATGGAAACAACACGATGTAAGATGAATGATAGGTCCACTCCTGTAGTGTGAATCTCTATATAACCACGGGCCATAGAAACAACACAATGTAAGATGAATGATAGGCCCACTCCTGTAGTGTGAACCTCTATATAACCACGGACCATAGAAACAACACAATGTAAGATGAATGATAGGTCCACTCCTGTAGTGTGAACCTGTATATAACCACGGGCCATGGAAACAACACAATGTAAGATGAATGATAGGCCCACTCCTGTAGTGTGAATCTCTATATAGCCACGGACCATAGAAACAACACAATGTAAGATGAATGATAGGTCCACTCCTGTAATGTGTCTCTCTATATAACCACGGACCACAGAAACAACACAATGTAAGATGAATGATAGGCCCACTCCTGTAGTGTGAATCTCTATATAACCACGGACCATAGAAACAACACAATGTAAGATGAATGATAGGCCCACTCCTGTAGTGTGAATCTCTATATAACCACGGGCCATAGAAACAACACAAAGAAAGATGAATGATAGGCCCACTCCTGTAGTGTGACTCTCTATATAACCACGGACCATAGAAACAACACAATGTAAGATGAATGATAGGCCCACTCCTGTAGTGTGAACCTGTATATAACCACGGGCCATGGAAACAACACAAAGTAAGATAAATGATAGGTCCACTCCTGTAGTGTGAACCTGTATATAACCACGGACCATAGAAACAACACAATGTAAGATGAATGATAGGCCCACTCCTGTAGTGTGAATCTCTATATAACCACGGACCATAGAAACAACACAATGTAAGTTGAATGATAGGCCCACTCCTGTAATGTGAATCTCTATATAACCACGGACCATGGAAACAACACAATGTAAGATGAATGATAGGCCCGCTCCTGTAGTGTGAATCTCTATATAACCACGGGCCATGGAAACAACACGATGTAAGATGAATGATAGGCCCACTCCTGTAGTGTGAATCTCTATATAACCACGGACCATAGAAACAACACAATGTAAGATGAATGATAGGTCCACTCCTGTAGTGTGAATCTCTATATAACCACGGACCATAGAAACAACACAATGTAAGATGAATGATAGGCCCACTCCTGTAGTGTGAATCTCTATATAACCACGGACCATAGAAACAACACGATGTAAGATGAATGATAGGTCCACTCCTGTAATGTGAATCTCTATATAACCACGGACCATAGAAACAACACGATGTAAGATGAATGATAGGCCCACTCCTGTAGTGTGAATCTCTATATAACCACGGACCATAGAAACAACACAATGTAAGATGAATGATAGGTCCACTCCTGTAGTGTGAATCTCTATATAACCACGGACCATAGAAACAACACAATGTAAGATGAATGATAGGCCCACTCCTGTAGTGTGAATCTCTATATAACCACGGACCATAGAAACAACACAATGTAAGATGAATGATAGGCCCACTCCTGTAGTGTGAATCTCTATATAACCACGGACCATAGAAACAACACAATCTAAGGTGAGCGATAGGTCCACTCCTGTAATGTGACTCTCTATATAACCACGGGCCATAGAACATAAATGAGCGCACAGCCCAGATACCCGAGGTGTGTGCCCAGGACAGCGTGCTTGAACCTTAAGAAGATAAGTATAATCAAACAAACATACCGGACTCACGTCGGTCCTGTCTTCGACATAATAGAAACTCTCTTGCGAAGTCAGACGTTGTGTCCACGACAGGCGTGCTTGAAGAGTTCTCCGATGGAAGCATGCCCTCACCCACATACTGGTAATAATATCAGTCATTTACCTTCAGGACTTTTCAATGGTGATCACAATTCCAGTATTTCCGGTTTTCTTTACGACTTAATTATTATTTAGTAACAAATACACACAGATATTTTAGACGGACTGAAAAATATTTTATTTAACTCACACAATAATAAAATATAATACAAAATACAATATATAAGTACATAAGCCATTCCTTACAGGAATTATGAGAGACTGTCAGTAATAAAAAAAAAAGAAGAACGTACCTATTATATAAAGAACACACATACAGGGATACATAACAGTTAAAATAGAGATATCTAAGTTAAGAGTATCATGGTGTCCGACGACAGGTTAACATAAAACACGGACAGATTAATATGGAATACAATTATAGATTTAAAACATGATTCCCCTTCAGTCTCACACATTTTCATTATTCTATTTTCTAAATGGTCTTTCTAAACAGTGTGTAATATATCCGTCATTATCTTTTATCAAATCTTCATATTTATCAGTATGTTTTACTATCTGCCCATACTAGTAATAATTAGTACATCATATATTATGTTACATGTCCATAGACACAGTTATAACTATTTGATATGTTCATAAGATTATTTTATATATTAGCAAATTTTCATATTTATGTTATATGCCTATTAGTATATTGTAATGACATCCTATTATGCTATTATAAGGTTTGGTTTATAGACACCACCAGATCACATTCATTAATTAATCATCAGCTATTTGGTCATTCTTATATGCAGACTTCAGAGGAAACCCGCTACATTTTTATTCCGTTAATAGCGAGGAATTATCTATATACACTTTCCCAGAGACTGGACAGCACATACTTTGGTCTTTGATATAGCAGGTGTTCTGCTCTTGTTGGAAAGTGAAAACCACAATCTGAGAAGGGGTCCACCATGGGGATTCCATCCTTCAACCCAAGCACATCAAGTGAGCGCGCTGACTGTTAGATCTCTCCCCATACAAAGGTGGAAAGTTAGTGTGTTTGCACCATTAGAACACATCAAGTGAGCGCTCTGACTGTTAGATCTCTCCCCATACAAAGGTGGAAAATTAGTGTGTTTGCACCTTTAGAACACATCAAGTGAGCGCTCGGACTGTTAGATCTCTCCCCATATAAAGGTGGAAAGTTAGTGTGTTTGCACCATTAGAGCACATCAAGTGAGCGCGCTGACTGTTAGATCTCTCCCCATATAAAGGTGGAAAATTAGTGTGTTTGCACCATTAGAACACATCAAGTGAGCGCGCTGACTGTTAGATCTCTCCACATACAAAGGTGGAAAGTTAGTGTGTTTGCACCATTAGAGCACATCAAGTGGGCGCACTGACTGCTAGATCTCTTCCCTTACAAAGGTGGAAAGTTAGTGTGTTTGCACCATTAGAACACATCAAGTGGGCGCACTGACTGTTAGATCTCTCCCCATACAAAGGTGGACAGTTAGTGTGTTTACACCATTAGAACACATTGATTTGTTAATCATCGGCTATTGGATGTCAACCATTTGGTAATTTGACATATAGTTTTAGAGAGGAAACCCGCCACATTGTTTTCCGTTAGTACTAAGATATCTTGCAACCACGCACAAAATATATTACAGCGGAGAAACTTGAATCGTACTCTGTAATAGGAAATGACGTGTTCACTGTATTCTAATGTTAAAACTAGTACAACAACAACAACCAAACTCCAACCAAAATAATAATCTTTTGCAAAGGTAAACATTGAAAAAACCCACCACACACACATCTTTTAATTTTCGTGCTTTTATATTACGCAAGATGCAATATTTAACATTTATAAGACGTAGCTGAACAGAACGAATTGATTGTGATATATATTGTATATACATTTTAATAAGTTCAGACGAGCAGAAAAAAATATTGATGGTAGATTAATGATGGGAGTGGTCAGTTCCTCGCCTAACTTAGATTATTGATGGGTGTGATTAGTTGCTCCCCTAATTTAGATTATTGATGGGAGTGATTAGTTGCTCCCCTGATATTATTCATGGGAGTGATTAGTTCCTCCCCTGATAATATTGATGGGAGTGATTAGTTGCTCCCCTAATTTAGATTATTGAGGGGAGTGATTAGTTGTTCCCCTAGATTATTGAGGGGAGTGATTAGTTGCTCCCTAAATTAGATTATGGGTGACCAATTAAGGTATTAACATATAGAGCACTGGTATTTAATTATTTTGTAGTATTATTTCTCTATCACCTGCTCAAGGGAGCTAACAATTATTATCTTTGGCAAAGTCTCAGGGGAGTGATGGGGAACCGAGTTACAGCTCCCCTTAAAGAGCGAGATCTGAAGTTAAGTGGAATATATGGCAACAGAACAAACAGTAACTGAACACATTTTTTAAATTTTATTTTAAATGTGAAAACATAAATATGTTTAACAGTCTCTCTCTCTCTCTCTCTCTCTCTCTCTCTCTCTCTCTCTCTCTCTCTCTCTCTCTCTCTCTCTCTCTCTCTCTCTCTACTTTTTTGTTCTGGGGCCCGATTCACAAAGGTCCCTTAGCCTCTACTAGACAACAAAGCATCCTCTTTGCAAGTCTTGTAGCACTGCACTGCGAGATCGCAAAGTTGCGAGAAGTTAGTGAATTAGGCCCCTTGTATCATTAAATTGGAACAAACAGTACCTATTAGTCGTGTTGTACATCATATCAACATTTATGAAAATCACAATGCTCTATGTCTGTGGTTTTTCTGCATATTTATCTCTAAAGACCTATTCAAAATTGGTACAAGAAATATTTCACTATGAAAATAGCATACATATTATATATAAATAATATACATATACTGAGACAAAGAAAAAAGGGGTCACTTGGTATTTTATACCAAATGTCAGTCATCTTCAACGTCATAATGTCTATATAAAGTAAAAACATGTAATGTGGAATTCAATGTCATTAATGTGGTATTCAATATTATTAATGTGGAATTCAATGTGGAATACAATGTCATTAATGTGGAATTCAATGTCATTAATGTGAGACTCAATGTCATTAATGTGGAATTCAATGTCATTAATGTGGAATACAATGTCATTAATGTGGAATTCAATGTGGAATACAATGTCATTAATGTGGAATTCAATGTGGAATTCAATGTCATTAATGTGGAATTCAATGTGGAATACAATATCATTAATGTGGAATTCAATGTCATTTATGTGGAATTCAATGTCATTAATGTGGGATTCAATGTCAGTAACACAGTTAACTTCATTATGGATGAGGGTTTTGGTAGTAGTCTCCCTTTTCAATTAGTGTTGTTATAATCTCTTGTTAAACATCCGCCCCGTTGAGGCTTTCAAATTAGTGTTCTCCCGTTAAACTATTTTAAGAAAGACTTTCTAAAGGAATGTAAGAAATAGAATAATACACTTGTGCCCGTTGGAGACAATTTATCTTACAACTTGTGGCTTCCAAAAGTATCGTTTGCTTCTTGGATAAGTTTCGTAAGATACATTTTCTCCAATACGCGTGTGTTATTCTCCATTTTCTTCTGTCAGATTCAGAAAAGATTACCTATTCGCTATAGTGACATTACAGCGCTAGTCAACTTCATTTTAACTTGGTTTTCATCCTTATACCCAATATCTTGGATGTGTGTCTGGGTCAGGGGTTAGTGGTTAGTTGTTACTGGTTAGTGAGCGGGAAGTCATTCCTCCCCATTGGCTCAATTACACTCGCTCTGGGTCTACACCTCAGCTATCTAGGATGTCTGTCTGGGTCAGGGGTGGGTGGTTAGTTGTTACTGGTTAGTGAGCGGTAAGTCACACCTCCCCATTGGGTCGTTTAAACTCGCTCTGGGTTGGAGTCGACACCGGGTTCCGCATTGTATTGACTCAGGTCTCACGGCTCTCCCATTATGATTTATTTCACTAAACTAGAAAGTAGGACCAACAGTTCACGGTTCACTGAGAGATCCGTGCCAGATGATATTCTCAATTTAATATCGAAATATTCACGCCAGCTAACATCAAACATCGGCATCAGCGGTCGCGACACGTCGATGTTTGGGATGGAGTGTACAACTGTGTTGTCGTAAACGCGGATAATGTGGAGAGTGGCGTTGTCGAAGTCTACCAACAGCCCAAGTCTGACCTTGAGTCGTGAGTTAGTTTTGAAATCTGCCACAGGAATACAGCACAGCTGCTTTCCACGGGAATAAGCACATAAACATATACTGTTGTGAGTTTTACAGCTGACCACCATAACACACCACGCTTGTTTGTTATTAACAATCCCTGTTGTATCGTCACAGTGCCCGTCCAGACAAACACCAACTTCTGCTATCAGTTTATGTAATTCGGCCGATTTACGCACCATGCAGGTGACTTCCGTCTCCCAGAACGCACATCCAGACATCGGGACATGCGTCCTGGCTGTGACTCCAAGGAAACACTGAAGACCGGAAGTCTGGTCAGTATGTTTTACATCTGAAGGTTTGTTGACCAGAATTCCAGATTCGTTAATACTACACCACTTCCGGTTTATCTTCTGTGAGTCATACTCTATATTTGGCACTGTGGAAAAGAAATTAAATAAGAAAAATGTAAATATAGAAATATTTTTTATTTATAAGCACAGTTTTACTATTTATGGAGATAAAGCATATTTATAACAATAATACATGTATAATATTGCAAGTCACATTTAATTATACTTATCAGAACATAATTATAATTGTATCGATATCTCGGGACAGACTAAATACGTTAATTTGTGGCCATTTACTAGTGTAGTGAGTTACCTTTTAAATTGGTGTTACCTACGTCTCGTATGACGTGTGTGTTACCTGTCCGTGACATACTGTATGAAAAAAAAAATTGTTTTGTTTAACGACATCACTAGAGCACATCGATTTATTAATTATCGGCTATTAGATGGTTAAACATATGGTCATTTTGACACAGTCATAGAGATGAAACCCGCTACATTGTTCCATTAGTAGGAGGGATCTTTCATATGCACCATCCCACAGGCAGGACAGCACATACCACGGCCTTTAATATACCAGTCGTGGTACACTGGCTGGAACGAGAAATAGCTCACCGGCATGCTTGTCACTCAAGTTAGTTCGACTCGTGGAGAAATTCAGAGAAGCAAATAAGATCTGGTTTCAGTTGGAATGGAAGTAGATTTTCTGTTATGCATGTTTACTCAAATCAATACCTAAATAAAGTGTCCATGTTTGTACAGATACACGTGGACGTTACTTACAGAGAAGTGTTCTGTACTGTTCTGACTGTCCATCAACAGGGAAGAGAATTCTTTTCATCATATCCTCGTCTGAAACAAATATATAAATATAGGTCAGACTGGTATAACGGTCACCTGTATATAATGGTCAACTCTCCGTAACCGGCACCATAAATTCCACCAAATGCATTTCCTTCTTTATTTTATCTGTATATAACAACCACCTATTCAATGCGGCCAGCGGCCATTATGTTTTGACCAAAATGAATTGTTAAACATGCTATAACGGCCACAAAATATATTGACCACATGTTATTTTGACCAAACAACAGTTGAACTTGTCGTAATGGTCACAAGATATGGGTATATTTCAAAATACTAGTTTTGGTGTCAGATAATATAACCAAGAAACATGTTTAAAATCTAGGTTAATTAACCTACTTCTCTGATTAACCATTTGTCTTCTATGGGCACTTTAGTTTTGATGTCGGATGCAAATTAGATTTTGGTGTCGGATAGAAAAAAGATGTCATACATTTTATCAGTATAATTTTAATTAATACCTTTGCTATACCTAGATATATATTTTAAAGTGCTTTCTTCATTATTATACTTCATTAAGAAATGTCAGTCATGACTCTTAGAGGGGCATTCCTGACTTTACAGACATTTAAACTTCCCACTAGCTAACAAGGCTTTTTAATGAATAAAATTGGATATTAATTATATTTTCTTCCTCAGAATATTAATGTTTGAACACCATGTGTTTCTGGTATTCCTAATGTTTATAGTAGCTTAAACAAGATTTGTGTTTAACATGCAGGAAATGATGAAGGCAAAATCCAATTTGACATGCTAACTTGAATTGCGGGGTCTGGTGTTGACCCTTTTTGAAATATGCCCATATACACATGTATTGGTCACAATATAAAGTAATTGATTTACTCAACACTAAAATGCTATTCAACCATGACACATAACAAATTGCGGCAGCCTGCTAACTTGAAATTGTGGGTCTGGTGTTGACTCCGTTTGAAATGTGCCCATATATATATGTATTGGCCACAACATACAGTAACTAATTTACTCAACACTGAAATTATAGTCAGACAAGACGACAATTTGCGGCAGTCTTCCACTATGTTTGTTCAACCATTACACACTGGCAATGTTGTCCTTTTCTTATTATAATGATTTCTCACTTGCAACCATTGGCGTCCCGTGTATCAATTTAGTAGGTAACATCATGCAGTGGAAAGCAATGAAAGATAAACTACTTTTTCAAAATATGAATAATAGAGTGACTTTCAACAAAAAGTATTCAATTTATGCTTTGAATAATATTTATACTTCCTCTATTATGTTAAATTGTAGTGACAACTGTTGACACATTTATGCATTCACTTTAGAAATTGTTTTCATAGTAAACTATTTCGTGTGTTTCTATTTACTTGTATAACACATCCACTTGTCTACACGGTGACACTGACCAGGTCCGTTGCGTTGACTATGTGACTTATACTTTGCAAGCATTTCTGACCATTTCATGGAATCAAAACGATGAAGGTTAGACCTTGTGTTTTGAGGATAATTAACAAGACTGAGAGGATTACATCAACATTTAATGTATTCTGTGGAAAGACAGAAGCAATGAATATGTATGAAAATGTTTGGTAACTATGGAGCTGGGATATATATATATATATATATATATATATATATATATATATATATATATATATATATATATATATATATATATGTGTGTGTGTGTGTGTGTGTGTGTGTGTGTGTGTGTGTGTGTACGTGGTTTAGATCAGATACTCAGTTTTTAATTTTCTGTGTCCTTGCCAGTTATCATCAAAATAGCAAGAACAACAGAAATCATCATTCAATAATTTATTGATTTTGTCTTAATCAATATTAACAAATATCAAATTCCATACCTGAGTTGTTTTTGTTCAAAATAATTCCATTCCATATTACACCAGTTTTCTCAGTAATTTTCTCTATCTACTTGAACGTGTCATCAATTGTAACCTCTTGTATAGGAATATCAACCAGTTCCTGACCTTCCATCACAGAGAGAAGATTGTCTTCAAGAGTTGGAGCCATTTCTATAAAGTCAGCAGCTCGTGCGAATTGCACGGCTTGCTTACAGTGCAGAACATGGTCCGCCTTGAGGACTTCTGACTGTCCAACCAACTTCATCTGCTCGTTTCTGTCAGCTTTTTGTTTCTCTATGTTTGAAATGACATCTTCTTTCATCTGTTTTCTTTTGTCAGACAACTTGTGAATAATTTCTTCATAGGAATCATCAATATGTTTTAGAATATTTTCTTTCATCGAATCTAGAGTCGCATTTTGTCCAGAAAGTCTTGTTGTATACTTTTGTGCTCTTTTTGATGATCTTTGTAAATTTCTAAGTGTTCTTTTTATGTGGTCCATCTTTGCTTCATATACATCTTTGAGATCCAATATCTCATGGTCTCTATGAGAGACATGAACACATGATGAACAGATATCAGTTGCACAATTCTTGCAGTATAGATCTAAAATCATGTTGTTGTGCTTTTTGCACGTATCTGTCTGGTGAAAAAAATCATCATGAGGCATATTAACCAAATCTAAAATTAGGATGATCTTGTGGTCTTTTGACATTGCAAATTTTTTATGATACGTTGCGCATCCATCGCACATGAATTCCCGACATTCCAAACAACGCATTGTTGCCCTTGAACTGTCAGGACATTCATGGCACATGATTTCATCCACCTTGTTTTTCATTGTAAGATATTCAACTAAATTCCTCAGTACCTTGTTTTATGGAAATGTTTCTGCTATGTTGTTTTGAACACGCCAAACCTTCCGACAGTTGGGACATCGTACTCCAGTCGGTGACTTCTTCCAAATCGACTCCAGACATTGGCAGCAGAAGTTGTGCAAGCACGGTAAGATACGTGGAGATTTGTCCTGATCGTCGAAATAATCAAAGCAAATCTCACACGTGACGAACTTGTCTTGTATCTCAAGAAGTGGAACAACACTGCTTTCAGCCATCTTGGTTCGAGTTCGTTAATCACCTGAATGGTAAAATGAATAACATGCTGTCAACTACTGCCTACTGTGCTGTACAACTGTACTATATTTTAACGGCTGCTAGTTCCATCCATACCTAAAATAAAAAGTAAATATTATATTATATTATATTATATATATATATATATATATATATATATATATATATATATATATATATATATATATATATATATATATATATATATATATATATATCTAAATTACATTTAGAAAAATATAATAATAAAACTACTACCAACAGTTCAGTTATTTAATAATGACATGTTTCGGCATATTGCCTTTTTCAAATTAACAATAAGCTGACGTCATTCTCATCATGACGTCATTGAGACAAACAGATTATTTTTTTTATTTTTGTATACACTCTCATTTCCATTATTGTAATATTGTTTTATCAATTTGTACAGGATCTGCGTAGATACAACAGTAGTCTAAAAACAGCAGGTTAATGCATTGAAAAGTAGCCGTCAAAACAGACATTAGACCACTAACTGAACATATTGAAATTTTAAAGAACAATGTCACATTTTAAATAGAAAAAGGTAATAATAAGCGTATAAATGCATTTTATAGCAATTTTGTTAAATTACTATAAAGACAAGATTATTTAATTAATTATGGAACATGGAAACACAAAGTAATGTCACTGTACTGCATTGGATATTTATAACAATACTGAATGCCTAAGATATGTTTACATGAAATATAACGTTATCATTAAGTCCATGTGGCGTTTTGGTTCTCAGTTCGTGTATCCAAAAAGTTTCTCTAACTAGTCGATGATGTTCATCATTGCTAAATACTTGTTCAATAGGCATAAAAGAAAAGTTAGATATGGAATGATAATTCATATTAAAGTGGGTATTAACCAACGTAGATTTGCTAGGATATAAATTGATGTCGCTACGATGTCCATTCATACGTAAAGACAGATTACCCCCTGTTTGTCCTACATATTGCATACTACATTTTGTGCAAGTGATAAGATAAATTACGTTTGAAGAACAGCATGTCATAGTATGTTTTATGGGATAAACGCGTCCAGTTTGCCTGCTTTCAAAGTGCGTTTTTTCTTCAAGGAATTTGTCATTTTTACATTTACTTTTACCACATTTTAATGCAGAGTGCTTTTTATTATCATCATTAGATTGTAGTTTAGAATGAACAAGCATGTCTTTAAGATTACGTGGTCTTTTAAAAGCAACAATTGGTTTACTTTGTGCTAGTATGTTGAGTTTACTTGACTGTTCGAGAATTCCCCAATATCTGTGTAATATATGGCCAATATTTGGAAGGCATGGGTTGTATGTTACGACAAAAGGTATCATTGTTTTTTGTTCAGACGTAGATGCAGGAGATTCGATATGTTTTTCTTTGGGTCCAATTGATGTTTTTTCTATAGCATTATTTACAATGGCAGGAGGATAAAGTCTATTCAAGAAGTGTTTTTTCAAACTATTTAGTTCAGTTTGTAACGTGTCACTGTTTGAAATGATTCTGGTGTACCTTTTAGCTTGACTGAAAGGAATTCCTTTTTTACATGTCTTGGGGTGAGCTGATTTGAAATGTAAATATTGGTGTGTGTTTGTTACTTTTGTGTGAACAGTTGATGAAAAAGACCCACTATCTGTTTTAATGACATCGACATCTAAAAATGTAACTTTATTCCTTGAATATGTGTATGTAAAATGAATGGTAGGGTGCTGTTGATTGGCAGATTCAATGAATTTATTAAGATCTTGTTCAGAATGGTCCCAAATAAAAAATATGTCATCTATATATCTAAGCCAAAGTAGCGGTGATCTAACACATTTGCTCAGCAGAACTTTTTCAAAACAACCCATAAATAAATTAGCATAACTAGGGGCCATTCTTGTACCCATTGCAGTGCCTTGTATTTGGATAAAGTTTTCACCATTAAATATATGTTACAGTCAATGTGTCAAACCAGTCATTTGGTCAAATGCCTCTGACCGCTAGTCATTTGGCCAAATGCCTAAAATTTCCAGTCATTTGGCCAAATGACTGAAAATGAGTGCCCTCAGTTTGACAGATTGCCTGATAGGGAATTTTGAATTCAGTTTTTTTTTTTTTTTTTTTTCATGTTTTGTTTGTCTATAATTTGACAGATTGCCTGAATGGGAATTTATTTCAGTCATTATGTCAAATATTGTAAGCACTTTTTTTTTTGGGTACTAATCAGCCTGTGTCCTTCAAGCAACACTAAGATTACACTTTGTGAACAGTTCTTACAACTGTTTATTTTACATCTTCTTTCAACTTTGTTGTCTTTGTTTTGTACTAATCAGCCTGTGTCCTTAAAGCAACACTAAGATTACACTTTGTGAACATCCAAATCCCTTGGCCTATAAATATTTGGGCCATTATGGTTCAGGTATCAGTTGTCAGTATGGAGCTTTCAGTAGAAGATACGTTCCAAAATGAGTTATATAAGAAATATGAATCTCTGAAAAAGGTACTTATACCAAAACCAGAGTACTTTTTGTTGATAAATGAACTGAAGCATTTAAATGAACAATCGTCAGCTAAGTCACACCAAGGTTATTATCTTCTGTCCAAGTATGAGATTCTTCAGTGTGGTGATGTTGAGAAGTTGATAAGATGTCGCAAATCCAACGATGACCCGATACAGTATTACGTGCACATCGAAGAGACATTCGATGTTATCAAACGTGCCCACATTGCCACTGGCCACGGTGGTCGCGATCGAATGGTAAAGGAGTTAGGCAAGAAGTATGCCAATGTTACCAGGGATTCTATTGAACTGTTTAAGTCAATGTGCATTGACTGTCAGCGTAAACGTGTTCGACCGATGACAAAGGGTGTGGTTGTCCGACCGATCTTGTCTAAAGAGTTCTCCGCTCGTGGCCAAGTAGATCTCATCGATATGCAATCGTTACCGCATGGTTCTTTCAAGTGGATTATGGTGTATCAGGACCATCTTACAAAGTTCGTTGTTATCCGCCCACTGACATCAAAGCGAGCTGCTGAGGTTGCATACCAACTCATGGACATATTTCTGCTATTCGGTGCGCCACATATATTACAGAGCGACAACGTTCCGAATTTTTATCTGTCTGGTGAAAAAAAATCATGAGGCATATGCACCAAATCTAAAAAATTAGGATGTATCTTGTGGTCTTTTGACATTGCAAATTTGTTATGATACGTTGCGCATCCATCGCACATGAATTCCCGACAGTCCAAACAAACGCATTGTTGCCCTTGAACTGGTCAGGACATTCATGGCACATGATTTCATCCACCTGTTTTTCATTGTAAGATATTCAACTAAATTCCTCAGTACCGTGTTTTGTGGAAATGTTTCTGCTATGTTGTTTTGAACACGCCAAACCTTCCGACAGTTGGGACATCGTACTCCAGTCGGTGATTTCTTCCAAATCGACTCCAGACATTGGCAGCAGAAGTTGTGCAAGCACGGTAAGATACGTGGAGATTTGTCCTGATCGTCGAAATAATCAAAGCAAATCTCACACGTGACGAACTTGTCTTGTATCTCAAGAAGTGGAACAACACTGCTTTCAGCCATCTTGGTTCGAGTTCGTTAATCACCTGAATGGTAAAATGAATAACATGCTGTCAACTACTGCCTACTGTGCTGTACAACTGTACTATATTTTAACGGCTGCTAGTTCCATCCATACCTAAAATAAAAAGTAAATATTATATTTAGAAAAATATAATAATAAAACTACTACCAACAGTTCAGTTATTTAATAATGACATGTTTCGGCATATTGCCTTTTTCAAATTAACAATAAGCTGACGTAACGTCATCCTGACGTCATTCTCATCATGACGTCATTGAGACAAACAGATTATTTTTTATTTTTGTATACACTCTCATTTCCATTATTGTAATATTGTTTTATCAATTTGTACAGGATCTGCGTAGATACAACAGTAGTCTAAAAACAGCAGGTTAATGCATTGAAAAGTAGCCTTCGAAACAGACATTAGACCACTAACTGAACATATTGAAATTTTAAAGAACAATGTCACATTTTAAATAGAAAAAGGTAATAATAAGTGTATAAATGCATTTTATAGCAATTTTGTTAAATTACTATAAAGACGAGATTAATTTAATTAATTATGGAACATGGAAACACAAAGTAATGTCACGTACTGCATTGGATATTTTATAACGTTTACTGAATGCCTAAGATGGTTTTTACATGAAATATAACGTTATCATTAAGTCCATGTGGCGTTTTGGTTCTCAGTTCGTGTATCCAAAAAGTTCTCTAACTAGTCGATGATGTTCATCATTGCTAAATACTTGTTCAATAGGCATAAAAGAAAAGTTAGATATGGAATGATAATTCGTATTAAAGTGGGTATTAACCAACGTAGATTTGCTAGGATATAAATTGATGTCGCTACGATGTCCATTCATACGTAAAGACAGCTTACCCCCCTGTTTGTCCTACATATTGCATACTACATTTTGTGCAGGTGATAAGATAAATCACGTTTGAAGAACAGCATGTCATAGTATGTTTTATGGGATAAACGCGTCTAGTTTGACTGCTTTCAAAGAGCGTTTTTTCTTCAAGGAATTGTATTTTTACATTTAACTTTTACCCACATTTTAATGCAGAGGCACTTTTTAGTATCATCATTAGATTGTAGTTAGAATGAACAAGCATGTCTTTAAGATTATGTGGTCTTTAAAAGCAACAATTGGTTACTTTGTGCTAGTATGTTGAGTTTACTTGACTGTTCGAGAATTCCCCAATATCTGTGTAATATATGACCAATAATTGGTAGGCATGAGTTGTATGTTACGACAAAAGGTATCATTGTTTCTTGTTCAGACGTAGATGGTCTAGATAATATATTATATATATATATATATATATAATATATATATATATATATATATATATATATATATATTATATACAAGAGAGAGAGAAAGAGAGAGAGAGAGAGAGAGAGGGGGAGAGAGATAGACATATAGACATAAACTGACCCACCCAATCAACCCCCGAGTTTCTTCTCCTGACACCACCTTTGTTCCTGCAATTTGTATGTTTGTTAAGCCTATCCATATACCTGTATTTTAATTACATTACACAACCAGTACTGACCTCATGTGACAGACTGATACTACCACGCCGACACTGAACATGGTCTTAACAACACCACCATTATTCTTTATAACAACACCGTCGTTGTTCTTTATAACTAGATTAAATAAAGCGTTCACAATGACAACACCATTGTTATGTGTACACACAACACGTATAACGTCGTCAGTCGTCAGTAATCTCAATCTGTCTCATGAAGGTGAAATAGTCCCGTTATCTCTACTATTACTTTATATGGGTTATCAACCTGTTTATACACCACCCGTTAATATTGTTACACTGAGGTAAATATGTCCCGCTGAAAAGGTCTTGCCTTGATATGAATATTAGCAATTGTGTTTCGTCTTTCTAGTCGATATCCAATGTCATATAACCGAAAATAAAATGTGGTGTGTAAAAGTTTGTTTTGTTTAACTGGAGCACATTGATTAACAAATCTTCGGCTATTGGATGCCAAACATTTTGTAATTCTGACTCGTAGTGATCAGAAGAAACATGTTTTCCTAATGCAGCAAAAGGTCTTTTGTATGCACTTTCCCACAGACAGGAAAGCACATACCACGGCCTTTGATCATTTGTGGTGCACTGACTGGAACGAGAAAAAACCCCAAAAAGCTGAATGGATCCACCGAGGTTGTTTGATCCTGCGACGCAAGCACCTCATGCGACTCAACCGACTGAACTAAATCCCGCCCCATGTGGTGTGTAAGTCGATCAATAAATGTTTTGCCCAAGAATATATACCACGAGACCGCGTAGCGGTCGAGTGGTATGTTCTTTCGCAAAACAAACTCGTGCAATAAATAGGAAAGTAAAACAACGTATGTGAAGTTCTGTATTTATTACATACCTTCTTTTATGTTTTACAGAAACAGTTTTTAATTTAATGTCTTAACAACACTTTGTTAAATCTATGATCAAAACTCCTTTCATGGATTCATTCAACGTTAAGAATCATACTCTGCGGCAGACTTGTGTAATGTTTCAAATACGATATGACGTCATTTGTAAATCATATATGACGAAAATAAATAAAAGGCACTAACTGCAGTAAAAAGAAAAAGGGAATTCCCCATTTAAAAGTTCCGGTCCAGGTTGAACATATGTGCGATACAGGATACAATTATTACACGGTTTCAAAAGGCCTTTATCACTATAGTAAGATTGAATAGGTATGTAATAAAACATTTTATGTAAGGCAATATATTATTGTATGCTCAATGTGTGCTACATACAATAGTTGCTACGTATATCGTATCTATGTTGTGTGGTAGAGTATACTTATTATCCACTGGCGTAGCCAGGGTTTTGTATTGGGGTAAGCACACTGGGGGGGGGGGGGGGGGGGGGGGGGGAAGCAAATTGTCTAAAAGTCATGTTACGTGCAAACTGGGAAATACATAACGTGGTTCGGGGAGGGGGAGGGAGATAAAGGAGGTGTGCTTGTATGCTCTCCACATACCTTCCCCAGTGCTAGTCAGGTGCCCCTATCATCAAAAGGTTTAAGCAAGTTTCCCTGGACACAACCTCTTCGGTCGTCTGTGACTGGGTCCAGGGTCAGTATATATGTATGTTGTTAGAGACTAAGTTCAGGGGCGGTATATACGTATGTAGTTAAAGACTGGGTCTAGGGGTGGTATATACGTATGTTGTTAGAGACTGGGTCGGGGGGAGGGGTATATACGTATGTTGTTAGACGCTGGGTCCAAGGGCGGTATATACGTATGTTGTTAGAGACTGGGTCCAGGGGTGGTATATACGTATGTTGTTACAGACTGGTTTCAGGGGCAGTATATACGTATGTTAGAGACTGGGTCCATGGGCGGTATATACGTATATTAGTGACTGGGTTATTATGTTGGTATTGACTAGTTCCAGGGTCGGTGTATACGTATGTTGTTAGAGACTGGGTCCAGGGGCAGTATATAGGTATGTTGGTAGTGACTGGTTCCAGGTGCGGTATATACGTATGTTGTTAAAGACTTTGTCCAGAGGCGGTATATATGTATGTTGTTAGAGACCACTTTATATATTAGTACCATTATTAGATATCACAAAGTATTGTTACTATTGTGTGAGATAAATGGACTATCTGTTGTGTGAGATAAATGGACTATCTCTTTTTGAAATACTATCATGTTGAGCTAGGGCCGTACCCTTAACAATAATATATATATATATATATCTATATATATAGATAATATATATATATATATATATATATATATATATATATATATATAGATATGTATGTATGTATGTATTGTATGTAGTATGTATATATTTAAAAAAACGTCACTCACGCGGAAGGAAACAAATACACCAAAGAACTAAGAAAACAAACAAACATTTAAAAACAAAATGTGTCTTTCCAGTTTAATGGGCATTTTTTTTTTTTAAACTTCATTTCACCTTCCAACCAGTGCACCACGACAGGTATATCAAACGTGAGATTTTTTTTTTTTTTTTTTAAATGTGTCTTTCAGTTTAATTGTTTGTTGTTGTAGTTAAAGACGATTTCTCGTTGCAGCCACAAGTGATATATCAAAAGTTGTGGTATGTGCTATCCTGTCTGTGGGATGGTTAAAATAAAAAAAGCTACTTTACTGCTAATGGAAAAATGTAGCGGGTTTCAACATTACCACATATTTTACATCCAATAGCCAATGATCAATAAGGCTGTGGTATGTGCTATCCTGTCTGTGTGGCGGGTCATACAAAAGATCATTTGCTGTTAATGCGGAAAATGTAGCGGGAATCAACGTTATCCAATATTACACATCCAATAGCCGATGATTACTAAATCCATGTGCTCTAGTGGTGTCGTAAAACAAAACAAACTTTAACGTTAACTGTTGGATAACCTGGGAGGAACGTAGCCCAGCGGTTAAGTGCTCGCCTGATGCGCGATCAAACATTTAAGTGTCAAACATTTGGTCATTTTGACGTCTTGTCTTGGAGATAAAACCGGCTACATTTTTTTGTTGTTGTTCATTAGTAGTCAAGAATCCTTTATATGCTCCATCCCACAGACATGTTTTCATATGACGGATGACGAACTAGCTAATGCAATATATATGTTGCAGAAGAATAAAGCTTGTGGTCATGACAATGTTTTAAATGAATATTTTAGTAATTGTGTAGGTGTTTTAATGCCATGTTTAGTTTTATTGTTCAGTGGCATTTTTAAAGCGGGATATTTCCCCAAAAGCTGGGCAGTAGGTTGTATCGTCCCAGTTTTTAAGAAAGGTGATAAGAACGACCCCGACAACTGTAGAGGTATAACCCTGGTCAGCTGTTTGGGAAAATTGTTCACTGCTATTTTAAATGACAGGCTTCTAAAATTGGATGAAGAAAATAACGTTATTTCTGATGCGCAGTTTGGTTTCAGAACATTATTATGTCCACAGATGATGCTATTTTTATATTAGTTTTTGATAAATCGAGCACTGAAAAATAAGAAACGATTATATTGCTGCTTTGTAGACTATAAAAAGGCTTTTGATTTTATAAATAGACAAAATTTGTGGTGCAAGCTAATTAAACAGGGCATAGAAGGCAAAATGTTGGCAGTTATAAGATCTTTATATGACAACGTTAAATGCTGTGTGAAATATAATAACGTAAGTTCTGAGTATTTCGTGTGTGTAAACGGCTTATTGCAAGGTGAGGTGTTATCACCAATATTATTTTCTATGTATGTAAATGATTGTGAAATGCAGTTCATATCAGACAATTGTTCATATATTGAAATACAAATGTTAAACATATTTCTACTAATGTATGCTGATGATATGGTACTTCTTTCCGAGACGTCAGAAGGGTTACAGTCTATGTTAAATACCCTTGAATATTACACCACAAAATGGGATCTAACCGTTAATACAAATAAAACGAAAATAGTAGTCTTTAGAAATGGGGGTAAACTTAAAGATAACGAGAAATGGGATTATGAGGGTCACCAGTTGGAGGTAGTAGACGAATTTAACTATCTTGGATTGTTACTAAGTTATAATGGTAAATTTAATCGGGCACAGAAAAGACTGGCAGAACAAGGATGTGAAGGAACATGCTCTTATCTTTTCGCCTGTGGCTATGCCCATTGTGTTGGGGGCTAGTGCAGCTAGTGCAGCGACCGTACCTCCTAATACATACCCAGACCAGGTGTGGAGGCCATGTGGAGAGTAGTTACGTAATACCTCCGCGCGACCATGGTATCTCTAGCGAACTGGCGACGACCAGTCTAGGCTTGTAAGAAAATATACCGTCTTGGTCGCTGTGGAAATATACACATCATAAGATTCGGTCCCACGTACTATAATAAATAGCTAGGATTTTAGATATATCAAGGAGAAACATTGGAAGTATCCAGGGGAACGGACGTTGTCCAACTGAACGAACTATATTAGTTCAGACCGGACTTGGTAACTATATATGTCTGCTCTGTTGTATAACTTTGATGTGATTGATGTGACTTTAAATATTCTAATACTGTATTTATACCAATATTCTTTAGACAGTGTCTCCGGTAATCTGACGAAGTAAATTGTAGGCTTCACTGTTCTAATATTTTTATACGAGTATTTGGTAAGATAAAGCTTAGCCGGTCATCCTAGAGGATCTAGGTAAACTGTAAGTTATTGTCTTTATTGTGATATGTACCAGTATTAATTCTGTATTACAAGGTTACTGAATGAGTATTTAAGGGTTAATTAAAAATTAACCAGTTAGGAATAGAGTTGTAATTCCTTTATTAATTAAGTTCCCCTGGCAGCGTTTCTCAATTATCACACGTGTGTGTGTTGTATCACGGTGAAGTGATTAGAATATTGTGTAAACTAGACACCTAGTGATTAACTAATTAAGTGATTAGCTCTGGGTTGTTATTATATTGTTGTTGTTAATTAACTACTGCGCCAAGTACATTTGTCAGCGTTAGAATTAATACAGATTCCAAAGTGTATTGTGTTTTGGTGTGTTTTCTAGTGAACTAAACGTGCTACATATATATATTTATATAAGATCTTATCTCGGATTACTCCTAGAGCCGGGCCACTCGGGTAGTAGCCTGCCCGATACAGAGAGATCTAATAGATATACAGTTAGGAGAGATATTTGGATAATCGTGTTTTATTCAGTTACGGGTATTATCAGGATCCCCGTGACAAAGGACGTAAAGCACAATACTGGATCATGAATATTTGTAATAAGAACTATTTTAATACTGAAACGAAGTTAGCGGTATTGATACCTATGTAAATAGTGTTCTTAATTAGGAATCGGAAGTTTGGGGTTTTTCACTCAGCACACGACATTGAGAAAGTGCATATACAATTTTGTAAATGTTCATTGGGTGTACATAATAGAACTTGTAATTACTTTGTTTATAGAGAATTGGGCAGATTTCCACTAGCTATTATACGAAAGCTGAGAATTTTTAAATATTGGATAAACCTTGGTAGTACCAGTAATTGCATTCTAAAAGCTGTGTACGAGGAAATGTATGAGTATGGAGATATTTGGCTAACGAATATTAAGCAGGAATTAGATACGCTTGGGTTACGTTATATGTGGAAATCGACCCATACCCATATCAGTTTTTATTACATAATTAAAGAAAGAATATTTGATATATTTAAACAAAAATCCTACAGTTTAATAACAGCGTCGCCAAAAGGATCACTATATAAACACTTAATAAAGGAATATCAATTACAAACATATCTGACGAAGCCAATTGATTCACGTAATATAAAAGAAATAACGAAAAAGAGAATTTGTGCACACAGGCTAAATATTGAAGCTGGTAGGTACAAAAATATCGAGAGAACACAAAGAGTATGTAAATTATGTAATATTAATGAGATTGAGGATGAGTTTCATTTTATTCTTCAGTGTCCACGATACGAAACTTTAAGAAATAGATTTATTAAGAAATACTACCCCAAGAACCCCAGTGTTTTTAAACTAATACAGCTATTGTCAACTACAAACAATAAGGAGATAAATAACCTTGGCCAATACTAATACAGGCGAACAAAATGAGGGATATTCTATTACTACAAACAACTTAATATATCTATATTTGTGTAACCCATATTGCCGATTGTTTATATATAGATATAGATGGATTGTTTTATCGGTATATGTGTATGTATTTATGTAAGTCATTCTCCACCATTGTACCGCACTATTGTACATAATATTGTATTTCATTGTTATAATGCTGATAAGTTGGAAAACTTAACGCAATAAAGAACTTGAACTTGGCAATTCTGACATGTAGTCATCAGAGAAAACCCGATACAGTTTTCCTAATGCAGGAAGAGATCTATTATATACAATTTCCCACAGACAGGAAAACACATACCACGGCCTTTATCCAGTTGCGTTGCACTGGTTGGAACGATAAAAGAAACACTTTAAGTTGAATGGATCCTGCGACGCAAGCACCTCAAGCGAACAGTCAATCGACTGAGCCAAATCCCACCTCTTAACCCGCTGACAAAGAATTGATTCCTCCATAGGAACTTCTATCGATCGATATGGCCCTTCAGCAAGTCTATCTAGGTCCCGTACAATATCTCACAGGTTGATAGACCCATGACAGGTGTGCGCTACAACAGCTTGCTCTGAATGTGTCATTCATTCGGCAGTTTCCGGAAAGTGGACGGTCGACATTTTTTCAGCTCGAAGAAAAATAAATATAATTTGTTGCCATCCTTAATTAATTTATATTTATGTGTGTATAAATATTTATCCGAGCTTTGTACAAATATTGTGTGTAAGTTTGTAGACTTTATTTGTTTTTGTCCTTGTCTAATTTGTCGTATTTCGCGTTTTTCGTCCTGTATTGTATTGTTTGTTTGTTTACTTCGTGTAGCCAAAGTGGTCATTATTTCGTGATAGCACGTATATTGCCAGATACCGTTGTTTTCACTTAATATTGACTTCGTAATTATTTTATATAGTAGCATATCATTAATGTAGATTGTGTTTAGTATGTCTCAGCCAAAAAAACTCCGTTGACCGGGCATTTGACCGGCTCAATGAGAGTTTGTCAACAATGATAGCTGATGTGCAGATCATCTGCCAGATGTCAAGTTCCGCCATTGCGGATCACTCTATAAGAAATGGGGAGGGAGGTGAGTGGGACCATACAAATGTTGCATGGTTGCCACCCAGCTCGTCAACTCCTGCTAAAAAGAAATCTAAAAGTGACACTCCCGACCCCCGGGACGCTCCGACCAGGCTAATTAATCGTGATTTAGCCAAAGGACCGTCTTTTTTACCAGATTCTCGGAACCGGCGTGACGTCACACGGCCTAGTTACCGATCATCCGGGTCTTTGAGGGTGAAGCAAAGCCTTGGTGATTACTGTTTTCCATAGAATAAAGTTACCATATTAACTTTTTGCATGCCTTGCAGATTGTCATTTATTTTCTGTAGCTAACACATAGTTGCAGCATGTCTTAGGAGTATTATAGCAGCTTGGGTTGTCATATAAGAGAAACGAATAACGGGAATACGAATTAGTACAGTCTATATTTATTACCGACATGTATAGCTTGTATTGTCGAGGGGACCTGACTAGAGGCAGGTTGAGCAGAAAAAATGTGTTGATGCAATTTTCAGGTAATATTAATTATACATTTTAACAACTTTGAAATGATAAGATAATTATTAATATTATAATAATAATTAGGAGTTATATCTCTCTCTAGCTACCCATCACTCCCCTGAGATTAGTTCAAGGAGAATAATATATAGCTCCCTTTGGCATGTGAATATTAATATTTTAAATTTCCCCCCATAATCTAAGTTAGGTAGCAATTAACTCCCATATTATTTTCATATCACGGGCTACAAGCTACTAAAACATAATGGTACCTCATCGAATAAACATATAACTGTTTTAATAATAGGGTTTAACATGGTATATTTATTAATAAAACACAAAGACATACCTGAGTAAATAATGGTTAACACACACACACACACACACACACACACACACACACACAGAGAGAGAGAGAGATTATATATATATATATATATATATATATATATATATATATATATATATATATATATCGTTAAAAAGTGTATGTTTTTCTCTACATGACAGGCTTGTTTCGTGAGAGAGTTGAATTATTGCTCTCACTCATCAGATGTAGATTTAATTACACCGTCAACGGAAAGCTGCTGATGACGTAATGGACTCTGTGACGTCGAGGTTACGTCACTATGCAGGTCTATAATAGGTGATGTGTGGTATGCGCACAGAAGGTATTTGCGTCTGTGTCGACATGCTGATACGAGTTCATTCTTGGAGTTTAGTGTGCTGGTTTCAGGTTTATACATTATGAACAGTTTTTCCTTCAGGCAGAGGTTACATCTTTTGCTCGCTGGAGAGTATGATTTTGCTTTGGATAAAATTTTCCACTTAATGGTGTATGGGGTGAATCTATCCTTCAGTGTCCAAATGTACTGACTTAGCGCTGTTGCGTTCTTCTGTGTTGCGTTTTGAAAACTGCTCGTGTGCGCAGTATATCTCGTCTTAAATGTGTTCTCGGTCAAACCAACGTATGTTTCTTGCTTGTTGTTATCGAGTGTATTAACGGTAGCTTGATATATTACTCCTTTCTGCAAGCATTTGCCCTCAAGTGGACATTCAGCTCTTCGTCTACAGTTGCATTCTCTGGGGGGAACTGCGTCTTTGTCTCTGTGTTGTTGAAGTAGAGTTTTGTTATGCGCTGAAATTATTTTCCCAACATTAGGCATGCAGCTATAGCTAATTTTAACGGTGTTTCGATTTATAATTTTGTGGAGACGGTGTAATTAAATCTACATCTGATGAGTGAGAGCAATAATTCAACTCTCTCACGAAAGAAGCCTGTCATGTAGAGAAAAACATACACTTTTTAACGATATATCTGGCTCCCACACGGTTGAGCACTCTATAAAATAGCGTCTTTCAACTCGAAAACGACTACTATATATATATATATATATATATATATATATATATTAGTGTTGTTTTATACCTAGTCAGTGGATATTGCAGATTTTGTCTTGGGCTGTATTGGAATTGTTATTGCAATTAAAATTTAAGTAATATGTACAAAACTAATTTTTCATAAGATACATGTCCGCAGGTACAATATCTGGAGTGGGGTCGGGGGCAAAATCTTGAGTAGTAGGGACAATCTTGGTAGGGGAGAAGCCATATTTATATATAACGTAGTAGAAAACCTATATTTTCGTACTGCAGGCACATTTGCACACGCACAAAACATTAAAAAAATTATTATTATTATGTGTGTGTGTGTGTGTGTAATTTAACTGCATATATATATTTTTTTTAAATAAAAATAAATAAATAGATGTAGTATTCGAAGATGGCAAAATAAATACAAGTATAGAGAATGTCTTGATTGAACCCTAAAATTAAATTAAATGAAAAATGAAGACACACAAATTTGTTTTCTTTATGAAAGTAGATGGAATTGTGTATTTTATTTACAGTATAATGTGGAAATGTTATCAATGCACATGCTTTAACCATTTTGGTTGCTATTAACGTCGGTTATTGTTGACAAGCAACAACATTAAACTCAACGTAGTCGCATTCTGTGTGGGAAGCCACAATCTGATTAAAATTAGCTCTACTGGTCTCACCAGTAGATCTAACAGCACTGCGTGGACTCCCATACATGTCCAGGTGACATTTCATCTATAAATAACAATTTAAATATCGACCAATCACACTTCGCCTTTTATAACGTTATTCGGGAGCATACAAATTCTAAAACATATCTGATGCTGATCACTTGCAGGGATTTAGAAGCCGAACAAAACTATTTTCTGATTCGTCTTCCCTTCAGGAGTTAAATTATGGAACAAACTACCAATTAATACTAGAAATTCTTTATCCATAAGTTGCTTTAAAAAACACTTATATGCAAACAAAACTAAAACTCCATTTTATTTTTACACGTGTGAGAGAAGACCAGAGATATTACACTGTCGTCTTCGTCTAAATATTAGCGACCTAAATGGACACAAATTTACACGTTTTATATCGGATACTCCAATCTGTGCCTGTGGCCATCCTATTGAGAATTCTGAACATTTCTTACTCCAGTGCCCAAACTATGACAGACAACGTGCTCAATTTCTATTTGCTTACTCAAATTTAAATTACAAAGTGCTTTTACTTGGAAATCCAAATTTTGATGACCAAGAAAACGTTGATATGTTTAAAACGGTTCAACAGTTTATTGTTGCAAGCAAACGCTTTGACATTATCTGACAATTCTCATTCATTCATTCTGTCTCTCTCTCTCTCCTTTTCTCTCTCTCATTCTGTCTGTCTGTCCTCCTGTTTCTGTTCATTTCTCGTGTGTTGTGTGTGA
This sequence comes from Gigantopelta aegis, assembly GCF_016097555.1. NCBI lineage: Eukaryota > Metazoa > Mollusca > Gastropoda > Neomphalida > Peltospiridae > Gigantopelta > Gigantopelta aegis. Next base: position 11,572,740 of record NC_054710.1, on the reverse strand, counting down.
TTGTTTTTCTAACAGCTATTGTTTTGTCTGCTATGTTTTGTAAAAATTGTATTTGTAAAATGTAGGGAGAGACCTTAATATAGGCATCGCCTGTTGGTCAATCCCAAACGTTAAACGTTAATAAATATTGTTTAAAAAATATAAAAAAATCGGTCGAGACTATTTATGCAATAGGCAAATTTGTTGATCTATTTCAACATTGAAAAAACAGGGAGGAAAGTGCAGTAATAAACTCTGTATTGTATACTAGTATAAACAGACTTTATGGCTATACCATCACAGGGTTTTTTTGGGTGTTTTTTTGTCTTAATGATGATGATGATGATGATAACTAGTTTAACGTGCCCATATACCACTAGGGTTTCGAACACGCCCATCCCGAGTCCGACCTCCGATAAGATCGGTGGCCTGATTCGGGATGTGTGTGTGGGGGGTGGGGGGGGGGGGGTAGTGGGTAGTGTGGAAAATGAGCAGAATTTTGAAAATAGCAATTAGTAAAAAGGTTAATAGAATAATTAAAAAAAAAAAAATAATAATAATAAAAAAAATAAAAATAAAAAAAATAAAAAAAACCAGCCAAAAATATAAAGAATTGACTGCTCGGCCGAATATTTATATAATTTGGAGCATTTTAGAAGGACAGTCCAAAAATAAATAAGAGAAGATCGGACTATTTAATAATATTTTTTTTAAAAAGAGTAATTTCGACATAAAATTTTGAACGAAGGTCTAAATGTTTAAAGTCCGAACAATATGTCCACGTGAGTGGACTCGTTAAGGCCGTTAGGTGTGGAGGTTGGCCTACGGCGAACTGATGAGCGGAGAACCGGCAAAGGCGGGGATGAAGTGCTTCCATCTCTGGTCGGCGAGGATGGTGATCACACTCCGGTAGTCGTTGCCGAAAAGGGAATAGACGATCCTGTGGATGGTGTGGCTATCCATCTCTCTAACTAGGACCGCTTGTCGGTAGACTCCTTCTCGGCGCTGAGTTAGTACCAACCCTGTCTTGTCGGCTGTAGACTTGATGGTGTGTAGCTCGTAAGCGCTTCCATCAGGCAGTTGTTTCAGCTCTGGTTCCACTAGTCCGCCCATCAGTAATGCCGGATCCGAGGTGTCCCCCTGCACGAACTTCAGGAAGCCGGACCTGATTTTCCCGATCTGAACTATCCAGACGGCTTCCGAGTCGGAGGGAGACGGTGCCTGTGAAGGAGGAGGCCTTGCCTTGTCAGGCTGGTCGCTCTCGGCTGAGCGACGGCTTCCCTCTTTGCAACGGCTCCTGCCCGGACCGCCGCCTTCCGAACTGGCAAGACTGGTGACAGTGGCCAGTTACGTGTAGGCGGTGGCGTAGAGGGAGATGGAGGTCCGTCTGCGGCGTCTCGCACATTGGTGCGTTGAGAGCATCCCTCGGTGTCCAGAGCACAGGCGACAGCGTCCAGCTTCATCGAGAGTTAGCTTGAAAGTCTTTGTCTTGAAACGAATTTTATTTTTAAAAATTATATTGAAATTAGTTTCCGGCATACTTCGTAATTCACCCGAATCATTTCGTATACCCTCGGCATAAACCCGAATGTTTTCAACTTCTTTTCAAATCACTGGCATGATTTTGCAAGTAAGGTTTTGATTGGTCGAATGAAAAGTCAACTGGACATGAGCTTCAACGGGCTACATGTAATAGTGAAGCTAATTTTAATTAGATTGGGAAACCATGGCGTTGCATCAGGCTTGTCACGGTTTAGTGCCTCTACCCAGAAGCGGCGTCTGGTCTCTTCTTTTCGAAATTTGTAAAACGATATTTTATTTAACATCAAGTTATGGTTTATGCAGCCAACTGCACAACATGTTTTGGGCATCTTGGCCGTTAACTGATGTAAATGATTGACTGAAATTGACTAAATTCCCTATCAAACCATACGTAACTAAGGAGAAGCTTCACCGCGTCACGTGATAAACAATGGTGGATAGGGCCGAAGTACCCGTATGTTCGGTTCCGAGAACTGACAGATGGCCAAACTTTTATCAAAACTCTTTCGGACACCCCCTTTACTGCCCTTGGCCCACTGTTTCATATTAGACCGTTCCCTGGGTGCTCCGATACGGTTGCGGTGGTTTTGCAGAAGTGCGTAGCAGAACCCAAGGTTGGGGTGCGGGTGGAAGTATTGTCAGACTTTCACCGGTGACGCCGGTACCGGCCCTAGCCAGTCTATCGGGGAGAGCGAACGGCTTCATAGACTGATCAACAATGATTCTTTCGGTGACCAGACTCCCACGAGTTTTGCCGAAGTCTCTACTTCGGCTTTGCTGAACGCCGGACACGAACGTACTTCGGAGATCGCCGGGACGTTTGCCAATGTAAACAAACCGGCTGTCTCCGTGCCAAATATTGGCGCTCCGACAACTGCCTTGGGCTTTTGGAAGGACGAGGTATGTTTGTTGGAGCCCCAAGAAAAACCAGTGTTGTAGATAAAAAAACAAAAACAAATTCCTGTTCGCCAATGTCTGGTTCGGGGAGGGGGGGGGGGGGGGGGGGCCCTCTCAAAATTCAGATTTTTTAAAGGACACCGAATTGGTGCCCAAAATTAAACGCCCCAAGACAAAAAATACAGTTAAACTCCCATCTACTAAATGTAATCGAAGCCTCCCTCTAATTGGCTCAGAGGTTGAGTGCGAGTGCGAATAATTTTTTACATGCTCATATACCACTAGATTTTCGAGCATGTCCGTCCCGGGGCCTGTCTCTGGATAGCCAGTGACTTGCTACGGGACAGAAAAAATTAAGGGGACAATTTTGAAATTTACATCCAAAAATTAAATAGTGGGCCTTTAAAATTTTGATGCGCATCTCTAATTAATATAATGAATAAAAATAAAATCTATTCATTAAATTTGGTCGCTAGATTAGATTGGGCGGTCAAAAAGAAATTAGATACACAGATAACTAGTTTAACGGGGGGGGGGGGGGGGGGGGGAGGGGGGGAACGAATGGACAGAATTTTGAAATTAGCAATTAGTAAAAGAAATTAGTAGGATTAATATTTTTTTATTTACAAGCCAAACATAAAATGAATTGACTGCTCGGCCGAATATTTATATAATTTGGAGCATTTTTGAAGGACAGTCCAAAAATAAATAAGAGAAAGAAGAGAGGATCGGACTATTTAATAATATATTTTTAAAAAAAGGTAATTTCGACATAAAATTTTGAACGAAGGTCTAAAAGTTTAAAGTCCGATCTATATGTCCACGCGAGTGGCTTCGTTAAGGCCGTTAGGGGAGAGGTTGGCGACTACGGCGAGCCGATGTCCGGAGTTGCAGTCAGCGATGGGATGAGTTGCTTCTTAGAGAGCAGATCTCTGATGACCACGCGATAACCGGCGCCGCAAATCGTCTTGACGATCCTGTGGATTGTTGAACTGTCCATCTCGTAGAGTAGGATCGCTTGTCGATAGGTCTGATGGCGCCGGTGCGTCACGATGAGTCCCGTCGCTGAGCTTTGGGGCCGAATGTTGTGAAGCTCGAAGTGGCTCCCGTCTGGCAGCGGTCTCCAGTCCTGGTTGCAAAACCGGCCCCTCAGCTTCGCCGTATCGGTCGTGTCGCCCTGGACGTAGTCCCGGTACTGAGCCTTAAGTTTCCCCAAGGCCAGTTGCCAGGTATCTACGTCCTCCTCCGGGGGTGTCGTCTGTCGGACAGACTGGCTTGCCGTCGCCTCAACAACAGCAGGGAGCGGTCTATATAGTCTACCGCTTCACCGGAGGCGCTGGAGTGGAAGTGTATCGAGGCGGCCATAGCAGTGTCCAACAGGTCGCTCGTCACCTCCGCGGTCGATTCTGCCGGTCGCGTCTTCTTCCTCTTCGGTGGTGAAGCGGGGGGCGGCGACGTAGACGGAACTGCCACTGGCGGTTGAGCCGCCACATTGGTTCCCCCCGAGCCGCCCCTGCAGCGCGTTCCTTCCTCCGTCGCCCTCTTCCTCGCCTCTTCTTATTGGAGTCCGCGTCCCCATACACCAAAGTCATGGTCGCCCGCGACCCGGTATACGCAACGCGGAACTCCAACAACATTCCAAAGCTTACCATAAGCTAGAGAAGGGGGAGGGGGAGGAGAAGCTAGAGAAGGGGGAGGAGCTGCTCCAATGCAGTCTGCCCCCTCCTCTACTTCAAATCAGGCCCCCTTTCAGGCAGTTAATGGGGTGGGGGTGAGGCAACTGGCAGACAGTGGGCTGCAGTCCCCCCCCCCCACCCCCAATCTTAGTTTGCGGCGCATAGCCAAAACTAATCTAGCGGGTGCTAAAGGGATTGACATCTTGATTAAGGCCAGACAAGAAAACAGTGATTTACAAATAGCCAATATCACTGGTTGGCATAATGGTTATATTGATATCCTCCTGTCCCGCCCTGCGGAAGTGGATATTATTTTGATAAATGGCATAGGTTTTCATATGCATAATTATTTAGAAAAAGCCATAAAATGTGCAAAGTGTCAGAGGTGGGGTCAAGAGGTCAAGAGGTCAAGAGGTGCAGGTCGACCAGGGAGTATCCCACATGCTTCCGGTGTGGGGCTAGTCACCCCAAGAGGTACCCGGACAGTCCGTGCACGAGAGAAATATTCTGTGCGAATTGTCGGGGCCCTCATTGCACTCATTCTAAGGAATGCCCGGAGCATATCAAAGCCATTAGAGTGTTGGCAGACACTAAGGCAAGATATCGTTACCACGGTGGGAGCACCAGAGTTCCGGCTGCACCCCCCGCCTCTGTTCGCTCTGTTCCTCCCCTTTTGGTTAACACGGTTAATTAGGTTGCATACTACATTTAAATTTAACTTAGTATTGTTTCGTCCCTCATTATGGGTACAAGACCTAAAGGTTTAATTAATAACAATAACATTAATAATAATAATGATAATTATAAATTTAATAATACTTCCGTTAATGTTGTTAAAGGTCTTACAGTGGTACAGTGGAACGCCAAAGGTTTGCGCACTCGTGGCCCTGAATTAAAAAAGATATTTAAGTGATAATAATAATAATTTCGATGTGATCACCATTCAAGAGACCTGGATTACTAATTTATCAAATAAACAGAAACAATCAAAAATATTTATAGATTATAAAATCACAGGTTACACTGGTCTCTTCTTTAATAGTGGGGTCACTTCTGGGGGGGGGGGGGGGCATAGCTACGGTCATTAAGGAGGGCATCGCCCTCTCTAGACTTCCTCATGTCGCCACTTACCCTAATATTGAATCTTTGGGTGTGTCTATATACGGGCCTGATTATAATTTTAATATTTTTAATTTTTATATACATCCGGGTGCTACTAATGTTAATTTAAATGTTAATGATTATTTAAAAATTATTGGTAACAGTGATTTGGATGTATTAATTACAGGTGATTTTAATAGCCATAACACTATTTGGGGTTCTAATGTTACCAATGCACCAGGCCAAATACTTGAAAATTTAATGGACAGTAGTGATTTGGTCTGTTTAAATGATGGCACCCCAACTTTTTTTTCTGATATATATCACACTTGGTCGTGTCTGGACGTCACCCTTATTTCAAGGGGCGCGGCAGCTAAGTGTGAGTGGGAGGTGCTTAATGAATTTGGTAGTGACCACCTCCCTGTTAAAACCGTATATAATAAAAATTGTCTTTGGGAAGAACCCAATAAAGAAAAACATAATTGGAATTTTAATAAAGCTGATTCGCCTCGTTTTGAGAGTGTGTGTGCCGAAATTAATCCTGAGCAGATTAAAAATACTAATATTGATATTTTTAATGATAAATTAATTAAAACAATAATTGATATTGCTTTAAAAACCATACAGGTAAGAGGTAAAAGTGGTAGAATAAACTCGGTCCCTTGGTGGACCGATGAGCTTAATTTACTTAAGAAAGAAATAAATAAATTAAGAAATAAACTTAAAAAAGATAGAAATGAGGAAAATATTAACAAATTTAAAAATGCTAAGTATAAACTTATTTATACAATAGCAAAGGAAAAAAAGGCCTCATGGGAAAAATGTGTCAGCTACATTGGCGAAAGCACGACTGGGAGGGAGGTTTGGTCTAAGATCAAAAGAATTCAGGGGAAACCGGGCAGCTTTTCTAATATTTTAAAAAATAGTAAAATATATATAACAAATCAAGATAAAGTAAATATTTTGTGAGCAATATTTAAACAAAATTCTGCATCCGCTAATTTTTCACAAAAATTTCAAAAACGTAAAGTATATATAGAACAATATAATAAAATTCCTCTAAATTCCGTGAAAGCGGGAACGAATATGACATTCCATTTACACTCCAAGAAATGCTCAAGGCCTTTCAGCATCGTAAAGGCTCAGTTCCAGGGCCAGATAAAAATTTTTATTTATTTTTTAAGCATATACCCACTAAAATACTTGAACTTTTCTTGGAGTTATTTAATTTAATTTGAAAACAGGGGTACCTTCCCCTCAATTGGAAGCACGCAGAAGTGTTTGCTCTCCCTAAGAGGGGAAAGGACCTTACTGATCCAAAAACTTACCGTCCGATTTCGCTAACATCCAGTGTCTGCAAAACTATGGAGTATATGGTTAATATTCGCCTTTCCCACTTCTTGGAGCTCAATAATTTATTTACTGAGTTTCAGAGTGGGTTTAGAAAAAACCACTCCACCACTGACCATCTTGTTCGTTTACAGACCGAGGTTAAACACGCCTTTAGGAGGAAACACAAGGTGGCCGGTGTCTTTGTGGACATTGAAAAGGCATACGACATGGTCTGGAGACATGGATTGTTGCAAAAAATATATAAAATGGGTGTAAGAGGTTCTATGTTTAATTTTACAGATAGATTTATAAATAATAGAAGTTTTACACTAATATATAAAGGTTACTCTTCACCCTGTTTGGAACTGGAAAATGGCATCCCCCAGGGGTCAGTGATTGCTCCGACTCTATTTGGCATTTTTATTAATGATTTGGCTAAATCACTCACTGACAATGTATGTAAAAATTCTCAATTAAATATCGGACTGTTCTCGGACGATACAGCCTTCTGGAGGGTAGGGAATACATTCGATCTTGTCAAAACAGACCTCCAGTCGGATTTAAATGTTTTACAAAATTGGTCAGAAGACTGGGGGGGGGGGGGGGGGGGGGGGGGGTAACCATTCCCCAATCTAAAACCTGTTCTATATCTTTTTGGGGCAGAATCGGTCAGCCCATGCCTAAACTAAACTAGAGTTAATTTATGATAATAAAGAAATAACTAAAGTCAAATCGGTCCGCTTTTTGGGAGTGACCTTTGACCAGCGTCTCACCTTTGCGGAGCATATAGCCAATGTAGTTGGCACTTGTAAATATTATATAAATTTATTAAAAATATTGTCAGCTGTCCCATGGGGCAATGATAGGAAAACTCTGCTCATGATTTTTGAGGCCTTCATAGTCTCAAGACTTCTTTTTATTAAAAATAAATTAGCACAAATAGACCTATCAGTGTTTAAAAATACTCTTTTTAGAATTATTATGGGGGAAAACTACAAAAATTATCTACAAATTTATACAGACGGCTCCAAAAACCCCATAACTGGCAAGACTGTTATGGCCTTTGCCGCCAAAGAATTAAATGGATATAGTTATTATAGAGCCAGACTGACTGATAATGTTTCGGTCTACACCACGGAGCTGTTGGCTATACAATATGCCCTGGTGTGGATATTAAACAACCATAATAAATTGGACGACCAAAATAAATTTATAATATTATCTGACAGCTTGAGTTCCCTTAATGCTATAGATGGCTCCCACAGTGTTAGGCCTGAAATTGTTAAAAATATTATCAGTTTCTACAATAAAATTATACAAATGGGGGTGAAGGTCGTCTTTGAATGGGTACCGGCTCATGTCGGTATCCATGGAAATGAAATGGCTGATCAGTGTGCCAAAAAAGCTCTTTTAGATGAGGAAATTAAAATTAAAATTAAATTCAATAAATAATAATAATAATTTTGATTCCCCCCCCCTTATCGCTCTCCCCGAGGGCTTCATGGGCCTATTTTTATTTTATTTTCTGTATATCTTATTTTATATTATTGTTATATAGTATAGTTACTTTTTGGGTAACTAGGTGTTGTTTTTTGTTTTGTTTTTTGTTATGATGGTTTGGTTTCCGTTGAATTTTGTTATATCTTAATTTCAGTGTTGTGCAGTCGCGGCGCATATCGATCGATATCTCGAGTGTGTAGCCGACTCTGCTCTCTGACGTCAGAGGTCGGAGCAAGGTCAGAGTTCGGTGTCAGCACGCTCACGTATCGATCGGTTTTTGCGGCGCTTTGTACACGCTGTTGTTTTATTTATAGCCTATGGCTATGTTTTTTTCTTCTTTTCTTTTCTTTATTTCTTTTTCTTTTTGTTTTAGTTGTCATTTTTTGGTATATTATTTTTATATTTATGTAGTTGATTGTGTTTTGTGTTTTGTATGTATTTATGTTGTATGATTGGATGCGTGGTTGTTGCTTGGGGTTTTTGGGGGTTTTTTTTATGTGGGTTTTTTTTGTGTTTTTTTTTTTTTTTGGGGGGGGGGGGCTTATCTGGCAGTAATCCCCTCCCCTATCCGAAAACTGCATCGTATATATAGTTCGTTTTGTTTTTAATTTGCTTATATATTTTTAAAAAATTAATAATACAAAAGTAGTAGTTTAGAGTACTCAGCATGCTCGCTCATTTAATGTGTTTTACCTATTTTTTATCAGTATTTTAATCATATTTTATATGTTTAATTTAAAACAATTATGTAATTCAACAGGGCAGGTAACTGGTCTGTGCTCGTGACAGTACCTTGGTTAATTATACCTCGTGATCAAAGCCTCTGATATATATATATATATTACTTTTACAACTAAAATGAAACTGGTGCATTTTTAATGGAGCGTCATGCACCCCCCCACCCCCCTCCGCCGACGTCCCCATCAGAAGTGTTTTCTTTTTTTAATGTTTAACGACACCACTAGAGGACATTGATTTATTAATCATCGACTACTGGATGTCAAACATTTGGTAATTTCGACATATCAGCAATGGATCTTTTATATCCCCATTCCACAGACAGGATAGCATATTCCAAAGCCTTTGATATATATATATATATATATATATATATATATATATATATATATATATATAATGTGTGTGTGCGTGCGTGCGTACGTGCGTGCGTGTGTGTATGTGTATGTGTATGTGTATGTATATATATATATATATATATATATATATGTATGTATACATATATACATATAGATATAGATATATATAGATATAGATATATATGTTGTGGTACACTGGCTGGAACGAGAAATAGCCCAATGGGCCCACACCGAACGCGCATCAAGCGAGCGCTTTACCACTGGGCTACGTCCAGCCCCCTTTTTATAATCAGAGCCGTTATAATCGGCCGGGGCGACGATAACCCTCACATTGGGCAAGTCACTTCAGGTATTAAAAATAAATTCAAGACATCTCGCTCGTTGTCGACAAATTCAACTTGCCCTTGTTACATTGGATGCACCAACAACTCACCCACCCAATCAACAACCTATTTCCTATTCCCGACACCACCCTTGTTCCCGCAGAATATAGCCTAAATTGTAGGAGACAAAATCATGCCTAAAAAGCTCCGTATTTCTGTATTTTAACTACATCTCAAAACCAATATTGACCTCATGTCACTGATTGAGACATTCCACGCCCACACTCAACATGGCGGGTGATCAGACTTTCTGTTCAGTGATCCCGTGAAAGTACACAAATTAAGTTACCCTCCTTCTTGAAAGTGAATATGAATAAAATGTTCACAACACCACCATCATTCTTCTTTATAACAACACCATCCTTCTTCTTTATAATTAGTTTAATTAAAGAGTTCACAACGACAACGCCATTGTTATTTGCGCACACAGCACGTACTACGTCGTCAGCCGTCACTAATCTCAATCTGCCTCGTGAAGGTGAAATAGTCCCGTTATCTCTTCTCCGAAAAACATACACTATTACCTTATATGGGTTATCAGCCTGTTTGTACAGCACTCCATTAAAGGGACATATCCTAGTTTTTAAACACTAAGGCATATTTTTACTATTAGAGCCGTTTTTGATAACTGAAATCATATTTTACTTAGATTTTATTGTTTAGATTATCCATTTTCGTACATTCGAAGTGTTTTTGGTCATCCTGGTGTTTTTAATATCACTAAATGCATTTATCATATTTTTAAAAATGCGCGTGCGTCTGGGAGATAACAGTAGTCTGTTTCTAGAGGGTATTTCACCATCTCAAAATCACAGACTCATGTTTCACTCAATTGTAACTTTATCCAAATATGCTACAGGTTTGTAGATTAACTAAACTTAGTGTTAATTTTCAAGGGCTGAAACTAGGGTATGTCCCTTTAATATCGTTACGCTGACGAAAGTAAGTTCAGGCTAAACCGAAGTAACAATCACATGAATGATTGTTCTATGCCCTTCTAGTCAATATACGACGTCACATAACGGTGTTAAGTGGTTCGGCTCGGCGGCCCAACGACCAAAACTGTTTACATAGTCGCCGACACACCTGGCGGGCAGGTATAATAATATTGCATACTTCCCAGAACTACTGACTTTTCTACGTATTATCATGACAAATGAAAAGAAATTTACTCGGAACTTGTAAGCGTGTAGGGAAAAATGAGGGTAGTTACACCTACAAAGAATAGTTTGTTTTGTTTAACAACAACACTAGAGCACATTGGTTAATTAATCATCGGCTATTGGATATCAAACATCTGGTAGTTCTGACTCGTAGTCATCAGAGGAAACCCGCTTCATTTTTCTTAATGCAGCAAGGTATCATTTATATGCACTTTCCAACAGACAAGAAACCACATACCACGGCCTTTGACCAGTTGTGGTGCACTGGTTGGAATGAAAAAAAAGCAATCAGTTGAATGGATCCATATAGGTGGTTCGATCCTGCGCCGCAAGCACCTCAAGCGAGCAATCAACCGACTAAGCTAAATCCCGCCACACACTCACAGAAAAACAACAACTAAAACCCTCAACAACAACAACATGAAAATGAAAAAGACTTCTTTTAATTTTATTAACTGGACAAGACGTTGCCTTATTGTGCAATGATTTTATTATTATTATTATTATTATTTATTTATTTATTTATTTATTTATTTTGAATTCGCGTCCCGTAGTTATTTTAAGATATTAACGGCCCTGTATGTTTACCTCTATAATAAAAAAGAAGAAGAAAGAAATGTTTTCTTTAACGACGCACTCAACACATTTTATTTACGGTTATATGGCGTCAGACATATGGTTAAGGACCACACAGATTTTGAGAGGAAATCCGCTGTCTCCACTATATGGGCTACTCTTCCGATTAGCAGCAAGGGATCTTTTATTTGCGCTTCCCACAGGCAGGATAGCACAAACCATGGCCTTTGTTATGGATCACTGGTCGATGCAAGTGGTTTACACCTACGCATTGAGCCTTGCGGAGCACTCACTCACGGTTTGGAGTAGGTATCTGAATTAAAAATCCCATGCCTCGACTGGGATCCGAACCCAGTACCTACCAGCCTGTAGACCGATGGCCTACCACGACGCCACCGAGGACGGTCACCTCTGCTTAAGTAACAAAACAATTCATAACATGGCTTCCCTCCTGGCTGTTAGCTGATGACCACTGACTGTTACTGTAGGCCCTTAGGAACGGGGAAGGGAGGGGGCTCTACCCTCCAACTCCATTCGAGGACAACCATTTATTTTTATTTTCCAACTCTATATCAATATATAGATAAAATATAAAACAAAAATAGATAAAATATAAAATAAAAATAGATAAAATATAAAATATATAAAATATGGCTCCACCCCAACACTACAGAGTGTCTCTCCCCCCCCCCCCCCCCCCCCCCCCCGATATCGTTACTACGTGCGTGGGCTGTCACCCCGTTTTACATCCACTGCAGTACAGTGTAACATACATGCACGGCCAGGTGTTTCCTCTTACAGGTAGCCGAGTTGTCAGTACTGAACCAGATATCAAACTACCTGTATTTCTCCGTGTCCATTGTTACAAAGCGATACGGGTAGACGTGTAAATTTCCACGCGCTGGCTGAGAAGAATGAATTCGGCAACAAGAACTTGTAAAGGGTGTGTGCGACCAAATCAAATCCCGTAGACGATAGTGGTAACATATGTGGCTAAAACTTCTGCCTGCAGCGTATCAATCAACATGTGCATCACGGATATAAATACTACCCTAGGTCTGCACAAAATGTGAGGTGTTGTTTTTTACAGGTACCCTATACATGATCATTAGATACTGTACCCCAGATGATAACTAGTTTAACGTGCCCATATACCACTAGGGTTTCGAACACGCCCATCCCGAGTCCGACCTCCGATAAGATCGGTGGCCTGACTCGGGATGGAGGGGGGGGGGGGGGGGTGGAGAGAGGTGAAAATGGGCAGAATTTTGAAAATAGCAATTAGTAAAAAAGTTAATAAATTAAAGAAAAAAAAGAAAAAGGTTACAAGCCAAAAATAAAAAAGAATTGAATGCCCGGCCGAATATTTATATAATTTGGAGCATTTTAGAAGGACAGTCCAAAATTAAATAAGAGAAAGAAGAGAGGATCGGACTATTTAATAATATTACAAAAAAGAAGTAATTTCGACATAAAATTTTGCACGCAGATCTAAACGTTTAAAGTCCGATCGATATGTCCACGCGAGTGGCCTCGTTAAGGCCGTTTGGGTGCCACAGCTTAAAGGGACGAGATGGGTTGCATCCCGTCAATGAAAACCCCTATATTGACAGTCGATAGACGTTGAAGGTGTAGTGCTGTGCTGAAATACAGATCTTGAGAAGCCGGATCCGTCTGAACGAGTAGAGTATCAGACTAGGGTATAGTCCAGTCGTCATGGGTTGGTATAGTGGTGCGGACGGGCCCGACTCCGGAGGATACGAGATGGTATCACTATAAAACAAAGTAAAGTCTAGAAAAAGAGTAGTAGGGGCCGACCCCGCTTCCTATTTCTTCTTAGAGTGGGGCGGTCAATCTTCCAGTGCTGCTAGGACAGGCTCAGACATGTAGAGACTAAACGCGAACAACCGTGGCGTTCTGCAGAATGGCCGTCATACGAGTCACGAAAAAACAAGTCAGACGGAGAAAAACGTGGAGGCGAGGAATCTCGCTGAAAAAGAATCCAACCAGGTGGTGCAGACTGTCGAAACGAGAAGCGTTCCAGCGTTCAATCAGTTCCAATGGCCGCATACATCCCAGTAGAAAACTTCATTTCGCTGACAAAAACAACGAAATGAAGGACCCCTAAGTCGAGCACACGAAAGCACGTGCAGTGTGCACAAGCGAAACAAACACGTCTTACCGCGTGGAGCTCCAGACTGGGAATGCCCAAGCTAGAGACCAGACCCATCGAAAACAGAAGAAAATGGCTGCCCCGAGTTAGTAGGTAAAAAATAAGTTTTTAAATTTTATTATTAACTCTAAAATTACTCGTTTTTCATTTGTTAAAGTGTCAGTATGTGTTGGTGTACCCCATCATTAAAAATTGCTCCCGCCCCACGACACACACTAGATACTGTACCCCGTCATTCAAAATTGGTTCCACCTCAAAATCTGTTGCTCCTTGACCATATGTCTGACGCCATATAACCGTAAATAAAATGCGTTCAGTGCGTCGTTGAATAAAAAACTTCTTTCTTTCACACACACACACACACACACACACACACACACACACACACACTCGATACTGTACCTCAATAAACCCACACAAAATAGATACTGTACCTCATCATTAACCCCAAACACACAAACTAGATACCGTACCTCATCATTAACAATTGCCCCCCCCCCCCTCCGCTACGAAAACTAGATACTGTACCTGACCATTGAACATTTCCCCCATCCCGCCACACACACTACATACTGTACCTGATCATTAGACATTTTCCCCGCCACCACCACTACCCCCACACACACACACACACATACACTAGATACTATACCTGATCATTAAACATTTCTACGCCCGCCCCCCCCCCCATACACACTAGATTCTGTACTGATCATTAAACATTTTCCCTGCTCCCCCCACTAGATACTGTACCTGATAAAAATAATGCCCCCACCAACGTCCCCACTAAA
>NC_054710.1:11434176-11558330 GCF_016097555.1 Gigantopelta aegis | reverse complement strand
TATGCAAAGGGAGAGAGAGACACAGAAGTTAGAGAGAGAGTGAGAGGGAGAAAGAGGGAGAGGAGAAAAAAGACACGAGAGTTAAAAAAAAAAAATCGCGCAATACACACACAGAGAGAGAGAGAGAGAGAAAATAAACGTTTGTGTTCAGTTACTGTTTGCTCTATTGCTACATAATTGGTTTAACTTCAGACATCGCTCGTTAAGGGGACATACCCTATTATGTCTCTTTAAGGGGAGCTGTAACTCGTCAGTCAACTGAAACTATTTAAAAAATAGTAAATATTAAGTATTATCTCCCCTTAGCATGTGAATTAAAAACAGTACCACAAGATAATTAAATAGCATTGGTCCATATCTTAGTTCATCCCCATAATCTAAGTTAGGGGAGCAATTAATCTCACCCCTCAATATTTTTTCTGCTCGTCTGAACTTAATAAAATATATTTACATGTAAATGTACTTGCCCCCCCCCCCCCCCCCCCCCCCCCCCCCCCCATCCCCGAAATCAGCGGTGTCTCATCGCAAAATGTTATACAAATATCGTGGTTTGAGAGTTAAATAAGCATGGTCTTGATAACATAATAGTCTTAGCTCGCGAATATTCGGAATACCTTTGAGTTGCGATTGAGTTCTAAATTCCCCACTCAGAACATTTCTGCTGACTTAAATAATTTATTTGATCGATAAATTATATTTGATACCATTCGTATTTAAAAAAGGAAAGAAAAATGTATATTGTTTTGTCGTTTAAGTTTAAAACGAAGTAATTGCCTGTTTACCATAAATGTGATAAAACGAAAACCTGTTAGACGGGTTAATCTAAGATTAAAAACATATTTCTTAACATTTATTATTTTATTATTTAGGTGTAAGTTTTATTTACATTTATATCTGCAGTAAATTTTATTAAATAAGTTACTTACAAATAATTTTGTATGAAAAGGTGGGATAAGCCTGATTACTTGGTTTCTTGTTGATTTGTTATTAGAACAAGTCTGAAAATAACATACCCGTTCTATATAAATAAAAGTAAAACTATGGCTTGTGTCTCCACCATAGAGGTTGTGTCCTTCCCCCACTTCAGATATCGTTCCTACGGGCCTAAAATTTAATAAGCGTCTTGCCATGGACATTGCCCGGTACAAATGTGTCATTTGCCAAGCATTGGTAATCACAAACTTAATTAATATTAAGAATAAATATTTCTGTGTTGAAGCAGTGCGATGTAGTACGTTTTAAAATGCATATTTAAAGGTGGATTTAAAAAATATATGTTTTACCATATCATGATCGTGCTTCTACTTGATCTGTTACTAGAACGCCTTGGCGTTTTGCTGGAAAAAAAGTTTCCCATGTCTATAAATAGACCCGAGGACGCTTTATGTATTGCAAATGGCTCTTTGACCAACGCACCCTTTAAATTAATGTTTTGACCTATTCTTCTAAACTGAACAATGGACGAATCATCTAGTTCCATTGTGTTTATTTAGTGTAAATTGTACCTCTGCAACCACACGGTTCTGCAGGTAGCAGTCATCATTTATGGCAGAATATTACCTTGGACGAGACTCCGGGTTAGTTGTCACTACGGTACCTTTACTTCAGGTTGTGTTGCGTTTTTGACAAATGTCAAGTAAGCAACCAAATTAAATGGAAACGTTTATTTTGAAGTAAGTAAAGTACACCGTATTCGTTATGTTTATCATTAGTTTTGTTTTTGTAAAGGTATTTGAGTTGCGAACGTGATTGAAATTCGTTTACATCTCGTAGGCCTTTCCGCACTGACCGGACAATCATGAATTTTATTTTTTAGTTGTTAAGTTTTTAACGTATATTTAACAAAATATATGTTTCAGCTTTGATTAGTGGAAAGATATCGACTGTATTTCATTTTCAAATGAAATATGCAACATGTCAAAAGTCCGACAAAACGTCAAATTGTTTGATGATGAAAACGGACACCCACCTCCCAAGCTAAGTGTTTTTACATTGCATCATTTTATGCACATTTGAGTGTCGTTGTTTTATTACCTTTTCCATATTTAATAGTGAACAGAATACAACAAAGACTTTTACCTCAATCCCCTCTGTAAACTGGATACCCATGGATCGAACTTACTTGGGCCCAATTTGGACCATGGGTTTAGGGTACTGTTTAGAGGAGATTCACTGCATCATGTAAACTTGTACGTACTAGTATATGTAACAGTACATGATTAATAAAGGACAACAGTAACATTATCTTACCATTTGGTGACAGGCACATTTTTATTTATGACAGATCATTTCGATAAGCACCGCCAAACAATTATTTCCAGGCCTTCAGCTGAAAGTGAAAGTTGAAAACCAGTGACGTGATCGAGAACAATTTAACTGGTTTTCATTGAATCCTAAACAAAAACACTAATTTTTTATGACTATTTTGTTTACGCTGAAACTATCTAGACTGTGAAAAATTCTACAATGTGTTGTAGTCACCCGAGTCACGAAATTACATAGAATCTGAAATGAAGAGTAACAAACGAATTGGTTTAAAAAGAAAAGCCCAGGGTTTTAACTTTTCCTTTTGCATCCACTTCCTGTTCTACATAGATGGACAAGTGGGAATGTTGGCGGACAAGTAGATTTTGTGGTATACTTGTCCAGCGGTCAAGTTAATTTTTTCTTCTTATTTCTATCACTGCATATCTAGGTCAGTACCGACAACTCTGTTACCTGTAAGAGGAAACACCTGGCTGTGCATGTATGTGACACTGTACTGCTGTGCATGTAAAACACAGTGACAGTCCAGGCTCGTAGCAATAATATCGGGGGGGGGGGGGCACAACCGCCAGTGCGGGGGTATAGCCTCTGTAGTGGTGTGGTGGAGGGTCACAAGCCATATTTTATTTATTTTATATTTTATCTATATATTCATAGAGAGTTGGAAAAAAAGGTGATGGGGTGCAATATCTAGTGTTTGTGTGTGAGTGTGGTATTTTTAATTATGGGTACAGTATCGTGTGGATGCGTGGGGGCAATTTTTAATGACGGGGTACAGTATCTAGTGTGTGTGTGGGGTGTCAGCCTTTAATGATGGGGTACAGTATCAAATGTGTGTGTGTGGGGGGGGGGGGGGGGACAATTTTTAATGATGGGGTACAGTATCGTGTGTGTGGTAATTTTTAATGATGGGGTACAGTACCGTGTGTGTGTGTGTGGGATAATGTTTAATGATGGGTACAGTATCTAGTGTGTATGTGTGTGGGGTGGGGTGGGGGGGGGGGGGCAATTTGTAGTGGTGGGGTCTAGTGTGTGTGTGGTGGGGGAGGTCAATTTTTAATGATGGGGTACAGTATCTAGTGTGTGTGTGGGGGGGGGGGGAGGCAATGTTTAATGATGGGGTACAGTATCTAGTGTGGGGAGGGGAGGGGACAATTTTTAATGATGGGTACAGTATCTAGGTGGGGGGGGGGGGTGCGAGGGCAATTTTTAATGATGGGTACAGTATCTAGTGTGTTTGTGTGTGTGTGTGGAGGGGGGATTTTTACAGATAGGGAACAGTATCTAGTGGGGGGGGGGGGCGGTGACAATTTTAATGAAGTACAGTATCTAGTGTATGTGTGTGTGTGGGGGGGGGGGCATTTTTTAATGATGGGTACAGTATCGTGTGGGTGTGGGGAGGACGGCAATTTTTAATGATGGGGTTCAGTGTCTAGTGAGTGTGTGTGTGGGGTGGAGTGGGGGGTGGGGGATGCACCAGCCATCCTTTTTTTTATTTATATAGGGTAGGACACAAAAATCCGTTCCTTTTTGTCCTCTAATTGATTGGGAGGGGGGTGGGGGGGTCTATCAACCTGTGAGATATTGTACGGGACCTAGATAGACTTTCTGAAGGGCCATATTGATTGATAGAAGTTGGAGGAATCAATTCTTTGTCAGGGGGTGTTTAGGCAGAATTTAGCTCAGTCGGTTTGACTACTCGCTTGAGGTGCTTTCGTCGCAGGATCGAACCACCTCGGTGGATCCATTCTACTTAATGTGTTTCTTTTATCGTTCCAACCAGTGCAACACAACTGGATAAAGTCCGTGGTGTGTGCTTTCCTGTCTGTGGGAAATTGCATATAAGAGATCTCTTGCTGCATTAGGAAAAATGTATCGGGTTTTCTCTGATGACTACATGCCAGAATTACCACGTGTTTGACATCCAGTACGCGATGTTTAATTAATCAATGTGCTCCAGTGGTGTCGTTAAACAGAACAAACTTTTAACTACTCAATGCAGGTTTCTATTTTTTCTGACATATTCCTTTGGGTTCAGTATATATTATGTGTACATGTAGATAGACTTGTTAATGTGCTGTAAAGTCCCTGTGAATTCTTGTCAGCGGGTGGAAACCCTCGCCCCCACCCGTATGTCTCTGTAATAACGGACACGGAAAAATACAGGTAGGTCGTCTAGCGTGTCTCACATCTGGGTCAATACTGACAGCTCGGCTACCTGGAAAAGGAAACAATTCCGCGAAACGCTTGTCTAAACATATTCGGTGACAGTATGCGAATGTTGTTACGCAGCAGAGCACGAGTTCGACCCGTACCCCCATTTCCATGGTTAAGGTTAGTTTTAGGGTTAGCGTTAGTTTTTAGAGCCTTGATATAGAGGGGTACGGGTCAAACGCTTTGCAATAAGCAACATTGGACAATTATTGTACAATAGGCGCTATTTCTCGCTCCAGCCAGTGCACCACGACTGGTACATCAAAGGCCGTGACATGTGCTATCCTGTCTATGGGATGGTGCATATAAAAGATCCCTTGCTGCTAATCGATAAGAGTAGCCCATGAACTGGCGACCACGGGTTTCCTCTCTCAATATCTGTGTGGTCCTTAACCATATGTCTGACGCCATATAACCGTAAATAAAAAAAATGTGTTAAGAGCGTTGTTAAATAAAACATTTCCTTAAAACATTTCCGGCATAAGAAGGAAGCAATGTTTTATATAACGACACACTCAACACATTTCAAGGGCGGGACGTAGCCCAGTGGTAAAGCGCTCGCTTGATGCGCGTTTGGTTTGGGATCGATCCCCGTCGGTGGGCCCATTGGGCTGTTTTCCGTTCCAGCCAGTGCACCACAACTGATATATCAAAGGCCGTGGTATGTGCAATCCTGTCTGTGGGATGGAGCATATAAAAGATCCTTTGCTACTCGTAAAAAACAAGCGTGTTTTCTCTCCAAGACTAGACGTCAAAATGACCACTAGGGCACATTGATGTATTGATCATTGGCTATTGTATGTGAAATATTTGGTAACGTTGAAACCCGCTACATTTTTCCATTAACAGCAAATGACCTTTTGTATGAACCATCCCACATACAGGATAGCACATACCTTTGATATAACAGTTGTGGCTGGAACTAGAAATCGACTTTATCAATAACAAAAAACAATTAAACTGAAAGAACATATTTTATTGTTTGTTTGTGTATTTTGTTTTAGTTTTTGTTTTTGTTTTTGTTTTTGTTTTTGTTTTTATGTTTTATCATTATTTTTCTATATTTTGTTTCTTTGTCTTGTTTGCTTGTTTGTTGTTTGTTTAAATTTGTTAGGTGTGTGATTGTTTGTTTGGTTGTGTGTTTTTGTGTTTTAAAAACAAATTTGACGTTTGATATACCAGAAAGAACAGATTTAGTTTTTTTTAAATGTTTCTTTGTTTTGATAGGTTTTTGGTGGGGGGTTTGGTGGGGTTTTTCTTTTCTTCTGTGTGAATGTCTTTTTTTTAGTTTAGTGTTAAAGGTACGGCGTAGCTCAACATGCTAGTATTTCAAAAGAGATTCAGTCCATTTATCTCCCACAATAGTAACAATACTTTGTGATGTCTTATAATGTTACTAATATAGAACGTGGTCTCTAACAACATACACATACACCGCCCCTGGACCAAGTCTCTAACAATATACTTATATACCACCCCTGGACCCAGTCACCAATAACATAGATATATACCTCCCCTGGACCCAGTCGCTAACAATGTACGTATATACCGCCCCTGGACCCAGTCACCAATAACTTGTGCATATACCGCCCCTGGACCTAGTCTGTAACTAGATACGTATAAACCACCCTGGACCCAGTCGCTAACAATATACGTATATACCGCCCCTGGACCCAGTCAACAATAACTTACGCATATACCGCCCCTGGACCTAGTCTGTAACTAGATACGTATATATATATTGAACAAATTACGTATATACCGTAGCCAGAAGAGAGGCGGGCGGGTGGGGGGAGGGGGGGGGGCATGTGGGCAACACACAATCACACATGTTTGACCTAGTTTGTAACTACGTACGTATAAACCACCCTGGAACCAGTCACGAACAACATACGTATATACCGCCCCTGGTCCCAATCTGTAACAAAATACGTATATACTGCCCCTGGAGCCAGTCCCTAAAAACATACGTATATAGCGCCCCTGGACCCAGTCACTAAAAACATACGTATATACCACCCCTGGACCCAGTCACTAACATACGTATATACCACCCCTGGACCCAGTCACTAACAACATTCATATATACCGCCCCTGGACCCAGTCTCTAACAACATATGTATATACCACCCCTGGACCCAGTCACTAACAACATACGTATATACCGCCCCTGGAGCCAGTCCCTAAAAACATACGTATATAGCGCCCCTGGACCCAGTCTCTAAAAACATACGTATATACCGCCCCTGGACCCAGCCTCTAAAAACATACGTATATACCGCCCCTCGGCCCAGTCACAGGAAACCCAAGAGGTTGTGTTCAGGGGAACTTGCTTAAACGTTTTGATGATGGCGTACCTTACTAGCACTGGCAGAGGCGGGGGAAGGGGCATGGGGGCAACACACAATCACACATGGGGTTTTTTCTCCACCACCTTATGTATTATCCTGTCTCCACGTAATATGACTCATAGACAACGTGCTTGGAAATGTGGTGCCTCCCCCCCCCCCCCCCCGAATAAAAAAATCCTGTCTACGCCAGTAGTTAATAGGTGTTCCCTTCAACAAACATAGATACGATGTACATAACAACAAGGCCAATCACACATTGAGTTTATACTAATATATTGCCCTACTTGAAGAAACAGTATCAAATATTTTCTTTAACGACTTACGCACCACATTTTATTTACGGTTATATCACACTGGATATTGACTAGAACGACAAAAGACAATTATTACTAGTATTCATGTCAAGGCAAGACCTTTTCAGCGAAACTTTCTTACCTCAGTTTAACGATATTAATGGGTGGTATGCAAACAGGTTGATAACCCATATAAGGTAATGGTATAGTTTTCCGAGAAGAGATAACGGGACTATTTCACCCTCACGAGACAGATTGAGATTAGTGACGGCTGACGATGTTGTACGTGTTATGTGCATAAATAACAATGACGTTGTCGTGCTGAACGCTTTATTTAAACTAATTATAAAGAAGAACGATGCTTTTGTTATAGAGACGAATAATGGTGTTATGAACATTTTATTCATATTCACTTTCAAGAAAGATGGTAATTTAAGGTGTGTATTTTCACGGGATCACTGAACAGAAAGTCCGATCACCCGCCATGTCGAGTGTGGGCGTGGCAGTGTCGCAGTCCGACACATGAGGTCAGTATTGGTTGTTAGATGCAGTTAAAATACAGAAATACGGAGCTTTCTAGCTATGATTTTGTCTTACAATTTAGCCTATACTCTGCGGGAACAAGGGTGGTGTCGTGAGTAGGAAATAGGTTGTTGATTGGGTGGGTGGGTTGTTGGTGCATCCAATGTAACAAGGGCAAGCTGAATTTGTTGACAGCGAGCGAGATGTCTTGAATTCATTTTTAATACCTGAAGTGACTTGCCCAATGTGAGGGTCATCGTCGCCCCGGCCCATTCTAACGGCTATGATTATAAAAAGGGGGCTGGACGTAGCCCAGTGGTAAAGCGCTCGCTTGATGCGCGTCCGGTCTGGGCCCATTGGGCTATCTCTCGTTCCAACCAGTGTACCACAACGGATATATATATATACATATATATAATATATATACATATATATATATATATATATATATACATATATATATATATATATATATATATATATATATATATATATATATATATATAAGTCTGTGGCATGTGCTATCCTGTCTGTGGAATGGTTCATATAAAAGATCCATTGCTAATAATGGAAAAATGTAGCATGTTTCCTCTTTACGACTTAATATCGAAATTACCAAATGTTTGACATCCAGTAGCCGATGATTAATAAATCAATGTCCTCTAGTGGTGTCGTTATACATTAAAAAAGAACAAACTTCTGATGATATATATTAAGATATTACACTGGGGACGGCGGCGGGGGTAGGGAGGGGGTCGGCATGGCGCTCCATTAAAAACGCATCAGTTTCATTTTAGTAATTTGAGAAGAAATAAAAGGCTAATGAACCGTATGTGGAGCGGGGCAGGGGAAATTTTTAATGATGGGGTACAGTATCTAGTGTGTGGGTGTGGGTGTGTGTGTGTGGGGGGGGGGGGGGGGTACTTGGGCAATTTTCAATGATTGGGTACAGAATCTAGTATGCCGTGGGAGGCGGGACTGGCAATTTTTAATGATTGGGTACATAATCTAGTATGTGGGGGGAAGGGGGGACTTGGGCAATTTTTAATGATGGGGTACAGTATCTAGTGTGTGTCTGGGGGGAGGGGAGGGGAAGGGGCTTGGGCAATTTTTAATGATGGGGTACAGTATTTACTGTGTGTGGGGAGGGGAAGGGGCTTGGGCAATGTTTAATGACTGGGTACAGAATCTAGTATGTGGGGGGAGAGGGTACTTGGGCAATTTTTAATGATAGGGTACAGTATCTAGTGTGTGTGGGAGGGGGGAGAGGGTTGACTAATTTTAATGATGGGTACAGTGTCTAGTGTGTGTGTGTGTGTGGGCAATTTTTAATGATGGGTACAGTATCTAGTGTGGGTGTTTGTGTTGGGGGGGGGGGGGGTGGAGGGATCCATTCAACTTAATGTGTATCTTTTATTGTTCTAACCAGTGCAACACAACTGGATAATGGCCGTAGTAAGTGCTTTTCTGTCTGTGGGTAAGTGAATATAAAAGATCCCTTGCTGCATTAGGAAAAATGCAGCGGGTTTTCTCTGATGACTACATGTCAGAATGACCAAATGTTTGACATCCAGTAGGCAATGATTAATAAATCAATGTGCTCTAGTGTTGTCGTTAAACAAAAGAAACTTTAACTACTCAAGGCAGGCTTCTATTTTGTTCTAACATATTCATTTGGGTTCAGTATATATTGTGTACATGTAGATAGACGTATTAATGTGCTGTAATTTTGTCAGCGGGTGGAAACCCTCATCTCCACCCATATCTCTCTGTAATTATGGACACGGAGAAATACACGTAGGTCGTCTAGCGTGTCTCACATCTGGGTCAATACTGACATCTCGGCTACCTGGAAAAGGAAACAATTCCGCGAAACGCTTGCCTGAACGGTGACATTGTACGAATGTTATTATGCAGCAGAAGTAAGAGGCCAGGTCAGGTCAGAGTGTTTAACGTGCACATTCAGAGCAAGCTGTTGTAGCGCACGCCTTGTCTGGGCACATATGTCGGCCTTGGTCGGCTCCTCCGTCCAGGACAGGAACGGGGTAGGGTGGGTTGTAGGGGGGACCGCCTGCGCTGGCAGGTGCAAGGGAGCACCAGCAGTCCGACCCGGGCTGGTAACAGGCGGAGGATGGTATGGTGCTATGGAATTTGGAATGTCCCGTAGGAGTAAGCCAAAGACAAAAAGTGTGCAGTTTTGTGAAGGAAATTAGGCGCAATTTTCCACAGTCAGCCAAAAGGGGGAAAAAAGGGGAGCTACGTATTGTTTTGGTAGATTAGTGCGACGAGAGTAGCTCGTTTGAAGTAAGAAGAAGAAAAAGAAAAGAAAGAAAGAAAGAAAGAAAGAACTGTTTTATTTAACGACGCACTCAACACATTTTAGTTACGGTAAGGTTATATGGTGTGAGACATATGGTTAAGGACCACACAGATCTTGAAATAGGAAAACCGCTGTCGCCACTTCATGGGCTACTATTTTTCGATTAGCAGCAAGGGTTCTTTTATATGAATACCTGTCTGTGGGATGGAGCATATAAATGATTCTTGACTACTAATTAACAACAAACAAAAAATGTAGCCGGTTTTATCTCCAAGACCAGACGTCAAAATGACCAAATGTTTGACATCCAAATGTTTGACCGCATATCAGACGATCACTTAACCACCGGGCTACGTTCCTCCCAGGTTATCCAACAGTTAAAGTTAAAGTTTGTTTTGTTTTACGACACCACTAGAGCACACTGATTTAGTAATCATCGGCTATTGGATGTAAAATATGTGGTAATGTTGAAACCCGCTACATTTTTCCATTAGCAGTAAAGTAGCTTTTTTTATTTTAACCATCCCACAGACATACCACAACTTTTGATATACCACTTGTGGCTGGAACGAGAAATCGTCTTTAACTACAACAACAAACAATTAAACTGAAAGACACATTTAAAAAAAAAAAAAAAAATGAAGTTTTCAAAAAAAGAAGAAAAAATGCCATTGAACTGGAAAGACACATTTTGTTTTTAAATGTTTGTTTGTTTTCTTAGTTCTTTGGTGTATTTGTTTCCTTCCGTGTGAGTGACGGTTTTTTTTATATATACATACATACGTATATACCACCCCTGGACCCAGTCTCTAACAACATACGAATATACCGCCCCTGGACCCAGTCTCTAACAACATACGTATATACCGCCCTTGGACCCAGCCTTTAACAACATACGTATCTACCCCTCCCCCCGACCCAGTCTCTAACAACATACGAATATACCGCCCCTGGACCCAGTCTCTAACAACATACGTATATACCGCCCTTGGACCCAGCCTTTAACAACATACGTATCTACCCCTCCCCCCGACCCAGTCTCTAACAACATACGTATATACCACCCCTAGACCCAGTCTTTAACTACATACGTATATACCGCCCCTGAACTTAGTCTCTGACAACATACATATATACTGACCCTGGACCCAGTCATAGACAACCGAAGAAGGAAACTTGCTTAAACCTTTTGATGATAGGGGCACCTGACTAGCACTGGGGAAGGTATGTTGGCAGCATACAAGCACACCTCGTTTATCTCCCTCCCCCTCCCCGAACCACGTTCTGTATTTCCCAGTCTGCACGTAACATGACTTCTTGTTTTCCTTCTTTTTCTTCTTCTTCTTCTCTCGTTGTTACCCTTTTTTTCTTTTTCCTTTTTTAAAAGTCCTGGACCATAAGACGTGCATAAAAGGAAGTACTATTTTATTTTGATTTGTACCTGCATATATCAGAATAGAATGTGATGTGAGTGCGTACGTGCGTGTATGCGTGTATGCGTATGTATGTGTGTATGTTTGTATATATGTATGTATGTTTACACATGTATGAATATTAATTTTAAGATAA
The DNA here is from genome assembly GCF_016097555.1 of Gigantopelta aegis. Lineage (NCBI taxonomy): Eukaryota > Metazoa > Mollusca > Gastropoda > Neomphalida > Peltospiridae > Gigantopelta > Gigantopelta aegis. Next base: position 11,546,796 of record NC_054710.1, on the reverse strand, counting down.
ATTGTAAGGCGGTGTATCAGGGCTCCCCAACCCTGGGACTGCCTAATGGTCTGGGGACAATAAAAAAAACCCAAAAAACAAACAAACAAAAACAACAAAAAAACATGACTTTTAGACAATTTGCTTACCCCCCCCCCCCCCCCCCCCCCCCCAGTGTGCTTACCCCAATACAAAACCCTGGCTACGCCAGTGGATAATACTCTACCACACCAAACAACATAGATACGATATACGTAGCAACTATTGTATGTAGCACGCATTGAGCATACAATAATGTATTGCCTTACATAAAATGTTTTATTACACACCTATTCAATCTTACTATAGTGATAAAGGCCTTTTGAAACCGTGTAATAAATGTATCCTGTATCGCACATATGTTCAACCTGGACGGGAACTTTTAAATGGGGAATTCCCTTTTTCTTTTTACTGCAGTTAGTGCCTTTTATTTACTTTCGTCATATTTGATTTACAAATGACGTCATATCGTATTTGAAACATTACACAAGTCTGCCGCAGAGTATGATTGTTAACGTTGAATGAATCCATGAAAGGAGTTTTGATCATAGATTTAACAAAGTGTTGTTAAGACATTAAATTAAAAACCGTTTCTGTAAAACATAAAAGAAGGTATGTAATAAATACAGAACTTCACATACGTTGTTTTACTTTCCTATTTATTGCACGAGTTTGTTTTTCCTGTCTGTGGGAAAGTGCATACAAAAGATATTTTGCTGCATTAGGAAAACATGTTTCTTCTGATCACGAGTCAGAATTACCAAATGTTTGACATCCAATAGCCGAAGATTTGTTAATCAATGTCCTCCAGTGGTGTCGTTAAACAAAACAAAATTTTACACACCACATTTTATTTTCGGTTATATGACATTGGATATCGACTAGAAAGACAAAACACAATTGCTAATATTCATAGCAAGGCAATACCTTTTCAGCGGGCCTTATTTACCTCAGTGTAACGATATTAACGGGTGGTGTATAAACAGGTTGATAACCCATATAAAGTAATAGTAGAGATAACGGGACTATTTCACCTTCACGAGACAGATTGAGATTACTGACGACTGACGACGTTATACGTGTTGTGTGTACACATAACAATGATGTTGTCATTGTGAACGCTTTATTTAAACTAGTTATAAAGAACAACGACGGTGTTGTTATAAAGAAGAATGGTGGTGTTGTTAATACCATTTCATTCATTTTCACCTTCAAAAGGAAATGTATTTAAACATGTTCAGTGTCGGCGTGGTAGTATCAGTCTGTCACATGAGGTCAGTACTGGTTGTGTAATGTAATTAAAATACAGATATATGGATAGGCTTAACAAACATACAAATTGCAGGAACAAAGGTGGTGTCAGGAGAAGAAACTCGGGGGTTGATTGAGTGGGTCAGTTTATGTCTATAAGTCTATCTCTCCCCCCCCCCCCCCCACACATACCTACCTCTCTCTCTCTCTCTCTCTCTCTCTCTCTCTCTCTCTCTCTCTCTCTCTCTCTCTCTCTCTCTCTCTCTCTCTCTCTCTCTCTCTCTCTCTCTCTCTCTCTCTCTCTCTCTCTCTCTATATATATATATATATATATATATATATATAATATAATATAATATAATATAATATAATATAAAATTTACTTTTTATTTTAGGTATGGATGGAACTAGCAGCCGTTAAAATATAGAACAGTTGTACAGCGCAGTAGGCAGTAGTTGACAGCATGTTATTAATTTTACCATTCAGGTGATTAACGAACTCGAACCAAGATGGCTGAAAGCAGTGTTGTTCCACTTCTTGAGATACAAGACAAGTTCGTCACGTGTGAGATTTGTTTTGATTATTTCGACGATCAGGACAAATCTCCACGTATCTTACCGTGCTTGCACAACTTCTGCTGCCAATGCCTGGAGTCGATTTGGAAGAAATCACCGACTGGAGTACGATGTCCCAACTGTCGGAAGGTTTGGCGTGTTCAAAACAACATAGCAGAAACATTTCCACAAAACAAGGTACTGAGGAATTTAGTTGAATATCTTACAATAAAAAACAAGGTGGATGAAATCATGTGCCATGAATGTCCTGACAGTTCAAGGGCAACAATGCGTTGTTTGGACTGTCGGGAATTCATGTGCGATGGATGCGCAACGTATCATAAAAAATTTGCAGTGTCAAAAGACCACAAGATCATCCTAATTTTAGATTTGGTTAATATGCCTCATGATGATTTTTTTCACCAGACAGATACGTGCAAAAAACACAACAACATGATTTTAGATCTATACTGCAAGAATTGTGCAACTGATATCTGTTCATCATGTGTTCATGTCTCTCATAGAGACCATGAGATATTGGATCTCAAAGATATATATGAAGCAAAAATGGACCACATGAAAAGAACACTTAGAAATGTACAAAGATCATCAAAAAGAGCACAGAAGTATACAACAAGACTTTCTGGACAAAATGCAACTCTAGATTCGATGAAAGAAAATATTCTAAAACATATTGATGATTCCTATGAAGAAATTATTCAGAAGTTGTCTCACAAAAAAACCCAGATGAAAGAAGATGTCATTTCAAATATAGACAAACAAAAAGCTGACAGAAACGAGCAGATGAAGTTGATTGAACAGTCAGAAGTCCTCAAGGCGGACCACGTTCTGCACTGTAAGCAAGCTGTGCAATTCACACGAGCTGCTGACTTTATAGAAATGGCTCCAACCCTTGAAGACAATCTTCTCTCTGTGATGGAAGGTCCGGAACTGGTTGATATTCCTATACAAGAGGTTACCATTGATGACACGTTCAAGCAGATAGAGAAAATTACTGAGAAAACTGGTGTAATATGGAATGGAATTATTCTCAACAAAAACAACTCAGGTATGGAATTTGATATTTGTTAATATTGATTAAGACAAAATCAATAAATTATTAAATGATGATTTCTGTTGTTAGAATTGCTATTTTGATGATAACTGGCAAGGACACAGAAAATTAAAAACTCAGTATCTGATCTAGACCACGCACACACACACACACACACACACACACACACACACACACACACACACACACACATACACACACACACACACACACACGCGCGCACACATACACACACACACACACATACACATATATATATATATATATATATATATATATATATATATATATATATATATATATATATCCCAGCTCCATAGTTACCAAACATTTTGATACATATTCATTGTTTCTGTCTTTCCACAGAATACATTAAATGTTGATGTAATCCTGTCAGTCTTTTTAATTATACTCAAAACACAAGGTCTAACCTTCATCGTTTTGATTCCATGAAATGGTCAGAAATGCTTGCAAAGTATAAGTCAGATAGTCAACGCAAGGGACCTGGTCAGTGTGACCGTGTAGACAAGTGGATGTGTTATAGAAGTAAATAGAAACACACGAAATAGTTTACTATGAAAACAATTTCTAAAGTGAATGCATAAATGTGTCAACAGTTGTCACTAAAATTTAACATAATAGAGGAAATATAAATATCATTCAAAGCATAAATTGAACACTTTTTGTTGAAAGTCACTCTATTATTCACATTTTGAAACAGTAGTTTATCTTTGATTGCTTTCCACTGAATGATGTTACCTACTAAATTGATCCACGGGACGCCAATGGTTGCAAGTGAGAAATCATTATAATAAGAAAAGGGCAACATTGCTAGTGTGTAATGGCTGAACAAACATAGTGGAAGACTGCCGCAAATTGTCGTCTTGTCTGACTAGAATTTCAGTGTTGAGTAAATTAGTTACTGTATGTTGTGGCCAATAAATATATATATGGGCACATTTCAAACGGAGTCAACACCAGACCCACAATTTCAAGTTAGCAGACTGCCGCAATTTGTTATGTGTCATGGTTGAATAGCATTTTAGTGTTGAGTAAATCAATTACTTTATATTGTGACCAATACATGTGTATATTCACTAGACCCCACAATTCAAGTTAGCATGTCAAAATGGATTTTGCCCTCATCATTTCCTGCATGTTAAACACAAATCTTGTTTAAGCTACTATAAACATTAGGAATACCAGAAACACATGGTGTTCAAACATTAATATTCTGAGGAGGAAAATATAATTAATATCCAGTTTTATTCAGTAAAAAGCCTTGTTAGCCAGTGGGAAGATTAAATGTCTGTAAAGTCAGGAATGCCACTCTAAGAGTCATGACTGACATTCCCTAATGAAGTATAATAATGAAGAAAGCTCTTTAAAATGTATATCTAGGTGTGGCAAACGTATTCATTACAATTATCCTGATGAAATGTATGACATCTTTTTTCCATCCAACACCAAAATCTAATTTCCATCCGACATCAAAACTAAAGTGCCGATAGAAGACAAATGGTTAATCAGAGAAGTAAGTTAATTAACCTAGATTTTAGACATGTTTTTTGGTTATGTTATCTGACACCAAAACTAGTATTTTGAAATATACCCATATCTTGTGACCATTACGACAAGTTCAACTGCTGTTTGGACAAAATAACATGTGGTCAATATATTTTGTGTCCGTTATAGCACGTTTAACCATTCATTTTGGTCAACACATAATGCCCGCTGGCCGCATTGAATAGGTGGCTGTTATACACAGATAAAATAAAGAAGGAAATGCATTTGGTAGGATTTATGGTGCCCGTTACGGAGAGGTGACCATTATATACAGGTGACCGTTATACCAGTCTCAGCTATATTTATATATTTGTTTCAGACGAGGATGTGATGAAAAGAATTCTCTTCCCTGTTGATGGACAGTCAGAACAGTACAGAACACTTCTCTGTAAGTAACGTCCACGTGTACCTGTAAAAACATGGACACTTTATTTAGGTATTGATTTGAGTAAACATGCATAACAGAAAATCTACTTCCATTCTGAAACCAGATCTTATTTGCTTCTCTGAATTTCTCCACGAGTCGATCTAACTTGAGCAACAAGCATGGCGGGGTTGTAGCCCCCCCCCCCCCCCCCCCCCCAATAATTCTGAATAAAAAATATTATTGGTAGTAAATCATAAGGCAGAGACACATTTTACTTGTATAATGTATGGAATTGCATTTCAGGAAAACTAGTTTTCAAACTTTTACGGGGGAGCATACCCCCGAAACCCTTAGAAACGTCCCCCAATGTCTATTTGTTTCTGCCGTGCCTGAGTGAGGGTTATCGCATCATGTCTGCATTACCTGCTATTTGGAACAGGATTTAGCTCAATGGGTTGAGTGCTTGCTTGAGGTGCTTGAGTAGCAGGATTGAACCACCTCAGTCAATTCATTGAAACGATTTGGCTTTTTTCCCGTTCCAACCAGTGCACCACAACTGGTTAAAGGGTGTGATATGTTGGAAAGTGCATATAAAACATCCCTTGATGCATTAGGAAAAATGTAGCGAGTTCCCTCTGATAACTACATGTCAGAATTACCAAATGTTTCACATCCAATAGCCGATGATTAATTAATCAATGTGCTCCAGTTGTGTAGATAAACAAAACTAACTTTTACCTGTCATTTTGATAGATGACTTAATAAAAAGTGGTATGACTTTTCATAGAGTAAACGCTCGCTTGGTGTGCTGTTGGTCTAGGATCGATCCCCGCCGGTGGGGCTATTGGGCTATTTCTCGTTCCAACCAGTGTACCACGACTGGTATATCAAAGGCCGTGGTATGTGCTATACTGTCTGTGGGATGGTGCATATAAAAGATCCCTTGCTACTAATGGAAAAATGTATCGGCTTTCATCTCTATGACTGCGTCAAAATAACCATATGTTTTACATCCAATAGTCGATGGTTAATAAATCAATGTGCTTTAGTGGTGTCGTTAAACAAAACAAACTTTTTTGTCCATAGAGTAGGTCACGGCCAGGTAAGACACACGTCATACAAGACGTAGGTAACACACACGTCATACTGATTTAAACTGTAACAGGTAACACTGATTTAAAAGGTAACTCACTACACTAGTAAATGGCCACAAATTAACGTCTTTAGTCTGTCCCGAGATATCGATACAATTATAATTATGTTCTGATAAGTATAATTAAATATGACATGCAATATTATACATGTATTATCGTTATAAATATTATTTTTTCCACAAATAGTAACACTGTGCTTATAAATAACAAATATTTCTATATTTACATTTTTTCTTATTTAATTTCTTTTTCACAGTGCCAAATATAGAGTATGATGCACAGAAGATAAACCGGAAGCGGTGTAATATTACCGAATCTGGAATTCTGGCCAACAAACCTTCAGAAGTAAAACATACTGACCTCACTTCCGGTCTGCAATGTTTCCAAGGAGTCACAGCCAGGACGCATGTCCCTACGTCTGGATGTGCGTTCTGGCAGACGGAAGTCGACTGCATGGTGCGTGAATCAGCTGAATTACACTACCTGATAGCAGAAGTTGGTGTTTGTCTGGACGAGCACTGTGACGATACAACAGGGATTTGTAATAACAAACATGCGTGGGGTGTTATAGTGGCCAGCTGTAAAACTCACAACAGTATCTGTTTATTTCCTTATTCCCGTGGAAAGCATCTGTGCTGTACTCCTGTGACAGATTTCAAAACTAACTCACGACTCAAGGTCACACTCGGGCTGTTGGTAGACGTCGACAACGCCACTCTCTACATTATCCGCATTGACGACAACAGAGTTGTACACTCCATCACAAACATCGACGTGTCGCGACCGCTGATGCCAATGTTTTGTGGTTATTTTCCTGAATATTTTGATGTTAAATTGAGAGTATTATCTGGCACGGATCTCTCAGTGACCCGTGAATTGTTGGTCCTGCTCTCGAGTTTAGTGAAATAAATCATAATGGGAGAGACATGAGACCTGAGTCAATACAATACAAACCTGTGGAGCCCAGTGTCGACTCCCACACAGGGCGAGTTTAATTGACCCAATGGGGAGGTCTGATTTCCAGCTAGCTAACCAGTAACAACTAACCACTCAACCCTGACTGGGACAGACATCTAAGTTAGCTGAGGTGTAGACCCAGGGCGAGTATTGGAGAAAATGTATCTTACGAAATTAATCTAACAAGCATTTGATACTTTTGGAAGCCATAGTGTCACGGAGTTAACCATGTTATTGTCTTCCAATCTCACGTTAATGAAATTGAATTCAACATTACATGACCGGCCTTGGTGGCGTCGTTTTTAGCCATCGGTCTACAGGCTGGTAGGTACTGGGTTCGGATCCCAGTCGAGGCATGGGTTTTTTAATCCAGATACCGACTCCAAACCCTGAGTGAGTGCTCCGCAAGGCTCAATAGGTAGGTGTAAACCACTTGCACCGACCAGTGATCCATAACTGGTTCAACAAAGGCCATGGTTTGTGCTATCCTGCCTGTGGGAAGCGCAAATAAAAGATCCCTTGCTGCCTGTCGTAAAAAGAGTAGCCTATGTGGCGACAGCGGGTTTCCTCTCCAAATCTGTGTGGTCCTTAACCATATGTCTGACGCCATATAACCGTAAATAAAATGTGTTGAGTGCGTCGTTAAATAAAACATTTCTTTCTTTCTTTCAACATTACATATGTGTACTTTAAACATACATTATGATGTTAAAGGTGACTGATATTTGGTCTAAAATACCAAATGACCCCTTATTTCTTTGTCTCAGTATATGTATATTATTTGTGTATTATATATATATATGTTACAGTCAATGTGTCAAACCAGTCATTTGGCCAAATGACTGAAATTTTCAGTCATTTGGTCAAATGCCTCTGACCGCCAGTCATTTGGCCAAATGACTACAATTTGCAGTCATTTGGCCAAATGACTGAAAATGACCTCCAGTCATTTGGCCAAATGACTAAAGGATATTTCTAATAACTAAACTATGTTTCATCTGTATTTATGTTTATTATAACAAAAATGAATAATCAAATACATGTAACAACAAATTTACCAGTATAATACATTGGTGACACATAATACATACTTCATTTATTTAAACAATTTACACTGTTGTGACATCTGCTATTACAGAAAACATTATTTTTGAAACAAGCACATCGCTTACCAGTATAATGCATTGGTGACACATAATACATACTTCATTTATTTCAACAATTTACACTGTTGTGACATCTGCTATTACACAAAACATTATTTTTGAAACAAGCACATCGCTTACTCCGACATCTCTTAGGTCCATTACAATTGCACTTGACGAAACCCTGACCACCGTGTTGAGACTCCTTTTTGTTGGCTTGACGAAGCAACACACTGCTATCACTGTTAATGTCAGATTCACTCAGGAGTCTCTGAGGACATAAATCAAACTGGTGTCGACTATATTTCCCTTTCAGAATACCAGAAGGGCAACCAATGGTATATTGTCCGTTTTCTACAACTAACATAACACCTAGAATATTTCTGGGATCACCACGTCCCCTGTCAACAGACGGAATGGGCACAGCTACGTTATCACCAACGGTACCATCCTTCATAATCACGCGACTTCGCTTAATAACACGCTCGGCTTGTTTTGGTTGTGCGGCTATTGCAAGCTTTCTTTTCTTGTCTATGCTGCTCGTTGGTTGAGTCGTTTCTGGTAGAGGTTGAGTTGTTTCTGGTAGAGGTTGAGTTGTTTCTGGTAGAGGTTGAGTCGTTTCTGGTAGAGGTTGAGTCGTTTCTGGTAGAGGTTGAGTGTCTGGTTGAGTTGAGCTGCTGGACAGAATGGCTAGTAAGTCATCTTCCATCTGTAGCTTCTGGATAACATCATACGGTAACGACGAGGAAGTCAAACCAATCCTGGCTTCGATGCCAAATAAGGTTGCATATATATATAGATATAGATATAGATATATGTGTAGATGTAGATGTAGATGTAAATATATATATAGGATCCATCCCCGTCGGTGGACCCATTGGGCTATTTTTCGTTCCAACCAGTGCACCACGACTGGTATATCAAAAGCCGTGGTATGAACTCTCCTGTCTGCGGAATGATGATTATAAAAGATCCCTTAGTACTAATGAATAACAATGTGGCGGGTTTCCTCTCTAATACTATATGTCAAATTACCAAATGGTTGACATCCAATAACAAATCAGTGTGTTCTTATGGTGCAAACACACTAACTTTCCACTTTGTGTGGGGAAAGATCTAACAGTCCGAGCGCTCACTTGATGTGCTCTAATGGTCAAACACACTAACTTTCCACCTTTGTATGGGGAGAGATCTAACAGTCAGCGCGCTCACTTGATGTGCTCTAATGGTGCAAACACACTAACTTTCCACCTTTGTATGGGGAAAGATCTAACAATCGGCGCGCTCACTTGATGTGCTCTATTGGTGCAAACACACTAACTTTCCACTTTGTATAGGGAGAGATCTAACAGTCGGCACGCTCACTTGATGTGCTCTATTGGTGCAAACACACTAACTTTCCACTTTGTATAGGGAGAGATCTAACAGTCGGCGCGCTCACTTGATGTGCTCTAATGGTGAAAATACACTAACTTTTCACCTTTGTATGTGGAGAGATCTAACAGTCAGCGTGCTCACTTGATATGCGTGGGTCGAAGGATCGAATCAATGTGTTCTAATGGTACAAAGACACTAATTTTCCACCTTTGTATAGGGAGAGATCTAGCAGTCAGAGCGCTCACTTGATGTGTTCTAATGGTGCAAACACACTAACTTTCCACCTTTGTGTGGGGAAAATACAACAGTCAGAGCGCTCACTTGATGTGTTCTAATGGTACAAACACACTAACTTTCCACCTTTGTGTGGGAAGAGATCTAACAGTCAGAGCGCTCACTTGATGTGCTCTAATAGTGCAGACACATAACTTTCCACCTTTGTATGGGGAGAGATCTAACAGTCAGCGTGCTCACTTGATGTGTTCTAATGGTGCAAACAAACTAACTTTCCACCTTTGTATAGGGAGAGATCTAGCAGTCAGCGTGTTCACTTGATGTGTTCTAATGGTGCAAACACACTAACTTTCCACCTTTGTGTGGGGAAAGATCGAACAGTCAGCACGCTCACTTGATGTGCTCTAATGGTGCAAACACACTAACTTTCCACCTCTGTATGTGGAGAGATCTAACAGTCCGAGCGCTCACTTGATGTCCTTGGGTCGAAGGATCGAATCAATGTGTTCTAATGGTGCAAACGCACTAACTTTCCACCTTTGTGTGGGGAGAGATCTAACAGTCAGCTCGCTCACTTGATTTGCTCGGGTCGAAGGATCGAATTCCCTTGGTGGACCCATTCTCAGATTGAGGTTTTCCATTTCGAACCATAGCAGCAGACCTGGTATATCAAAGACCGAAGTATGTACTGTCCTGTCTGTGGGGAAAATACGTATAAATAATTCCTCGCTACTAATGGACAAAATCTAGCGGGTTTCCTCTGAACACTACATATAAGAATGACCAAATAGCCGATGACTAATATATTTACGGACATATTACACACCGTTTAGAAAGAGCATTAAGAAAGTAGAATAATGAAAATGTGTGAGACTAAAGGGGATTCATGTTTTAAGTCTATAATTGTATTCCATATTAATCTGTCCATGTATTATGTTAACCCGTCGTCGGACACTATAGTACTCTTAACTTAGATATCTCTATTTTAATTGTTATGTATCCTTGTATGCGTGTTCTTTATATAATAGGTACATTCTTTTTTATTTTATTACTGACAGTCTCTCATAATTCCTGCAAGGAATGCCTTATGTACTTTTATATTGTATTTTATATTACATTATATTATTGTGTGAGTTAAATAAAATATATTTCAGTCCGTCTAAAATGTTTGTCTGTATTTATTGCTAAATATTAATTACGTAGTAAAGAAAACCCGAAACACTGGAATTGTGGTGACCAGAGAAATGTCCTGAGGGTAAATGGCCGATATTATTACCGGTATTTGGGTGAGGGCATGCTTCTATCGGATAACTGTTCAAGCACGCCTGTCGTGGACACAACCTCTCACTGTGTCAGAGAGTTATGTTCTGTCCAAGACAGTTGAGGCTTGTCTGATTATACTTGTCTTCTTAAGGTTCAAACACGCTGTCCTGGGCACACATATCGGGTATCTGGGCTGTCTGTCCGGTATATTTGATTATAGTTATCTTCTTTAGGTTCAAGGACGCTGTTCTGGGCAGAAATACATCATGTATCTGGGCTTTCTGTCCAAGACAAGTGAGTCCGGTATGTTTGTTTGATTATAGTTATCGTCTTAAGGTTAAAGCACGCTGTTCTGGACACAAACACATCATGTATCTGGGCTGTCTGTTCAGGATGTTCCATGGTCCGTGGTTTTATTGAGATTCACACTATAGGAGTGGGCCTATCATTCATCTTACATTGTGTTGTTTCAAAACGTGCCGAATAAACTTTCATTTCATTTCAACTTATTTTTGTACTTATATCCAATTAAGGTTCAAGCACGCTTTCCTGGGCACACACCTCAGCTATCTGGGCTGGCTGTCCAGGACAGTGGGTTAGTTGTTAATTGTTAGTGGTTAGTGAGAGAGAAGAAGGGTGCAGTGGTTGAGTCGTTAAAACTCGCTCTGGGTGTGAGCGAGTACAGGGCTGCGAACCCTGTACCTACCAGCATTGTGTCTGATGGCTCAACAACGACGCCACCGAGACCGGTACGCCTAGTAAACGAAAGCAAGCTGGATACACTGATAGTAGTTGTGAAAGCTTGTTAAGTTGTTATATCAGCCGTGTGCAGGGATCAATCCCCATGCTTTATCACTGGGCTACGTCCCGTACCCTGAAATTAAGTTTTCGCTCAGAACTTGGTCATGAATTAGATATTAAAAATGTACTAAAATATAGTTAGTGGAACAGGCAGTAATTTGGCTTTAACGTCAGGGTAGTCTGAGCCATGACGTCATCAATATTAAACAACTCTCTCCCCCCCCCCCCCCCCCCCCCCCCCACCTAGCGAGGTATATATTTTCCTATCACCACAAAACATAGACAATGTGGTCCCCCTTATATACAATCCTGGCCCCGCCAGTGTCCCAGAGGTTACGTCCAGGGGAGCATGCATGAACCTTTTGAGCATATATGCATATTAAAGACGCAGACCCTAGTTTTAACCCGTAAAAATTCCGCTAAGTTTAGTTAATTTACAAACCTGTAACTCATTTGAATAAAGTTACAATAGAATGAAAGAAGAGTCTGCAACGTTAAAACAGGAAATTAGTCTGGAACCCAGAATTGGAAAAAGGCCTTAAAATAGGTTCAAAGTGAACCCATCTGCTATACTTTTTTTATTAACATTTTTAAACAGCTTAAATATTCAGAATCAATGTTCATCTGGTCTGCAAGTCAATTTCTAATGCGAAAAATAAATATCCTATGTGGAGTGGAGGCTGGTAGGCCTCAAAAAGGATACAATTGCGCATTTGAATTTAATTTTCTTTTTTTTTCACCAAATTGTTATTTCTTAAAATAATAGCAAGAAACTTTGCACACCCATAGAAAACATCATAGAGAAAATTTGAAACTCTAAGTATTTCCTGCGTCAGCAATGGCGGCCATTTTCCAAAATGGCGGCTGTGGATTTTTCTTAATATTATGCTGTTTCCTTTTGAAAAATACTGTGAATGTCATATTAACTATCATGACCAATGTCCATGTTGTTAGTGCATTATATACCAAATACAATATCATATAACAACACCTTCTATAACCCGTACGTGCCATGGAATTCCAATATGGCCACCTTAGGTAAACTTTTAACATATATTCAATTTTACGTCTAAAATCTTAAAACATCACGCTTTAGTTCTTTCTATTTTCGCTATCTGCTGTAAAACTGCAGCCTAGTAACACTAACGTTACCGACCATGACGATGTGATGACTGCCCAAAACATGTATATGGTTTGGCACTCGATTAAAATGGCTCCCACACAGCTTATAGTTGACCCTGACTTGGAATGTTTATCACCAACATGGACTACTTTCCTTGACAGTTTGATTAAAGAAACGTCAAAAGCCACTCAAAGAACATATGGGCCAATATTCCCTCAATCCCCTACAGATCCTGGCGCTGTGACTGCATCACTGGATTATTGCCTAACGGTTTCTCAGAGAGTTGGGCAAGACAAAGCTATTGTTACCTGTGATGAAACTATTTATGAAATGACATTAGCACTTCGAAAGAAACTTCCTAAAAAGTTTGACAGACTGATCCTTTGAATGGGCAGTTTTCACACTGCCTCCAATTTTTTAGGTGCGATAGGATTCTTCATGCGATCAAGTGGTATAGAAGATATCCTTGCTCAAGCTGAGGTTTGTCTTCCAGGAGCAGCTAGAAAGATACTGTCTGGAAAAGATATTACTTAATGCTCAGGGCACACAGCTTGGTGTACACAATTTCAGCTCTTTTGGGAGTCTTTTGAAAGCTGGTTATTGCAACAATCATCTGATCTGGACATGTTTTCAAATCTTGATGAAACTGTCAATAATGTTATTGACATTCTTCTGAGTGAACGCAGTGAAAGGATTGCCGATGTATTGCGAACTGAACAGGTTACGTGTTCTCTAACAAGTGTAAGAAGACTCCGAACAGAATTCAAAGACATATGCTGTAACAACCCCACAGCAAAGGTTTGGCTTATGTACATAGAAATGGTTACCGTTTAAAGATGTTCATCTGCTCTGAGAGAGCTGGTATGTGGCAGCAACATCTGACAGAAACGGAAAAGATGTTACCATACATGGTTGCAGCTGGACATGGTAAATATGTCTCTTGCATTCATCAATATCCTCAAGAAGCGCAGACATTGCAGATTTCAGCACCTGATGTGAACAAAGAATTTGAGAAAGGGAACTTTGTGGTTAGAACAACTGGTAGATTCAATGGTGTCTGGACGTACGTGTGTCTTGTGCAGACTTATAACTGTGGTGCAAAAACAGTCCTGTTTCATGGTATTACTCAAACACCTACGACATTGGAGAAGTACCTAAGAGTAGTCCCAGAGTTAACATCAATATCGGAAGACACAAAGAGAATGGTTCACATGAATGAACCATACAAATACCATGAGGATTCTCCTACACTCTGCAAGAACGAAAGTTATGCAGTCAATCGAATCAAAACATTAGTGAAAGAAACAATGATCAACCCATTTGTGTGTGACAACACTACAGTGCTTCTACTTTAGAACTGATACATGCAACAGAAACGGGTCTTCAGATATTGGAAGAGGCAGAACATAACGGATCCAACAAGGTACAAAATGTACATCGAAAGTCTCAAACTGCATTGAGAATTCAAAAAATGTATGAAGAAGAATCAACAATAGCCCGAAGTTTGTTCTTTATCCATGAACTAACTGACAACAAAAAGAAAGAAGATCTCAGTCATGAATGGACAAAGTACCCTTCACTTCTCTTTGAACCAGATGCCATCTTGGATCAAGGCTATAGGATGAGAAAGGGGAAAAATCTAATTATGCTATGGCTCTCAAAGACTACTAGTATCTTGGGGATCTAGAGAGAGAGAGAGAGAGAGAGAGAGAGAGAGAGAGAGAGAGAGAGAGAGAGAGAGAGAGAGAGAGAGAGAGAGAGAGAGAGAGAGAGAATACACCATCAGATGGAGGACAGGTTGCACTGCTAATTAATGCAATGACATTTATCCAAAGGCACCAATATTTTGGATGCAATGCATTTGCAGAACTTCAGAAGATGTACTTAGGCAAGATTCTACAGTGTAACCCAGTCAAATGTGAACTAGTGAATTTTGATGGAGACCGCTATGACTCTGGACCAGAAAAAAGCTTGAAACAAGAAGAATGAGAAAAGAGAGAAAAAGCAAGTGCAAGTCTTAAACAAGAGTATCACTCTCATGACACACGACAAATTATAGACTGGAAGCCTATGACACAAAGTATGCAGAACAAAGCAAACCTCTTAAACTACTTTGGGGAATCTTGGATAGGATGCTGTGAACACCTCCCAGATAATCTGAAACTCATTGAGACATGCTGGCTAAAACGTTCATCATGTCTATAGTAAAAGTTAATAAGTAAACACTTTATTGGCAAACTCCGGTTATGGGTGTAAACGAACCGGAAGTGACCAGTTGTGCACATTAAGTTAAATTATATTAATAATAAAATAATACATTTCCTTTATTTACAATGATTTCTTTTATAAAATAAAAGTAATCCTATTGTACCTTTTGAAGAAACCGTTGAAGCAGACGTCAAGGGGAGTTCTGTTTTCGGCATTGACGGGTACTTAAGTGTTTTCAAATCTTGATTTAATGTTAGATCACAACTAAACAAATATGTCTTACTAAGTTGAAAATTAGTTGTACAAGACATATAAGAATATTATCTAACTGAAAATTATTATATAAATTAATATCTTAAACAATTTGACTTTAATTTGACTGAAAAGTATTTGGAACTGCCCTCACGCCATAGTAAACGACAAAATCCCGTTTTGTGCTTAGAACTCCCGTGGCGTGGAAATTGTATTCAATTAACATTAATTTCAATAAAATATATTTTGTTTAACCTATTTCTGGCTATAACAGAAATAGACGTAATTATTACAGTGATCAAACTATATATTTGGACACTGTGTTAATCGCGAGACAGACTTATGTTACATATATACCACGTACGTCTATTCGTCCCTTTTTGATTTCGCCCCAGGAATTATCTCCCCTCGAGTTTAATTATAAATTCGTCTTTGGCACCTTTACGTAGCACAGAGAAGAATACAAATGTATTTATGTGAACAAAGATAATTGTTTGTTGATATGCAAAGATTATCTATTGTATAAATATCTGGCTGATCGGTGTGTGAAGCCTTTGACCAACTAGTCGTTGCACTTAGAAATATATCCGGTCACGGCAACGCAACCACGTAACCCACACCACCCCGAAATGGTTACAGATTTGGTGGCAGCGGTGGGATACCAATTAAATCATTTATAAAATGTATAATATGTAAATGAAACCAGTCACACTTGCTGTGAAGTTGTGAATATATATAGGTATTTTTGTCATAATAGAAAATAAATGTTTTGCTGTTGCAGTAGTTATAATTTGTTTTGTGATAGTTACAGTTTTGAATTATTGTTAAAATAGTTATGAAGTCTAGACCAAACACATCACTCTTCGTTGATAACCTTGGTAATGCTTCTGACATACCAAGTGGAACAGCGGGGAGTTTGCGGTCTAGATCTAGGAGAGCTATTGATGAAAACCTTAATTGTACAACACAATCTCCAAATCCTAGTTTGTCGAGAAGTCAGTCTCAAACTGACATGGAAAACTCTCATATGGAGTCAGTTCTAAGTAATAGTGTCACTAATCAATCATATTTTAGTGATATGGCAAAAAGATCATACATTGAACATGATGTGACCAGTCCTAGGACTCATCCCAGATATGTTGATGATATGAACACTGGGACTCGCTCAAATACCCAATTTGATAGATACTCTAGTCCTAGGCAAAATTTTGCAGGAAACCATGACTCTTGCTCATATGAAGTCAATATGATGACAATGATGGCATCATTGTTAAATACTGTTTTGAGTCTTGCACAAAAAGTTGACACTATGCACACAGCAAGAAATAATACAAATATGGTGGAAAAACCAGGGGGCACGTATTTCACTACAATTACCCAAATTTAGTGGAAGAGGTGATTATGCTGACTTTGAAGCACAATTTCGAACAGTAGCACGACAATCTCAGTGGGATGAGCTTCAATGTGCAGAAATGTTGGGCTGTGCATTAGAAGGAACAGCCCAAAGATTTTATTCTCGGTTATCGGAACGAAATTGATATGATTATTCGTGGCTTGCCGAAACATTACGGAAACGTTACGCGTCGACTTTACCGGACGTTCAACGGGAAAAACTCCTCAATAGAGTGAGACAACCCAATGAAGCAATTGCTGATTTACGAGATGACCTCTGGCGTTTGGTACAGGAATCGTATCCTGACTGTGACCCTATTCTCCAGGAACGGTTTGCCCTGGATGCAATGAAACGAGCGGTAAACCCGGAATTGCGCTTGCGATTAATCGATAGGCAAATAAATACGTTACAAGATGCAGTTGATATTGTTGAAATGTACGAATCGGTTATGGGGAGAAAGCCCAGTACATGTAAATATACAAGTGAATCCGACAAATTTAGTCGCACAGTGTCTCCACATAATCTGAGAAAAGTTACTTTCGAAAGTGAACATAATACGTCAAGTCTTTCTAGTCAGGTAGCCAATCTTACCTCAAAATTGGCTTCGCTAACTGCTGTAGTGGAGAAAATGTCTACAAACCAAACGAATCGGCGAATACGATCGCAAAGTCCATCTCCACGGCGAGATCGACAGTTTAGCCGTTCAAAGTCTCCACTGCGTACAAATAATAACTGTCATTGTTGTGGTGAAGAAGGACATTGGAAATCTGAATGTCCTGAATATAAAAGAATTCAGGAAAACTCCAAAGCCCCATCCCGAACTTAGGTCGTGATGTGGGTACTTGCGCAAACAAACAAAAACAAAACCCTAAGAGAGAAGAAGAAAAACCTGGCGAGTTTAACGAACTAAAAACTTGTCCAGTGGAAAATGAAATATTAAACAATGCCAAGTATTCTAACTCATCGGTTAACAAGTCAGGATTTCAAACATGTAAACATGTAGGTGATTCTGGAAAACTGGTTAACGTAAAAATTGCCAATGAAACATTTACACTTTTAATAGATACAGGCAGTTGTACTACTATTATCTCCTCTAAATCATTTAAAAAAATAGAAGAACAAGTTTTTCTAAAACCAATTCATACAAGGTTAGAGGCAGTTACTGGAGAAATATTTGAAGCAGATGGTATATTTCATGCACCACTAATATTGATAGAGGACAAAGAACCCACTGTAGAAGAGTTTACAGTAGCAGACATAGGTAAAACTATATTTGTAAATGGAATCCTAGGCATGGATATAATGGTCCCTTTAGAAGGCATGGTTGACCTCAAAGGCAGTGAGATCAAACTAAATAATGTTCTATTGCCAATGTATGATGCCAATGAAGTAGCAACAGTAGGAAAAGATACAATTTTACCCCCAACATCAGTTTCCTTTTTGCAGATAGTCCTCCCACACCCAAACTGTGGTCATTCAGAACTTTTAATAGAACCATGTATAGAAACACTGTTAGTGTCAAATCTACTGATGGCAAATGGAATAGTTAGTTCAAAGGACCAAGCCACTGTCAACGTTATAAACCTGGCAGATAACCAAACTCAAATATTAAAAGGGACAATATTAGCAAAATGTCAACCTGTAGCTCAACCATCCCAAATTCCAACAAAGAATGTTTTGAATGTGAATTTACATAATGAAAGACAAGTTCAACTACCAGAATACTTTCATGGTTTGTTTAATAGAAGTAGGGAACATGTAACACCAAATCAGCCTGAAACATTAAACTCACTCTTTGATTTATATAGGGATGCATTTGCCAAAAATGACGAAGATTTAGGTCGGACAACAGTTGTAAAACACATAATTGAAACAGGGGAAGCAACTCCTGTGAAACAAGCTCCTCTCAGAATGGCACAATCTAGGTGAGAAGCTGAACAAAAAGAAATAGTTCGTACGTTGGATCAAGGGGTAATAACTCTATGAAGTAGTCGCTGGGCATATCCAACAGTACTTGTTTAAACATCTAATGGTTCTTTAAGATTCTGTGTTGATTTCAGAGTTTTAAATTCATTTACAAAGAAATATGCATTTCCTATCCCAAGGATAGAAAACTGTATTGACAATCTTGAGGGTGCACAATATTTATGTACCGTAGACTTACAGAGTGGTTTCTGGCAAGTCGAAATGGATGAAAAATCAAGAGAGAAACCTGCTTTCTGTACTCGTTCAGGTCTTTTTGTGCTTACAGTCTTACCTTTAGGACTATGTAATGCTCCAGCAGTTTTTTTTAAAGACTAATGACTACAGTATTAAGGGGAATTCAGTGGTCTGAGTGTCTTGTTTACATAGATGACCTAATAATATTTGGCGTGACATTTGAAGAGACATTTGAAATATTAAAACATGTTTTAGATCAGTTATCTAATGCTGGGTTGAAACTGAAACACATTAAATGTGAGCTTTTAAAAACAGAGGTTAATTTGAAGCTATCAAAGGTTGGAGAACACCAAAATGTAGAAAAGAATTGTTGTCTTTTCTTGGAATTGCTGGATATTATAGACGGTTTATAAAACTGTTTTCGCAGATTGCGAAACCTATGACCAATCTGACTAGTCCAAAAATAAAATGTCAATGGAATGAAGATGCAGATGAATTATTTATAAAACTTAAAGAAGCATTAATATCAGCCCCAGTATTGGGATACCCCAAACCAACTGGTGATATTATCATTGATACAGGTGCGTGAGGTGAAGCAATAGGTGCAGTCTTGACCCAGATACAAAATGGAAATGAAGTGGTACTTGCTTACATGAGCAAACGCTTATCTCCCTCGGAGAAAAATTACTGTATTACATGGAGAGAACTCCTAGCAGTAGTTGCAGCATGCTGTACCTGGCATCCTTATATATTTGGTCGCCCAGTTACAATACGCACTGATAACTCAGCAATAGTTTGGGCCAAGCCAATCAAACGACCAGTTAATCAAATGGCTAGATGTTTACAGGAGTTAGGCAATTACGATCTCACCGAGATGCATAGACCTAGCCGCATTCATTGGAACGCTGACGCTTTGAGCAGGCGCCCACGTGGAGATTATTGTAAACAATGCCATCGTGAAAATGGACCTTGTGAGTATCCACAAAACATGGTATCTGTAAATAACAACCCATGTGCAGTACTTACCAGAGCTCAATCGGGAAAAATAGTGTGCACTGACAATATAGAATTGAAAGATATTGTACACAACTCACTTACCCAAACATCAGAGACTGATAATCAGCTTTCACAATTTAACAATCCTTCCCTAGTGGACAGTGAAAACCTTTGTGAAGTGGATTCCTCAGTATCTCATGAAAGTGTTGAGTATAAAAAACAGAGTAATCTAAAAGTTACTGAGTCCTGACATATTAAGAGTGCAACAGTTACAAGACCCAGATATATCATTAATAATGAAAGCAAAAGAAGTTAACTGTCGCCCTGAATGGAATGAAATAGCTTCCCAGTCACGTGAATGCAAGGCATTATGGGCACAATTTCAGCGATTAGAAATTAGAGATGGTATCCTACAGCGAAGGTGGGAATCCGATGATGGTAATACTTACTTCTGGCAGATAGGTGTGCCTAACACAAAGCGTAGACTTATTATGACCCTCTGCCATGATTCTCCCTTAGAAGGCCGAACCATTGTGATTATTGTGTAGGATGAACAGTTTCAACTAAAAAGCTCAGAGCCCCAATGAAAAAGTATGTAACTGGCTTCCCAATGGAACGCATTACAACAGATATAATGGGCCCCTTAGAACGAAGTTCCTCAGGAAATAAATACATTTTGGTGGTAACAGATACATTTACTAAATGGACTGAGACATATGCCCTATCAAATATTGAGGCCAAAACAATAGCTAAGAAAATTGTTGAAGAGTGGGTATGTCGATATGGTACACCGGCAATAATCCACCGTGATCAGGGTCGTCAGTTCGAATATTCTCTTTTCAGTGAGGTTTGTAAACTCCTGGGAATAAAAAAGACTCGGACAACCACATACTGACCCCAAAGAAATGGCCAAGTGGAACGATTTAACAGAACACTTGGAGCCATGCTCTGTATATATTCAGAAGAAAAACCTAAACAATGGGATAAACATCTTCCTTTTATTATGTCAGCATATCGGTCTGCTAGACATGAATCCACCGGATTTACACCCAATCAGCTTGTGTTTGGTCAACAAGTTCGAATGCCCATACATATTCTGACAGGTAATCCAAATGACAAATCAAGCCCTGTTGATGAATATGTAGAGGAAATAAAAAAATAATGTTGAATTAGCTCACAAAACAGAACGTAAATGTCTTAACAGATCTGCTGAAGTGAGGAAGAAAAGATATGATGTTGGTACAAAAACACTAAAGTTAAAACAAGGTCAGCCTGGTAGGTGTAAAAAAAACCTTACTAGACGATGGCAAAAAGGGTGGATTGTTATGGATTGCTTGGATGATGAGACTTATCACATTCAAGAAAGCCATGAGAAACCATCAAAAATAGTTCATGTAGATAGGTTGTTGCCATATGAAGGTGATAATCCACCCACTTGGTGGGAAAAACCTAATTAAAATTTAGCCTGAAATATTTTGAGGGGATATAATAAAATAATAATAATAATAATAATAATTAAAAAAAAAAAAAAAAAAAAAAAAAATCCCTAAAATATAGACATTAAGAATGTTCTATGACATTTTTAACTCATAATAGGATGATGCCTGTGTGAAGGCATGGTATTGTTTTAAATTTGATCTGTTATGATTAAAATTAAAATATAATATATGCACTGTATGGAAAATATGTCAAGACATATATTTAACATGTCAGCTCATAGGTTTTTACCACTTGACTTCATTTGTGAAGGTTATTTCATCTCTCTGAAAAAAATATTTGCTTGTTGGTAACGATCCTGGTGGCAAAAGTTACCTTTTGAGGGACTAGCGGGACGTGTCCTATAATTAGTGTGTACTAATAGTTGTGGAATGAAATAGAGAAAGGGGTAAAGGAGAGACATTATTTAATGATATTTAGAAAGTTTGAAAATTAAGAATTATGTTAAAAATGGAATACATTCAAGTTGTCCCACACACACTAAAGGAATACATACTACCAAAATTATAATGTATATTTTATATTTTCTCAGATATGGAGGACATGTTACAAATATCAGTGAGTGATGAGGAGAAGGACTTCCTGGGTGAGAACCTGGACCTATACGAAGAAACCCACCCAGAAGGAAAAAACCCCCAACTATTTATCATCATGCCAGGAAATAGGAAAAGAAAAGTAGCTGCTCAAGCACCTACCGAGCGAGCGAAGAGGAGGATCACCCAGCCGGAGCGATATCGATCGACGTCGGAGCCGTGAGAAGAAGAAAGAATCGATGAGGGACAAAGGAGGAGGGGGGAAAAAACGATGAAAGACAAAGGACTAAGGTGGAAGAAAGGAATGACGGACAAAGTAGGAGAGAAAAAGAACAGGTCGAGGTTGAACGAAGAGCCTGGGGCGGGGAAACGCCTCCAATCCAGTTCGAACCGGGTGCTGGCCGACACGGGACAACTGGTGAGTCTGGTTTTTTCACCTCAGGTTGAGGTTCGGGCAATTGATGTTGTGCCGATGGTAAGCGTATTTGACGTGATCGGGATACGCGTTCCCCAAAAATTAAGAGAAACAATCTGGGAAGGGGAATATGTAGAGTTGTACTTATTAAATAAGTCTAGTCAGGAAATGGAAGCCAATCAAGAGGGGGGAAAGTTTATCATAAAGAACCAGACAAAAAGCGGGTCATTTACGTTCATAAATGCGTGGACGTCAGTATTCATGATTTTAATGAGTGTTTTGTTGGAACGCACCCCTCAGGAGGCTCAACAGTTACTAAAATGCATGATGGATGTAAGGAGGTTGACGAATAGAAGTTCGTCCGGGTCCGTGGTATGACAAACACATTCGTATAAAAAAGGCTAGACACCCAGAACATTCGTGGGGGGTTATTGATAATGAGCTGTGGCTTTTATGCATGTCGGTTATGGGGGTGTTAGGCAAATGGGAAGGGGCCAGCCAAGCACCAGCGGGCAGAACAACCAGCCCTTTCAGGCAACCCAAGGGACAAGCCCCGTTGGGAGTGGGGTCAGAACATGCTGGGGGTTCAACAAAGACAAATGCTCCTTTGCCAGGTGTAAGTTCATGCACTTATGCGGGAAATGTTGGAGACGCCATCCAGCTATGCAGTGCAAGCTGTAAGGACCTACACACCCTAGAGAAATCCCCAATTCACACAAATAATTTGTCTCTGCAGTTACAAGATTATCCAGATACGATAGCAGCACAGGAACTGATAGAAGGCTTTACAGAGGGTTTTACATTAAAATACCAGGGGCCTAAAGAGGCAACCGAGGCGAATAATTTAAAAAGTGTAACTCAGGCCCCGGACATACTTAAGGAAAAAATTTAAAAAGAGATTTCATTAGGTAGGGTGGCAGGACCATTTCCAGAGCGTCCAATAAAAAATAAAAAAATTTCACCTCTGGGGTTAGTTCCAAAAAATTATGGAGATTTTAGAGTTATCAACCACATGTCATATCCTAATGCAGCATCA
Source organism: Gigantopelta aegis (assembly GCF_016097555.1). Taxonomy (NCBI): domain Eukaryota; kingdom Metazoa; phylum Mollusca; class Gastropoda; order Neomphalida; family Peltospiridae; genus Gigantopelta; species Gigantopelta aegis. The sequence continues at coordinate 11,523,420 of NC_054710.1, read as the reverse complement.
GTAAATGACTACATCGACCCTAATTTTTGTTCTGTACATTATGCAAACATCGATGAGGCAGTGCAAAAATATTCAGATGATAGGAAAGGGAGCCTTGCTAGTGAAATCTGATAAAAAGTCTGCATTTTGGCTACTACCAATAAGTCCAGGAGATTTTGATCTTCTCGGTTTTAAAATAGATGGCAGTTATTACTTTGACAAATGTCTGCCTATGGATGTGTCAATCAGCTGTGCATTATTTGAGACATGTTCTACCTTTATTCAGTGGGAAGTTGAAAAGCAGTGTGTGCACAAGTCACCAGTGGTGTTACATTACCTGGATGATTTTCTTTTTGCGGGCAGGGGTGGATCAAATGCATGTCACATGGTAATGGAAAGCTTTCGGAATACATGCTCCAGGTTAGGGGTCCCAATCGCGGTAGAGAAAACTGAAGACCCCAGTACATCTTGGTTTTTCTGGGCATCGAAATAGTCACGCAAAATATGATATTGCAACTACCAGAGAGGAAACTAAGGGGTTTAAAGCAACTCATAACTTCTATTTTACAGAAAAAGAAAATCACATTAAAAGCATTACAGTCACTAATTGGGTCATTGAACTTTGCATGCCAAGCGGTAAGACAGGGTCGGGCTTTCATTAGGCGCATGATTGACCCAACAAGAGGGGTTACTAAACCACACCACCATATCCGGGTTACTCAAGGTATCAAGGCTGACTTGGACCTATGATTAGACTTCTTGAAATACTACAATGGGGACACTGTCATACCTGATTTATTCTGGGTAAGTAATGACTCGTTGGAATTTGTCACTGATAGTGCAGGAGGGAAAGATAAAGGGTTCGGGATTTACTTCCAGGGTCATTGGGCATATGGGTCTTGGCCTACGGAATGGTGGAAATTGGGGCTGCTTAGAAGCAACATTTTTGGAACTCTTCCCAGTGGTTGCTGCAGAAACAATTTGGGGGCAAATAGCTGCAGAACAAAAAGTTGCTATTTCATATTGACAATGAGGCAGTAGTTGTTGTAATCAATAAGAAAACATCAAAATGTGCGATGGTAATGACAGTAATAAGGAAATTGGTCCTGATAACTTTGCAAACGAATATTTTGTTGAAAGCCATACACATTGCTGGGAAACAGATTTAATAGCAGATGCTATTTCTCGTTGTCAGTGGAGCGAGTTCTGGAAGCTAACACCAGAAGCAGACTTGTGTTCCCGCCAAGATACCTTTAACAGCAGAGGCAGATAGGCTTTTAAAAAATTCTATGGCAAGTCAGACATGGAAAACCTACAAAACTGCAGAGAAATGGCTAGAACAGTTTCGACTGCAATTTACGTTGTCTCCACTATGCCAGTGCCTTTAGAACACTTAATCCACTTTATTGCTTATCTGTCTCTAGAGGACAGTAGGGGAGACAGGTCAATATATAGGATTCACTCGAGTCTGCCTGAGTGATCCACTCCACCTTCGGGGACGAAGGGGAGTTTCAGCCCACCTACGATGCCGAGGGGGCAGGTTAATTGGATACGCTCGACCTTTGGGGCCAAAGGCGAGTTTAGCCCACCTACGATTGCCGAGGGGCAGGTTAATGAAAGGTTAATTGGATACGCTCGACCTTCGGGTCCGAAGGCGAGTTTCTTGGCCCACCTACGATTGCCTAGGGGGCAGGTTACAGATTGGGAACCTTGGCTCGCTGACTTGTCACATACTCTCTCGTGAGGGCAGTCAGTATGTCCCTCGGGGGATCCTGTTATAGGTAATAGTCATGTTAAGAGGTTGTGTGTGTGTGTGTGTGTGTGTGTGTGTGTGTGTGTGTGTGTGTGTGTTTCACCTGTACATAAAGTAAATACGGGGGTAGGTAATATGTAGAAGATAACATGTATTTATCAAATAGAAGTCTGTAATAAATATGTGATATGATTCCTTGTTGTGTATTTTATCTCGACATTAAATGGCTATTATGGTGGCTATCTTGGATTTTTACAGGGAGTGGTGAACAAAAAAAATTAAAACTTTTTTTTTTCTTAATTATTTATATTCCTAGAACTGAAAAAATCTACGTTTTTTATTTGTACATTCAATTCAGATGGAATTCTATAATCTAATAGTTGAAAGTGCTAAAACAGCTTATCTCAGAACAGTTGTTGGGTCCCCATAGAATATATGTGTTTTATAAAATTCGCAAATGAATTCGCAGAGCAGACCAGCTTTTCCTAACACCTAAGATGATAAACTTGCAATAAAAAAAAATGGTTTGAAAAGTATAGCAGATGGGTTCACCGTGACCAAAATTTTCTGTTTTGGGTTCCAGACTAAATATCCTTAAAAATAAACTAGAACTCGATTCAATAAACCGCTACTTCCCAGACGCACATGCGGGTTTTTTTTTTTTAATATGAAAAATGCAATTTTTGGAACTACAAACACCAGGATGACAAGAAACGCATCGGTTCTACTGAAATGGATAATCTAATCAATAAAATATAAGAAATGGTTGATTTCAATTATCATAAACGGATCTAATAGTGAAACATATGTTGTAGTGCTTAAAAATTAGTGTATGTCCCTTTAACGGCAGGTGTACGATCAGCTTGATAACCATATACGGTAATTGGTATAGTTTTTCGGAGAAGAGATAACGGGACTATTTCACCATCACGAGACAGATTGATATTACTGACGACGTAGATCGTGCTGTGTGCACAAATAACAATGGCGTTGTCGTAGTGCACGCTTTATTTAAACTAATTATTAAGAAGAACGATGGTGCTGTTATAAAGAACAATGATAGTGTTGTGAACATTATATTCATATTCACTTTCAAGAAGGATGGTAACTTAACTTGTGTAATTTCACAGAATCACTGAGCAGAAAGTCCGATCACCGGAATGTTGAGTGTGGGCGTGGCAGTGTTACAGTTCGTCACATGAGGTCAGTATTGATTGTGTGATGTAGTTAAAATACAGAAATACGGAGGTTTCTAGCCATGATTTTGTCTCTTACAATTTAGCTTATATTCTGAGGGAATAAGGATGGTGTCGGGAGTAGAAAATAGGTTGTTGATTGGGTTACGTGGATTATAACTAATATTGTGGGTAGAATGATGGAACTATAAATGGTGAAACGGTTTCAGACCTGCTCATTTTGCCCGAATGACGCTCCATTAAAAACGCACCACTTTGATTTTAGTTGTAAAAGTAATATGAGAAGAAATAACAGGCCCTTGAAGACATCTGGAGAGGAGGGCAATTTTTAACGATAACGTACAGTATCTAGTGTGCGTGGGGGGGGGGGGGGGGGGGACGGCCAATGTTTAATGAGGTACATTATCTAGTGTGTGTGTGGGACAAGGGGCAATTTTTAATGATGGGTACAGTATCTAGTTTTGGGGGGGAGGGGGGCAATTTTTAATGATGGGTACAGTATCGTGTGTGTGGGGGGGGGGGGGGGGGGGGGGGGGGGGGTAATTTTTAATACGGTACAGTATCTAGGGTGTGTGTGGGGGACGGGGTCAATTTTTAATAATGGGTACAGTATCTAGTTTGTGTGTGTGTGTGTGTGTGTGTGTGTGTGTGTGTGTGTGTGTGTGTGGAATTGTTAATGATGAGGTAGAATATCTAGTGTGTGTATTGGGAGAGTTAATGATGAGGTACAGTGACTATTTTCGGGGTGGGGGGGAGGGGGTAATTTTTAATGAGATACATTATTAGTGTTTGTGTGTGGTGAGGTGGGGCCAATTTTGAATGACGGGGTACAATATCTAGTGGGGGGGGATCGGGGGGCGGGGTCAATTTTAATGATGGGGTACAGTATCTAGTGTGTGTGTGTGGGGGGGGGCAATTGTGTGGGGGGGAGATAATTAATTATGAGGTACAGTATCTAGCCTGTGTGGGTGGGGGGGGGGGGGTAATGATGGGGTACATTATCTTCTTTTTTTTGAGGGGGGGGGGGGCAATTTTTAATGAGGTACAGTATCTAGTGAGGGGGCGGGGAAATTTTTAATGAAGAGGTACACAAACTATTGAGTGTGTGTTGTGGGCGGGGCAATTTTTAACGATGTGGTACAGTATCTAGTTTGGGGGGGGGGGCAATTTTAAATGATGGGATACAGTATCCAGTGTGTGTGTTGATTTTTAATGATGGGGTACAGTATTTAGTTTGGGGGTAATTTTTAATGATGGGGTACAGTGCCTAGTTTGTGTGTGTGGGTGGGGGGCAATTGTTAATAATGAGGTAGAGTATCTAATGTGTGTGTTGGGGGTGGGGGGGGGAGATGGGCGGTGGCAATTTTTAATGATGGAGTACAGTATCTAGCTTTTTTGGGGGGGGGGACGGGGACAATTTTTAAGGATGGGGTACAGTATGTAGTGTGTGTGTGTGGTGGGGTGGGTTGGGGGCCAATTTTTAATGATGAAGTAGAGTATCTAGTGTGTGTGTTGAGGGTTAATTATATAGTACAGTATTTATTTGGGGAGTGTGCAATTTTTAATGAGATACACCATCTCGGGCAAGATGGGTACAGTATCTAGTATGTGTGTGGGTGGGGTGGGGGATCAATTTGTAATGATGGCTTACAGTGTCTAGTGTGGGGGTTCAAATTTCAATGATGGGGTACAGTATCTAGTGTGTGGGGGGGGGGGGGGGGGGGTCGGTGGGGGCAATTTTTAATGATGGAGTACAGTATCTAGCTTTTTTGGGGGGGACGGGGACAATTTTTAAGGATGGGGTACAGTATGTAGTGTGTGTGTGTGTGTGGTGGGGTGGGGTGAGGGCCAATTTTTAATGATGAAGTAGAGTATCTAGTGTGTGTGTTGAGGGTTAATTATGTAGTACAGTATTTATTTGGGGAGTGTGCAATTTTTAATGAGATACACCATCTCGGGCAAGATGGGTACAGTATCTAGTATGTGTGTGGGTGGGGTGGGGGATCAATTTGTAATGATGGCTTACAGTGTCTAGTGTGGGGGGTTCAATTTTTAATGATGGGGTACAGTATCTAGTGTGTTGGGGGGATGGGTGGGGGCAATTTTTAATGATGGGGTACAGTATCTAGTGTGTGTTAGGTGTGTGTGTGTGGGTAATGATAAGGTACATTATCTGTTTTGTGTGGATGGGGGGGGGGTCGGGGGAAATGTTTAATGTGGTACAGTATTAGGTAATTGTGTGTGGGGGGGGGAGAGCAATTTTTAATGATGGGTACAGTATCTAGTGTGTGTGTGGAGGGGGGAGGGGGGGGGCACTTGTTAATGATAAGGTACAGTATCTAGTGTGAGTGTTGTGGGGTTAATGTTGGGGTACAGTGTTTATTTTTTGGGGTGGGGGGAGGCAAGTTTTTAATGAAGAGGTGCAGTATCTAGTGTGAGTGCTGTGTGGTTAATGAGAGGGTACAGTGTCTATTTTTGGGGGTGGGGGAGGCAAGTTTTTAATGAAGAGGTGCAGTATCTATTGTGTGATTGTGTGTTGGGGAGCGGTAGTGTATATCGAGTGTGTGTTGGGGGGAGGGGGCAATTTTTTAATGATGTACAGTATCTAGTATTTGTGTGGTGGGGGAGGAGGCGGAGCCCATTTTTAATGATGAGGTACAGTATCAAGGATTTGGGGGGGGGGGGGGCAAGGCAACTTTTAATGATGAGATAGAGTATCTATTATGTGTGTGTGTGGGGGGGGGGGTGGGGGGGCAATTTTTTAGATTAGGTACAGTAGACGGTTCGGTTATGTGGACCTTCGACATTGACCAGAAGGGAATAAAACAATTACTACATGTAGTATTCATGTCAATGTACGAATGTTTTCGCCTCAGCTTACCTCGGTGTAACGGGGTCGGGGCGTAGCCCAGTGGTAAAGCGTTCGCTTGATGCGCGGTCGGTCTAGGATCGATCCCCGTCGGTGGACCCATTGGGATATTTCTCGTTCCAGCCAGTGCTCCACAACTGGTGTAGCAAAGGCCGTGGTATGTGCTATCCTGTCTGTGGGATGGTGCATATAAAAGATCCCTTGCTGTTAATCGGAAAGAGTAGCCCATGAAGTGGCGACAGCGGGTTTCCTCTCTCAATATCTGTGTGGTCCTTAACCATATGTTTGACGCCATATAACCTTAAATAAAATGTGTTGAGTGCGTCGTTAAATAAAACATTCCTTTCTTTCTTTCGGTGTAACGATATTAACGGGAGGTGTACAATCAGCTTGATAACTATGTATGGTAATTGCTATAGTTTTTCGGAGAAGAGATAACGGGACAATTTCACCATCACGAGACAGATTGAGATTAGTGACGGCTGACGATGTTGCACGTGCTGTGTGCACAAATGACAATGGCGTTTTCGTGGTGAACGCTTTATTTATACTAATTATTAAGAAGAATGATGGTGTTGTTATAAAGAACAATGATAGTGTTATGAACATTATATTTATATTCACTTTCAAGAAGGATAGTAACTTAACTTGTATAATTTCACGGAATCACTCAACAGAAAGTCCGATCACCCGCCATGTTGAGTGTGGGCGTGGCAGTGTTCACAATCCGTCAATTTTTAATGATAGGGTACAGTATGAGAGTAGCTATTATCCTGTTGAATTATTTAGACCCAAAGTTGTTTGCAAATGTTACGTTTATTTCCTATTCGATATTTGTTTTCTTTGCATTTACATGAAAACAAACCCAAACCCCGACAGGTTTTATGTACAAATCATCATATAAAATGCACGAAGTTGACTTATTCCACTTTTTAAAAATCTCTGTGTGTTCGGAATGCACGTTATTTCTCCTATAAATAACTAAGGTCATTTGCATATCAAAAGATTGGGATCTGAGGCTACGTGAAGGCCATTATAGCTTGTTTAACTAAATCTAGGTTATTATTGTTTTGCAGTGTGTAACGGCATTGTCTAATCTTTCCGTTAAACATAGATGTAAACAAACAGAACATGTAACCCTTTCTTGTAGGTGCATTATATTTAATCAATTTAGCTAATGTATTATGTATTTTTATTTTATTATATCAATTCTATATTAGAATACCATACCTAACCTAACACAACTGAGGTGTAGCACAGTAATAAACACAAATCACCTCACACACCGCAGGAATGTGCTTTCCAAATTTAAAAATAAATTTAATGCAGGGCCGGACCCAGAAGACCGGGGGGGGGGGGGGGGGGGGGTCATAAAATGTCAAAGGCCACCAACATCAAATAATAATAAAAATGTTATTTAATTTGCCTCTAAATTGGGAACTGATATACATACGTATATATATATATATATATATATATATATATATATATAGTATTTATGGTGGTGCTAGGGGCTGGGGTTTGGGGGTGGGGTGTTACATTTGTAATGCGAAAAAACAAAGGGCTATTGTTCGGACTCGTATGGGTTCAACCACTTTTTCATCCCACAGACACAGCCCTGAATGTCCAAAATACGATAGCATTGCTTGGTCAATAACATCATTATTTCGATCTATGACTGCACGTGCTATTGTAGCAATGTGTAAACCACGTAAAATACAAGTTAGGTAGGGTATATAAATTCATTGAAAATGTATTAGTCGACATTCTTGTTATTGTTATTTGAGGAAAAATATGGGTAAATCGAAAAACACTTCAGTTGATGTAAAATCGTGTATTAAGAACGTTTTCGATTATTTTGAAGATGAATATCAGCGCGGTAGACCTAGGTATGCTTCTTATCGAATTGTCGATCGAGTTGCCGCTGCACTTAAAGTTTCGGTTTCAACAGTAAAAAAACCTGTGAAAAATCTAAGCTCTACGAATCCGAGCAGAGAAATCATTGTTAAAAAACGCGACCGAAAACTCATCGATTTATTTGATAAAGATGTTATTAGACGACGAGTATACAGATTTTATAGAGAGGGCGAATTACCTACATTACATAAGATTAACGTGTCTTTAAGGGAGGAATGTGGAATCAACATATCCATATCAACTTTACGAAGAACACTCCATGACCTCGATTTTAAATACCAACATATGTCTACAACCGGAAAAGTGATTTTTGAGGACGCCAATATATCAGACAGGAGACTGTCCTATCTCCATGAAATATCCAGTTTACGAGAACAGGGGTATTTAATAGTGTATCAAGATGAGACCTGGGTGAATGTCAACCACACAACATCCCACCACTGGACAGATATCCACCCGGGCACAAGTACCGCCATTCACCTGCCGAAATCAGACGCTGCTGATCGAGTTCCTAAACTCTGTTCGGTGACTGGGAAGGGAAAAAGACTTATTATTTGTCATGCTGGCTGTGATAAATATGGATTGATAGATGGCTGTGAATTGATCTTTGAGGCTAAAAAAACAGACGGAGACTATCATGGTGAGATGAATCATGACAATTTCATCAAATGGTTTGAAGAACAACTTATGCCTTCTCTACCAGAACCTTCTGTTATCGTCATGGATAACGCAAGCTACCACAACAAATTAACAGATTACACGATGTCCTGCACTAAACGCTAAAAAGGAAGAAATTCAGTCGTGGCTACGAAACAAAAATATACCTTTTGAGAGTAACATGACAAAGCCAGTTCTTTATGAACTTGTGAAAAGTAACAAATGTGCACAGCAATTTGTTACTGATGATATTGCTGAACGCCATGGGCACTTGTGTCTAAGACTGCCGCCAAGACATTCTGAACTCAATCCGATAGAACTGATCTGGAGTCAAGTCAAAGGGCACATAGCACGTCATAATGATGGTAAAATGACCACGGTGCGGAGAGAACTTGCACATGCATTGAACTCTGTCACACCTACACACTTCTCTGACGCAGTTAAACATGTAATAAAGATCGAAGAAGATTTTAGAAAACAAAATAGTTTTATAAGAAATAAAATACCCCCTGTGATAGTCCCCCTTAACGAAGACAGTGATGAAGAAATGAGTTCATCGACTGATTAAGTTATTTCTCCATACCCATCAGGAGTATTATTTTAATGTAGGCATGAACTCTTTAACACCAAAAACAATTTATTTCCATATCATTCACTATCAAACAACCTAACAACCTATAAAATAATCGACTAGAAATGCATATAGACTACACATAAATACGAGAGAAATGTTTATTTAACGACACACTCAACGCATTTGATATACGTTTATGTGGCGTCAGACAAAACGGTTAAGGAGCATTATGACAGTGAGAAAGAAACTCGCTACCGCCACATGGGCCACTGTTTCCGATAAGCAATTTTGATAAGCAATAAGGGACTTTTTATATGCACCATCCCATAGACAGGATAGCACATACCACAGCCTTTATACATCAGTTGTGGTGCACAGGCTGGAACTAGACATAACCCAATGGGACCACCATGTGGGATCGATCAGTCGACCTACCATGAGCGAACGCTTTACCTCTGAGCTACGTCCCGCTCCATATACAAAAGAAGCCTTAAGTTGGGTTGGGGTTGTGCAGAGGGTCACACCTCCACCAATCGCATGCATACCATATTCTTCTCTCTCTCTCTCCCTATAACCATATAACCATAGATTAAAATATGTTGAGTGCGTCGTTACAAAAATCACGTCTCTCTCTCTCTCTCTCTCTCTCTCTCTCTCTCTCTCTCTCTCTCTCTCTCTCTCTCTCTGTCTGTCTCCCTTCAGCGCGCGCGCTTGTGTATTCCACAATATAATTATAATATTTCATACATATTTTTTTTTCAAACTGTCACTTGAACTCCCCACCTGAATCCGCGCCTGCTTCATGTTTACAGATATTTTCTTAAATATAGGTCATACTACGATTTGTGCGGATAGGACGATAGAACCGAACATTAGTTTGAAACGCACTATAGAATGATGCTTTTGATATGCAAATGACCTTAGTTATTTATAGGAGAAATAACGTGCATTCCGAACACACAGAGATTTTTAAAAAGTGGAATTAAGTCAACTTCGTGCATTTTATATGATGATTTGTATATAAAACCTGTCGGGGTTTGGATTTGTTTTCATGTAAATGCAAAGAAAACAAATATCGAATAGGAAATAAACGTAACATTTGCAAAAAGCTTTGGGTCTAAATAATTGAACAGGATACTAGTGTGTGTGTGTGTGGATGGGGGGGGGGGGGGCGCAATGTTTAATGATGGGGTACACTAGTGTGTGTGTGTTTTTGTGTGTGTGTGGAGGGGGTAATTGTAATCTATTTTTTGGGGGGAGGGGCGGAGGGCGGGTGCAATATTTAATGAGGTACAGTATATAGTGCGGATGGTGATTGGGGGGGGGGGGCGGGGAAAATGTTTAATGATAAGGTACAATATCTAGTGTGTGTGCGGCGGGGCGGGGAAATGTTCAATGGTCAGGTACAGTATGTAGTGTGCGTGGCTGGGGTGGGGTAGGGGTGGGGGTGGCAATTGTTAATGATGAGGTACGGTATCTAGTGTGTGTGTTGGGGGAGGCGGGGGGAATTGTTAATGAGGTACAGTAGCTAGTGTGTGTATGGGGCGGGGGCAATTTTTAATGATGGGTACAGTATCTAGTTTGTGTGTGTGTGTGGGGGGGGGGGGGGGCAATTGTTAATGATGAGATATGGTATCTAGCGAGTGTATTGGGAGGGTTAATGACGAGGTAGAGTATCTATTTTCTGTAGGGGGGGGCAATCTTTAATGAGATACATTATGTATTGTATGTATGTGGTAGGGTGCCGCCAATTTTGAATGACGGGGTACAATATATAGTGTGTCGGGGGGCGGGAGCAATGTTTAATGACGGGGTACAGTATCTTGTGTGTGTCGGGGGCGGGGACAAATTTTAATAATACGGTTCAGTATCTAGTGTGTGTGGGGGGGGGGGGGGAGGGGAGATCATTAATGATGAGGTACAGTATCTGATCTGTGTGTTGAGGAAGGGGGTAATGGTGGGGTACATTATTTATTTTGTGGGGGGCGGGGACAGTTTTTAATGAGGTACAGTATCTAGTGAGGGGGTGGGGAATTTTTAATGAAGAGGTACATTATCTATTGTGTGTGTGTGTGTGTTGAGGGCGGGGCAATTTTTAAAGATGGGTCCAGTACCTAGTGTGGGGGGCGGGGACAATTTTTAATGATCAGGTACAGTGTCTAGTGAGGGGGCGGGTGATTGTTGTTGATGTGGTAGAGTATCTAGTGTGTGTGTTAGGGGGTAATGATGGGGTACATTATCTATTTTCTGGGTGGCGGGGACAATTTTTAATGAGGTACAGTATCTAGTGAGGTGGCGGGGGAATTTTTAATGAAGAGGTACAATATCTAGTGTGTCGGGGGACGGGTGCAATTTTTAATGACGGGGTACAGTATCTTGTGTGTGTCGGGGGCGGGGACAATTTTTAATAATAAGGTACAGTATCTAGTGTGTGTGTATGTGGGGGGGGGGAGATAATTAATGATGAGGCTCAGTATCTGGTCTGTGTGTTGGGGAAGGGGGTAATGACGGGGTACATTATCTATTTTGTGAGGGGCGGGGACAATTTTAATGAGGTACAGTATCTAGTGAGGGGGTGGGGGGATTTTTAATGAAGAGGTACATTATCTATTGTGTGTGTGTGTGTGTGTGTGTGTGTGTGTGTGTGTGTGTGTGTATGTGTGTGTGTGTGTGTGTGTTGGGGGCGGGGCAATTTTTAAAGATGGGGTCCAGTACCTAGTTTGGGTCGACGGGGACAATTTTAATGAGGTACAGTATCTAGTGAGGGGGTGGGGAATTTTTAATGAAGAGGTACATTATTTATTGTGTGTGTGTGTGTTGGGGGCGGGGCAATTTTTAAAGATGGGGTCCAGTACCTAGTTTGGGGCGGCGGGGACAACTTTTAATGATAAGGTACAGTATCTAGTGAGGGGGCGGGGGATTTTTTAATGAAGAGGTACAGTATCTAATTTGGGGGGGGGGAGGGGGCGGGGGCAATTTTTTAAAGACAAGGTACAGTATCTAGTGTGTATGTGGGGGGAGGGGCGTGGGAGGTTGCAATTTTTAATGATGGGATACAGTATCTAGTGTACGTGTGGATTTTTAATGATAGGGTACACTATTTATTTTTTATTGGGGGGCGGGGGCAATTTTTAATGATGGGGTACAGTATCTAGTGCGTGTGTGTGTGGGTGATTGTTATTGATGTGGTAGAGTATCTAGTGTGTGGGTTAGGGGATACTGGTGGGGTACATTATCTATTTTCTGGGTGGCGGGTCAATTTTTAATGAGGTACAATATCTAGTGAGGGGGCGGGGAAATTTTTAACGAAGAGATACAGTATCTATTGTGTGTGTGTGTGTGTGTGTGTGTGTGTGTGTGTGTGTGTGTGTGTGTGTGTGTGTGTGTGTGTTGGGGGCGGTGCAATTTTTAAAGATGGGGTCCAGTATCTTTTTTTTCTTTTTTTTTTTTCTTTTTTTTTTTTGGGGGGGGGGGGCCGTTGGCAATTTTTAATGATAAGGTACAGTATCTACTGGGGAGGGGGACGTGGGCGGTGGCAATTTTTAAATATGACATACTGTATCTAATGTCAGTGGGGATTTTTAATGATGGGGTACAGTATCTGGTTGGGGGGGGGGGGGGGCGGGGGCAATTTTCAATTTTGGGGTACAGTGTCTAGTGTATGTGTGGATTTTTAATGATGGGGTACGGTATCTAGTGTGTGTATGTGGGGGGGGGGGGCACTTGTTAATGATGAGATAGGGTATCTAGTGTGTGTGTTAGGGGTTAATGATGGGATACAGTATCTATTTTGGGGGGGGAGGGGGTAGGGTGGAATTTTTAATGGGGTACAATATTTAGTGGGGATGTGGTGGGGCAATTATTTTTATCAGGTATTTAGTGGTGGGGGACGCAGGGACGCAGGGACGCAGGGAAAATGTTTAATGATCAGGTATAGTATCTAGTGTGTCGGGGGGGGGGGGGCGTAGAAAATGTTTAATGATCAGGTACAGTATCTAGGGGGGTGCGGAGAAAATGTTTAATGATGCGGTACGGTATCTAGTGTGCGTGTTAGGGGTTAATGATGAGGTACAGTATCTGTTTTGTGTGGGTTGTGGAGGCGGGGAAATTTTTATTGAGATACAGTATCTAGTGTGTGTGTGTGAAAGAAAGAAGTGTTTTATTTAACGACGCACTCAACACATTTTATTTACGGTTATATAGCGTCAGACATATGGTCAAGGACCACACAGATTTTGAAAGGAAACCCGCTGTCGCCACTACATGGGCTACTCTTTCCGATTAGCAGCAAGGGATCTTTTATTTGTGCTTTCCACAGGCAGGATAGCACAAACCATGGCATTTGTTGAACCAGTTATGGATCGCTTGTCAGTGCAAGTGGTTTACATCTACCCATTGAGCCTTGCAAAGCACTCACTCAGGGTTTGGAGTCGGTATCTGGATGAAAATTCCAATGCCTCGACTAGGATCCGAACCCATTACCTACCAGCCTGTAGACCGATGGCCTAACCAAGACGCCACCGAGGCCGATTGTGTGGGGCGAGGGAAATTTGTTTAATGATGGGTACAGTATCTAGTTTTTGTGTGTGTGTGTGTGTGTGGAAGTGGGGGGGGGGGTGCAATTGTTAATGATGAGATACGGTATCTAGTGTGTGCATTGGGAGGGTTAATGACGAGGTACAGTATCTATTATCGTGGTGGGGGGGGGGGCAATTTTTAATGAGATATATTATCTAGTGTGTGTGTGGTGGGGCAGGGGCAATTTTTAATGATGGGCTACCGTATCTAGTGTGCGTGTGTGTGTGTGGGGGGGGGAGATTATTTATGTGTGTGTGTGCATTTTTAATGATAGAGTATCTATTTTTTATTGGGGGGGGGGGGGCCGGGCCAATTTTTAATGAAGGGGTAGAGTATCTAGTGCGTGCGTGTGTGTGTGTGTGTGTGTGTGTGTGTGTGTGTGTGTGTGTGTAATTGTTATTGATGAGGTAGAGTATCTAGCGTGTGTGTTAGGGGTTAATGATGGGGTACAGTACCTTTTTTGTTTTCGAGGGGGTGGGGGGACATTTTAAATGAGGTACATTACCTAGTGTGTGTGTGGGGGGGGGGGGCGTGGGCGGTGGCAATTTTTAATGATGGGGTACAGTATCTAGTTGTTGTTTTTTGGGGGGAAGGCAATTTTTAATGATGAGGTACAGTATCGTGTGTGTGTGTGTGTGTGTGTGTGTCTGGCGGGGGGGGGGAGCGGGAGGGCAATTGTTAACGAAAAAGTAGAGTATCTAGTGTGTGTGTGTGTGTGTGTGTGTGTGTGTGTGTGTGTGTGTGTGTGTGTTGGTCGTTAATGATGGGTTACAGTATCTTTCTGGTCTTTTTTGTTTTTGTTTTTTGGGGGGTTTTTTTGGGGGGTTAAAAGGATCAATAAAATAAAATTTTAAAAATGTATCCGTTTTTAATATATTCGCTATAAAAACGTCGCGTTTTTGTCATTGCTTGTCAAAACTTCTGTCGACTCTAAGAGCTAAGTCACGTGACCCCGTGACGCGCTAACCGGCATAACATGACAGCTGATTCGCAGCCTTTCGGGCATTTTACTTGGTAGGTGGAACAGGTGTATTTTTAAAACGTGAATATTATATTCTGTTGAACTGAATTGTACAGATGGAATATTCATTTGGAGATAGTTTTCAAATGTAAAATATGGTGAACCATTGTTTAGTGTTTGGATGTATCAAAGCAGCAGTTTTTCCGAACTTTAAATAAACCGACAATTACAAGGTTTGCATGGAAGCGGTTCTTAAACCGAACCCGTGCGTAATGCAAAGGACCATCACGATGGGTTAGGATCTGCAGTGACCACTCCATCCCTGGGGATTACGACAATTATTTAAAGTGGTCAATAAGTGTCACACCTATGTTTTTTTAACATATCTGTACCAAGCCTATATCCCCATCAGCACATGTTCTACGATTGCGCAAGATACAGCAAACAAGAAACCATAACGAGAACTAGCTAAACTAGAGCTCAAAAGTGTATTGGAGTGAGGGGCGGGGATGGTACCAGAGCAGGGAGGCAGTGTAAAATAAGGTGATACGGCTCGAGGTGGCCAGACTCTTTTTTTTTTTTTAAAGGACATTTTTACACATACAACATATATAACCCACAAAAGTGCCTCTTTGAAAGTGGTACGGCCATACGCCGCCCCTGCAATGGTGTAGGGAGGGGGCCCATGGGGACACGCCCCCACCCTCACCCAATGAAACGTTTTTTTTAAACTATTAAATTTTATAAAATCACACATACACATGTATATACATAGTGTCCCCCCCCCCCCCCCCCGGCCCTAATCCCAATATAAAATCCTGCCTACGCCTGGTACAGTATCTAGAGTGTGTGTTGGGGGGGAGGGGGGGGGAGGGGAAGTTTCAATGATGAGGTACAGTATGTTGTGTGTGGAGGGTCGGTTGAATTTTGTTTGATAATGTACAGTATCTAGTGGGGGGATTTTATATCAGGTACATTATCTAGTATTGGGGGGGGGGGTGTGTTAATGATGAGGTACTGTATGTAGTGGGTTTTTTTATCAGGTACAGTTGACGGTTCGGTTATATGGCGTTCGACATTGACCAGAAGGGTATAAAACCATTACTACATGTAGTAATCATGTCAATGTACGAAACGTTTGACCTCAACGTGCTTACCTAGGTGTACCAATATTAATGGGAGGTGTACAATCAGCTTGATAACCATATAAGGTAATTAGTATAGGCTTTCGGAGAAGAGATAACGGGAGTATATCACCATCACGAGACAGATTGAGATTAGTGACCGCTGACGACGTTGTACGTGTTGTGTGCACAAATGACGATGGCGTTGTCGTTGTGAAGGCTTTATTTAAACTATTTACAGAACGATGGTGTTGCTATAAAGAACAATGATAGTGTTGTGAACATTTTATTCATATTCACTTTAAAAAATGATGGTAACTAACTTGTGTAATTTCACGGAATCACTAAACAGAAAGTCCGACCACCCGCCATGCTGAGTGTGGACGTGGCAGTGGCACAGTCCGTCACATGAGGTCAGTATTGGTTGTGTGATGTAGTTAAAATACAGAAATACAGAGGTTTCTAGTCATGGTTTTGTCTCTTACAATTTACCTTATATTCTGCGGGAACAAGGGAGGTTTCTAGTCATGGTGTTGTGTCTTACAATTTACCTTATATTCTGCGGGAACAAGGGAGGTTTCTAGTCATGGTTTTGTCTCTTACAATTTACCTTATATTCTGCGGGAACAAGGGAGGTTTCTAGCCATGGTTTTGTCTCTTACAATTTGGCTTATATTCTGAGGGAACAAGGGAGGTTTCTAGCCATGGTTTTGTCTCTTACAATTTGGCTTATATTCTGCGGAAACAAGGGGGGTTTCTAGCCATGATTTTGTCTCTTAGAATTTGGCTTATATTCTGCGGGAACAAAGGAAGTTTCTAGCCATGAGTTTGTCTCTTACAATTTGGCTTATATTCTGCGGAAACAAGGGGGGTTTCTAGCCATGATTTTGTCTCTTAGAATTTGGCTTATATTCTGCGGGAACAAGGGAAGTTTCTAGCCATGATTTTGTCTCTTACAATTTGGCTTATATTCAGCGGGAACAAGGGAGATTTCTAGCCATGATTTTGTCTCTTACAATTTACCTTATATTCTGCGGGAACAAGGGTGGTTTCTAGCCATGGTTTTGTCTCTTACAATTTAGCTTATATTCTGAGGGAACAAGGGAGGTTTCTAGCCATGGTTTTGTCTCTTACAGTTTGGCTTATATTCTGCGGGAACAAGGGAGGTTTCTAGCCATGGTTTTGTCTCTTACAATTTGGCTTATATTCTGAGGGAACAAGGGAGGTTTCTAGTCATGGTTTTCTCTCTTACAATTTACCTTATATTCTGCGGGAACAAGGGAGGTTTCTAGCCATGGTTTTGTCTCTTACAATTTACCTTATATTCTGCGGGAACAAGGGAGGTTTCTAGCCATGGTTTTGTCTCTTACAATTTACCTTATATTCTGCGGGAACAAGGGAGGTTTCTAGCCATGGTTTTGTCTTTGTATCTTATATTCTGAGGGAAACAAGGGAGTTTTATTTTGTCTCTTACAATTTGGCTTATATTCTGAGGGAACAAGGGAGGTTTCTAGCCATGATTTTGTCTCTTACAATTTACCTTATATTCTGAGGGAACAAGGGAGGTTTCTAGCCATGGTTTTGTCTCTTACAATTTGGCTTATATTCTGAGGGAACAAAGGAGGTTTCTAGCCATGGTTTTGTCTCTTACACTTTGGCTTATATTCTGAGGGAACAAGGCAGGTTTCTAGCCATGGTTTTGTCTCTTACAATTTGGCTTATATTCTGAGGGAACAAGGGAGGTTTCTAGCCATGATTTTGTCTCTTACAATTTGGCTTATACTCTGCAGGAACAAGGGAGGTTTCTAGCCATGAGTTTGTCTCTTACAATTTAGCTTATATTCTGAGGGAACAAGGGAGGTTTCTAGCCATGGTTTTGTCTCTTACAATTTAGCTTATATTCTGCGGGAACAAGGGTGGTGTGGGGAGTAGGAAATATGTTGTTGATTGGGTGGGTGGGTTATTGGTACATCCAATGTATGAAGGGGAAGTTGAATTTGTTGACAGCGAGCAAGGTGTCTTGAATTTATTTTTAATACCTGAAGTGACTTTCCCAATGTGAATGTCATCGTCGCCCCGGCCGAAATCACTGCTCTGATTATAAAAAGGGGGCATGACGTAGCCCAGTGGTAAAGCGCTCGCTTAATGAGCGGTCGGTCTGGAATTAATCCCTGTCAGTGGACCCATTGGGCTATTTCTCGTTCCAGTGAGTGCACTACAACTGGTATATCAAAGGACGTGGTATGTGCTACCCTGTTTGTGGGATGATGGATATAAAAGATCCATTGCTAGTAATGGAAACATGTAGCGGGTTTCCTGTTTAAGACATCATGTCGAAATTACCAAATGTTTGACATCAAATTGCTGATGATTAATAAATCAATGTACTCTAGTAGTATCGTTAAATACGAAAAAAAGAACAAACTTCTGATTATATATATTAGGATATTAGACTGGGGGTTGGCGGACGGTGGGGGCATGACCTCCAAATCCCCACCTCTAGCTATTTCAGTGAGGAACAACTACCGCCGAAGACGAATTGACATTAATATTAGCATTGCTGCCAGATAGCTATATGGGTTTGTAAATCAATCACTACGCACTTTTACGTGGATTATAACTAATAGTGTGGGTGGAATGATGGAAATATAAATGGTGAAAAGGTTTCAGGCCTGCTTATTTTCCCCGAATGGCGCTCCATTAAAAACGCAGCAGTTAGAGTTTAATTGTAAAAATAATATGAGAAGATAAAATTAGTTTTGGTGTTTCACAACATCTCTAGAGGTCATTGATTTATTAAACATCGGCTATTGGATGTCAAATATTTGATCGTTTTGACGCCTAGTCTTGGAGAGAAAACCCGATACATTTTTTTTTTTCATTAGTAGCAAGGGATCTTTAATATGCACCATCCCACAGGAAGGGTAGGTCATACCAAAGCCTTTTATATACTAGTCGTGGTGCACGGGCTGGAACGAGAAATAGCCCATTAGGCCCACCGACGGGAATCGATCCTAGATCGACTTCGCATCAAGTGGACAAATGCAGGCCCGTAAGAACAACTGGGGTCGGGCGGTGGCCATTTTTAATGATGGTTACAGTATTTAGTAACGGGGATGGGGTGTGTGGGTGTGTGGGCGTACAAGCCAACTTTTTCTTTCTTTATATAGAGTAGAACAAAAAAAAACCGTACCTTTTTGGTCTCGAGTGGGGTTGGGGTGGGGGACTGGCCCCCCTCGGTTCCTACAAGCCTGAATAATAATACTGAGTTTCTACACCATGTAACAGTATGTATTCTGGTAAGCAATAAATAGCCCAAGAACTCTATACAGGGGTTAAGGTTATTGTGTGTTTCAAAGGAACCTCACACATGTATGCGATAGCAATAACCACAGACCATTGGTAGATGCGTTTTCAATGGATTTGAGTCAGGTCAGGTCAGGTCGTGGGGTTTTACGCGCACATTCAGAGCAAGCTGTTGTAGCGCACGCCTGTCATGAGTCTATCAATCTGTGAGATATTGTACGGGACCTAGATAGACTTGCTGAAGGGCCATATCGATCGATAGAAGTTGCTATGGAGGAATCCATTCTTTCTCAGCGGGTTAAGAGGTTGGATTTGGCTCAGTCGATTGACTGCTCGCTTGAGGTGCTTGCGTCGCAGGATCGAACCACCTCGGTGAATCCATTCAACTTAATGTGTTTCTTTTATCGTTCCAACCAGTGCAACACAACTGGACAAAGGCCGTAGCATGTGCTTTCCCGTCTGTGGGTAAGTGAATATAAAAGATCCCTTGCTGCATTAGGAAAAAATGCAGCGGGTTTTCTCTTGATGACTACATGTCAGAAATACCAAATGTTTGACATCCAGTAGGCAATGATTAATAAATCAATGTGCTCTAGTGTTGTCGTTAAACAAAAGAATCTTTAACTTCTCAAGGCAGGCTTCTATTTGGTTCTAACATATTCATTTGGGTTCAGTATATATTGTCATGGCGACCAACCTAATGGAAATATTTAAAGCACGTGAAAACGTAATTTTCATAAAAGTAATTTTTAAAAGTGTGAAAAATGTCATGTTTGACATATATTGGCAAAATGACAATACAAATAAGTATATCATTATTTATATGTGAATTGGATATTCTTCATAAAAAGACCCCCCCCCCCCACCCCCACCCCACCCCCCCACCCCCACGCACACACCAAAAAGCATCAACAAATACACACAAAAAACCCCACTTTATTAGCAAATATTCTATTACAGTTTATGACTCCCACCTACACATTAGCAATAAAGTGACAAACAAACTTGGGACCAATGTTATTTTTATGTAGGTACATTGCCACATATGCACTATTTCATTATATGCTTGTAGTGGGGTCGAAATGATTTGTGGCGAACTGGTCCGGGGACGAAACGTCTGCTATCCACATTAAGACTGGCTGTCGTTTTGCATTACGCTTACAGTAACACTTTTGGGGAACCAGTATACAGAGACAAATCTCGGTATTATTTAACTTGAATAAAATAATATCGGTAGGTATATTAATGCGATGGATAGATTATAATAGATTAGTTGTGGTCAAATATTATTTAGTCAAATGTTGCATGTGAAAGCCAATGGAAAGAAGACAACTGTTGTATATTCATGCTTTCATCCACGGTGGCAAACTTGCATACATCGCCATAGAACCGATGCCTACCCCGTAGGAACGTAAGTCTATGCTATTTAAAATATCTTTAAAATGAATACATAAACTATTCGAATCTGAAAAAACGAGAAATAAATGTTTCATATATGGCTTCAGTTTACTCGACAGTTTCATTGGTCGGCTGCTGACAATAGACTCACGCCCGCGTCTTTGGTAATGGCACAAACTAGACAAAACGGAGCTCAGGTTGAAATAAGTGATAAAGATATTTAATGCTAAGAGTGTAGAATGTAATAAGAATTAGTTACTTAAAAAACCCAATTCGAGTGAATTTGAAAATAATTCCGGATATTTGGCATAAATTCCAGAATTCCGAGTACGTGATAAACATTCCGGATTTTTTCTGAAAATTCCGGAAAGTTGGTCGGCCTGATATTGTGTACGTGTAGATAGACTTGTTAATGTGCTGTAAAGTCCCTGTGAATTCTTGTCAGCGGGTGGAAACACTCACCTCCACCCGTATGTCTCTGTAGTAATGGACACGGAGAAATACAGGTAGGTCGTCTAGCGTGACAGCTCGGCTACCTGGAAAAGGAAAGAATTCCGCGAAACGCTTGCCTGAACATGTACGGTGACAGTGTACGAATGTTGTTATGCAGCAGAAGTAAGATGGAAGCAATGTTCTATATAACGACGCACTGAACACATTTTAAGGGCGGGATGTAGACCAGTGGTTAAGCGCTCGCTTGATGCGTGGTCGGTTTGGAATCGATCCCAGTCGGTGGGCCCATTGGGCTATTTCTAATTCCAGGCAGTGCACCGCGACTGGTGTATCAAAGGTCGTGGTATGCGCAATTCTGTCTGTGGGATGAAATATATAAAATAATATATAACAAAAGTAGCGGGTTTCCTCTCCAAGACTAGGCGTCAAAATTACCAAATGTTTGACAACCAAATGTTTCACCGTACATCAGGCGATCACTTTACCACTGGGCCACGTTGCTCCCAGGTTATCCAACAGTTAAAGTTAAAGTTTGTTTTGTTTAACGACACCACTGGAGCACATTGATTTATTAATCGTCGGCTATTGGATGTGAAATATTTGGTGAAACATTTTTCTATGAACCATCCCACAGACAGAATAGCACATACCACAACCTTTGATATACCACTTGTGACTGGAACGAGAAATTGACTTTACCTACAACAACAAACAATTAAACTGAAAGGACACATTTTTTTAATTATTATTATTATTATTATTTTTTTTTTTTTTTTGTGTTTGTTTTTTTGTAGTTTTTTCCTCACGTTTGATATACCTACCGTGGTGCACTGGTTGGAAGGTGAAATTAAGTTTTATAAAAAAAAAAATCACATTCCACTGGAAAGACACCTTTTGTTTTTAAATGTTTGTTTCTTTTCTTAGACTTTGGTGTATTTGTTTCCTTCCGAGTGAGTGTTTTTTTTTAAACACACACACACACACACACACACACACACACACACACACACACACACACACACACACACACACACACACACACACATATATATAGATAGATAGATTATTATACGAGCTTGTGTGTCGTACTGATTTTACGAAACGAGTGTCAGGATTTTTATATTGCCCGAGCGAGAACGATGGTAACACATGAATCCTGACATCAGTACGACACACACATGCGATGGAATAATTTCTGTATTATCCATATTATTATTGTTGTTTTCGTTATGAATAACAAGACCCAACTCAAAATGTTTCAGCCACAACTAGGAGACGACGAAATGACGTCATATTTCAAATGCACAGCCTTCCAAAATTACGTCATTACATTTGTTATTGCACGTGTGCTTCGTATGGTTATTATTAACTCGGTTATGTTGAACCATATGGATAATACATATAAATATAAAGATACGGCCCTAGCTCAACATGTTAGTATTTCAAAAGAGATACAGTCCATTTATCTTACACAATAGTGACAATACCTTGTGATATCTAATAATGTTAATAATATATAATGTGGTCTCTAACAAAATATGTATATACCGCCCCTGGACCTAGTCTATAGCATACGTATATACCGCCCCTGGACCCACTGTGTAACATACGTATATACCGCCACTGGACCCACTGTGTAACATACGTATATACCGCCCCTGGACCCACTGTGCAACATACGTATATACCGCCCCTGAACCCACTGTGTAACATACGTATATACCGCACCTGGACCCACTGTGTAACATACGTATATACCGCCACTGGACCCACTGTGTAACATACGTATATACCGCCACTGGACCCACTGTGTAACATACGTATATACCGCCCCTGGACCCACTGTGTAACATACGTATATACCGCCACTGGACCCACTGTGTAACATACGTATATACCGCCACTGGACCCACTGTGTAACATACGTATATACCGCCCATGGACCCACTGTGTAACATACGTATATACCGCCACTGGACCCACTGTGTAACATTCGTATATACCGCCACTGGACACACTGTGTAACATACGTATATACCGCCCCTGGATCCAGTCTCTAACATACGTATATACCGCTCCTGGACCCAGTCACTAACATATGTATATACCATCCCTGGACCCAGTCTCTAACATACGTATATACCGCCCCTGAAACCAGTCTCTAACAACATACGTATATACCGCCCTGGACCTAGTCTCTAACAGCGTACGTGTATATCGCCCTGGACCCAGTCTCTAACAACGTACGTATATACCGCACTGGACCCAGTATCTAACAATGTACGTATATACCACCCTGGACCCAGTCTCTAACAACATACGTATATACCGCCCTGGACCTAGTCTCTAACAACATACGTATATACCGCCCCTGGACCCAGTTAATAACAACATACGTATATACCGCCCTGGACCCAGTCTCTAACAACATACGTATAAACCGCCCTGGACCTAGTCTCTAACAACATATGTATATAGCGCCCTGGACCCAGTTAATAACAACATACGTATATTCCGCCCTGGACCCAGTCTCTAACAACACACGTATATACCGCCCCTGGACCTAGTCTCTAGCAACATATGTATATTCCGCTCTGGACCTAGTCTCTAACAACGTACGTATATTCCGCCCCTGGACCTAGTCTCTAACAACGTGCGTATATTCCACCCCTGGACCCAGTCTCTAACAACATACGTATATACCGCCCCTGGACCCAGTCTATAAGAACATACGTATATTCCGCTCCTGGACCCTGTCTCTAACATCATACGTATATACGGCCTCTGGACACTATCTCTAACAACATACGTATATACCGTCACATGCGAGTGAAGAGGTTGTGTCCAGGGGAACTTAAACCTTTTGATGGTAGGGTAACCTTACTAGCACTGGCGTAGCCAGAGGGGAGAAGTGTGGGTTTTGTTTGTTTTTTTGTTTTTTTTTTGTGTGTGTGGGGGGGGGGGGGGGGATGGGGGCAACACACAATCACACCTCTTTTTATACCCAGCATCAACGAGGTTTTAATAACGAGCTACTCTCTGCCTACTAAAATCAAAAGCTATATGTAGCTCTCTACCTTTCTCACTTTGAAGGATGGAAGGACCATCAAAATTCTCTTTGGTTTAAACCTACGGGACTTTCCAAATTACATAGCACCATACCACTCTCCGCCTGCTACCAACCTTGATTGGACTTCTGGTGCTCCCTCGCACCTGCCAGTGAGGGCGGTCCCTCCTTCACACACACACACACATCCTTTCCTGTCCTGGACGGAGGAGCCGGCGTGCCCAAGATAGGCGTGCGCTACAACAGCTTGCTCTGAATGTGCACGTTAATTCTTATTCCATTCCATTCCAACTCGTGCAATAAACAGGAAGCTAAAACAACGTATGTGAAGTTCTGTATATTTATTGATCGACTTACACAGCACATGTGGCGGGATTTAGCTCAGTCGGTTGAGTGCTCACATGAGTTGCTTGCATCGCAGGATCAAACAGCATCGGTGGATCCATTCAGCTGTATGGGTTTTTTCTCGTTCCAACCAGTGCACAACAAATGGTAAAAAGCCGTGGTATGTGCTTTCCTGTCTGTGGGAAAGTGCATATAAAAGATCCTTTGCTGAATTAGGAAAACATGTTTCTTCTGATCACTACAAGTCAGAATTACCCAATGTTTGACATCCAATAGCCGATGATTTATTAATCAATGTGCTCCAGTGGTGTCGTTAAACAAAACAAACTTTTACACGCCACATTATATTTTCGGTTATATGACATTGGATTTTGACTAGAAAGACCAAACAAAATTACTAATATTCATATCAAGGCAAGACCTTTTCAGCGGGACTTATTTACCTTAGTGTAACGATATTAACGGGTGGTGTATAAACAGGTTGATAAACCATATAAGGTAATAGTATAGTTTTTTTCGGAGAAGAGATAACGGGACTATTTCACCTTCACGAGACAGATTGAGATTAGTGACGGCTGACGATGTGTTGTGTGTACAAATAATGGTGTTGTCGTTGTGAACGCTTTATTTCAGCTAGTTGTTTAGCGGTGTTGTTATAAAGAAGAATGATTGTGTTGTTAAGACCATTTCATTAATTTTCACCTTCAAAAGGAAATGTATTTTAACATGTTCAGTGTGGGCGTGGCAGTGTCAGTCTGTCACATGACGTCAGTACTGTTTGTGTAATGTAATTAAAATACAGGTATATGGATAGGCTTAACAAACATACAAATTGCAGGAACAAAGGTGGTGTCAGGAGAAGAAACTCGGGGGTTGATTGGGTGGGTCGGTTTATCTCTCTCTCTCTCTCTCTCTCTCTCTCTCTCTCTCTCTCTCTCTCTCTCTCTCTCTCTCTCTGTATATATATATATATATATATATATATATATATATATATATATATATATATATATATATATATAATTTACTTTTTATTTTAGGTATGGACAGAACATGCAGCCGTTAAAATATAGAACAGCTGTACAATGTAGTAAGCAGTAGTTGGCAGCATGTTATTCGTTTTACTATTCAAGTGATTAACCAACTCGAACCAACATGGCTGAAAGCAGTGTTGTTCCACTCCTTGAGATACGTGACGATTTCGTCACGTGTGAGATTTGTTTGGAGTATTTTGACAATCAGGACAAATCTCCACGTATCTTACCGTGCTTCCACAGTTTTTGCTGCCGATGTCTGGAGTCGATTTGGGAGAAGTCACCGACTGGAGTGAGATGTCCCAACTGTCGGCAGGTTTGGCCTGTTCAGAATACGATATCGGCAACATTTCCACAAAACAAGGTACTAATGAATTTAGTTGAATATCTTACAATGAAAAACAAAGTGGATGAAATCATGTGCCATGAATGTCCTGACAGTTCAAGAGCAACAATGCGTTGTTTGGACTGTCGAGAATTCATGTGCGAAAGATGCACAGCATGTCATAAAAAATTTACACTGTCAAAAGACCACAACATTATTTGTATTAAAGAATTGGTTAATATGCCTCATGATGATTTTTTTCACCAGGCCGATACAAGCAAAAAACACAACAACATGAATTTAGATCTATACTGCAAAAATTGTGCAACTGATATTTGTTCATCATGTGTTCATGTCTCTCATAGATACCATGAGATACTGGATCTCAAAGATGTATATAAAGCAAAGATGGACCATATGAAAACATCACTGAAAGATATTCAAACTTCATCAGACAGAGCACAGAAGTATTCATCAAGACTTTCTGAACAAAATGCAACTCTAGATTCGATGAAAGAAAATATTTGTAAATATATTGATGATTCCTATGAAGAGGTTATTCAGAAGTTGTCTGAGAAAAGAAAACAGATGAAAGAAGATGTCACTTCAAATATAGACAAACAAAAAGCTGACACAAACGAGCAGATGAAGTTGGTCGAACAATCAGAAGTCCTCAAGGCGGACCATGTCCTGCACTGCCAGCAAGCTGTGCAATTCGCACGAGCTGCAGACTTTATAGAAATGGCTCCGACCCTTGAAGACAAACTTCACTGTGTGATGGAAGGTCCGGAACTGGTTGATATTCCTATACAAGAGGTTACCATCGATGACACGTTCAAGCAGATAGAGAAAATTATCGAGAAAACTGGTCTAATATGGAATGGAAATATTTTCAACAAAAACAACTCAGGTATGGAATTTGATATTTGTTAATATTGATTAAGAGAAAATCAATAAATTATTAAATGATGATTTCTGTTATTAAACTTGCTATTTTTATGATAACTGGCAAGGACAAACACACACAAATACACACACACACACACACACACACACACACAATGTAACCTGTATATAACAGCCACGCAAGGGACCTGGTTAGTGTGACTGTACACAGGTTATACAAGTAAATATATAGACACATATATAGTATATACACATATATAAATATATACCATACAAATATATAGTATATACACATATATACACACATACACACACAATGTAACCTGTATATAACGGTCATGCAAGGTACCTGGCCAGTGTGACCGTGTAGATGTGTTACACAAGTAAATAGAAACACACAAAATAGTCTACTATGAAAACAATTTCTAAAGTGGAATGCATAAATGTGTCAACAGTCGTCACTAAAATGTAACATAAGAGAGGAAATATAAATATGTTTACCTTATAAAAATATTATTCAGCATAAATTGAACACTTTTTGTTGAAAGTAACTCTATTATTCACGTTTTGAAAAAGCAATTTATCCACTGCATTATGTTACCTATTAAATTGATCCACGGGACGCTGAAGTTTGCAAGTGATCCAGCTGTACACGTTTCCTAAAATTTAATATTAATACATTACTACCTTCATAATTATGTTGAACTAATCCAGACATTGAAAATAACATGACAGGGTGTGTTATACTCCCTGCTGAAGACAAACGATAGAGCTCTATGTCTCCTGAAAGTAGAGGCTACCACGAGTTAGCACTGCAATATTGTTCAACCACCATTTAGCCTAATACAGACGAATCTATCTTGGGACAACATTGATGTACTGTAGGTGGCTCTCACTGGTGGAGCAAATGTTTGAAATTTTATGTTTCTGGTGCATGTGTTAGATCAGAGTCACTGGTAATGGATCGTACCAATGGTAAAACAAAATCCCAAACATTTAGCTAAACTTTCTTGAAAACAAATAACCTTATTTGGAAGCTAGCACGGCAGACAAACACAGATAAATGGAAAATTCAAAGTTGAACTGAATTCGGTATGAGTATTATAGATTTTAATATGAACCATCTTAAAGATACCTGCCTACTATCAATACATCTTGTTCCGAGCCGGCGACTGTATTTCAAATTGTGAACCAGAACCAAAGCATCGCAGAATAAAACTACCTTTACAAACCATTGCCGTACTGATGAATCAAACAGTTTGCAAAGGCATAAAGACAGCTATGTCATAATATCTTAAGAATGGAATCATCCTTAATGCTCTAAAAGTATCATGAGACTAGCTTGATCAGTTTACTATTTGGGCAAAAAGCCAACCAAAGAAAAATACACAGCATAGTTAAAGACTTGTACCAAATGAAATTTGACAGCGTGGCAGTTTGCCAAAGTTTAGCAGAGTTAAACAATCTCTCGAAAGATTTATTCAAATGTTTGTTACACAGAAATGAAGAGTTTTCAGCGTTGTTGATGCCTCAGAGTTACATAGATGCATTGCTCAGCCTTCTACGAGCATCTCATGTGGAATTGCACTTTAGAGCTATTAAGTTAGTGATTCCACGGTGCTCTGCTTTGACAAGCTGTATTATGGCACATACACACAGACGTATTAAGCAAAAAACCTATCTCCCAATTGAGCACCTTGATATGTTTGAAGCCTTTCAGATTTGCGTGTGTGTGAAGACTTTTCAATGCTCCTATACCACTAAGGCTTCGAGCATGTCCACCCCGGGTTCGGTCTCTGGAGGCCAGGGGACCAATCCGGGACAGAAATTACTTAGGACAATTTTGAAATTAAACCAATGGGGAATACGGATATTATATAATTAGTTTTTATTTGCGCAATTCCAAAAATAATAATTAATATAAAATATATAATCCATTTAATTTAAAACTTTGTCGCAAATTTAGAACGAGCATTTCAAAAATACAAATAGTACAGAAACTCTTTATTTTAGCCGTATTATTATTTAGTAGGAGGTTGATTAAGGGAGGTTAAGCAGCCGCCACAGGGTCCCATTTCCCTCTATCTCAATAAAGTTAAAAACACGTATAAAATAAATTAAAACAAATTAAAAGAGCACGCTTGTAAACCTATCAATTTTAAAACATAAACACAATATATTTGGTCGGCGAGGAGGGGGCTGTTACTGCCAGATAGCAACCCCATCATCAACCCGAAGTAAAAAAAAAAATTCATTCAAACACCCACACCACAATATAAATTAATGAAAAAATTAAAATACAATATACTATTTATATACAATATAATTTTTTTTTTTTTTTTTAAACCGGTACATTACATTAAAATTAAAAATCCAGCAAGCCAGGCGCGACATTGCAGACGGAAGGGGCGAAAGACCGGACAGTAGGGGCGCAGGTAACATCCTTCCAACCCCAGAAGGGGTGAGGAGCAAACAATAATGAGTGCTATTACCCAGCCCACCAACAATGATTATTTATTGTGGGTCCCATAAAAGGAACGGGCCTGCCACATTTGCACCAATCTAACAATGCCTAGGCTATGGCAGGAACCGCCCCCAGGAGAACCCTATAATATTATATATTTATTTTAGATTGATATACAAAAGCGACCAACAACCTGTCTATTGTATTTTTATATTCTTTAGGTGGATTTAATAAATTATAAGCATTAAACTCTAATTTAATTTTAATAAAATAATTAACCAGTTTCAGTCTAATGTTGTCATGTTTAGTACATTTTATCAAAAAATTATTAACATCTTCGATTGTATGACATACTAAACAGTTGGGTGACTTAACTTTTTTAAATTTAAATCTAACATCATTTAAAGCCGAAGAGACACCCATTCTAAGTCTTGCAATAATTCTAGTTACCTTAACATTAAAAGAAACTGGCCCAGGGGTGGTCGCTTTTGGTTTAATGTAGGCATGCCACACCCTGGCTCTGTGGTTCCATTCGGTTTGCCACAGAGCCACCAGGTGTGGTTCAGCTATGGAATTTATTTCGTTAACATTATGTTTTACTGGAACGCCGATTGCCGGTTCCAGCAAACTCTTTTTAGCGTTGGCATCGGCTGCTTCATTACCAGATATTCCAATATGAGCCGGAACCCATTCCATAACGACTTGGATACCCAGAGCAGCAATATTAAAATATATTTTATAAATTTTATTTATAATTTCCGATCTGATACTATGGGCTCCATTGACTGCTTGCAGGGCACTAAGACTGTCAGAGAAGATGAAATATTTATTGGGGCTATTATTAACATGATATCTTTCAATCCATTTCAGGGAATACAATATGGCCATTAATTCTGATGTATAAACTGAAATGTTATCCAATAGCCTAGCCCTAATGGCTATCGGTTTCCTTAAATATTTAAAATTATTAATAACAAAGGCTATTCCTGTTTTACCAGTGGTTGAATCTTTCGACCCGTCTGTATAGACCTGAGTCACATCCGGGTAGATTTCTCCAACCACTGCTTGAAATATAATATTTTTAAATTTAGGATTATTAGTTTTAATAATTTCTTCCCTGATATGGTAATGCACTTTTGGGACATTGGTCACCCACGGCAGATCCACCGATGTCTCTATTCTGCTTAGCGGAAGGCCAACAATCCCAAAGTCATTTGCAAACTTATTTAAATATGAAACAATAGATATGTCCCTATCTCTGTTTATATTTACTTTAACAGGTTTAAGGTTGTTAACTGGAGAATCAGGCACAAGGCTACGGATTTTATTAATATATTTCAACCCCTGCCTGATCCTCCTAAGGGCCAATGGCATTACCCCCATCTCTACCAAGACACTATCATACGGTGTGCAGATAGTTCCTCCAACTATTACCTTGAGAGCCCTACCATACACACTATCCAGTTTTCTCAGCTGAGTCTGGGAAGCACATCCAAAGGCTTGGGCTCCATACTGCAATCTGGACACTATAAATGCCTCAAAGATCATGAGCAGCGTTTTTCTATCAGCACCCCAGGGTGTGCCTGATAATGCCCTAAGTAAATTTATATATATAGTGCAGTTACCAGTCACCTCCGTTATGTGTTCTCCAAAACTAAGATTATGGTCAAAGATTACTCCGAGAAATTTGACCGATTGCACCTGGTTAATAGTAACCTCATTTATTTTAAGTTTTAGATCACAAACGGATTTAAATTGTCTTTTTTTATAAAAAATGATACTTTTAGTTTTAGATTTAGAAATGGTAACACCCCAAGCTCTAGACCATAGTGCTAGATTGTTAACATCCAACTGGAGATCGTCTAAAAGGGCTGGGTTTTTTTCAATTTAAATTTTTCTAGTTTGAAATTCACTAGTATAATTAGCAGTTGCTGAATTATTTTTAAAAGTAGCTCCTAATAAATTTGCCTTGTCCTGACTAGATCTGCAGGACTTATTATTTTTAAGTAAAACTTTATTATTAGTAGCTTTCCCCTTCTCCCTTTTGATCTTTGACCATACCTCGCTAACCTTTGAGTTCTTGTTTAGAGAACCACAGAACTGAGTCCATGAGGGCTGTTTAGTTTTAATAATACTGAGTTTTAATTTATACTTAGCATCCTTAAAATGTTTAATATTGTCCTCAGTATTAGATTTTTGTAAAAGCTTTCGAGCTTTATTTCTTACTTTTTTAATTAAGTTAATTCCTCAGTCCACCATGGGACTGGGTTAAAATTATTTTTCATAGAATAAATGGGTATAGATTCTTTAGCAATATTGATAATTGAAGACACTAACTTTTCATTAAACTTATCAATATTTTTATCTTTTATGCGCTCATGATCCAATTTGGCAGAAAGGTGTCCAAATTTAGACCAGTTTGATCTATTAAAATTCCATTTATTTTTATACTTAACTTTATGAATCCATATATTTGAAATATTATAAGTAATTTTAATGGGTAGATGATCGCTGCCCAGGTCATCAAGAACCTCCCACTCACAACCCACCGCCATGTTACTAGAGACCAATGTAATGTCCAAACAGGACCAAGTATGGTAGGTGTCTGAAAGAAAAGAAGGGCTTCCATCATTTAAGCAGGCCAACTCAAGTTTTTCAATGATATTGTCTATAGTACGGCCTTGCAAATTGGTAATTTTTGAACCCCATAATTTATTTTTACAATTAAAATCCCCTAAAATAATAAAAAAAAATTGTACAGTTACCAATGGGTGCCAAAAGATTATTTATAGTTAACTTTTTCCCGGAAGCCATTGGATGAATATAATAATTAAATATATTTATATCCCCTGTTTTAGTATGAATAGAGACTCCTACTGCCTCGATACTTGGATGGGCATTAATGATCTCAATTTGCGAGTGGGACATACCATTCCTGACAAAGGCAGCTACCCCACCCCTAATTGTATTGTCATTCGTAAAAAACAGTCCAGTAAAACCTGTAATTTTATATTCTGTAAATAATTCAGTTCTTTTAATTTTATCTGTAATATTTGTAATCCAGGACTCCTGAATGGCAATAACATCTATATCTTTATTTAATTCCAATTTTTTTTTTAAGTTCTGGTCCGTTGGTCCGCAGGCCCTTGGCGTTCCATTGCAGAATTACTAGGCCCCGATGATCAACCTTCCGATTACTATTGTTATTGTTATTATTATTATTAACTATATGATGTAAAGACATGATGAGAAGCGGGGCAGTACTAGTTAGAGAAACTATTTAGAGATAATCCACATCAGCATTTGTCCTGCTCTCAGTAACAATTAGATCCCTGGCTTTATACCATGAAATACTACGTGTTTCAATGGTATCTGAATTAATTTTAATGGCCAGGGGATCATTCAGAACCCTGCACGCATCTCTAGAGGCCTCAATAATATCATCTAAAAAGAATTTGGTGTTCGGGGCTTTTGGAATCTCTCGTGTCAAAAAGATACCTGAAATAACCCTAACCAAATCGAGAGCCGTAATCGGATTATCAGAACTCAACTTATTTGCCCCTGAGGCTGCGCCGGCATAAGAATTGCGATTAGTAGACCGAGTTCCAATGTTTACATTGGAAGACTCAGTCTTACTAGTTGATTTGCACCAGTTGCCAAAGCGGTGGGGTGCGGTGGTATCGCTTGTCGACCCGCGGGTCGCTCGGAGGGAGGACCCCTAGTCGTTATCAGGCGGAGCGCTCTTTTAAAATCAGGGCACCCCTTGTCATGAGTGCAATGGGGTCCCCGGCAGTTCGCACAAGAAACAGAGTTAGTGCACGGACTGTCGGGGGTCCTCCTGGGGTGAGCCCTCCCACACCTGAAGCAAATGAGGTGCTCCCTCGTTGCTCTGCATTTCCTTTGGGTATGCCCCCACTTTTGGGACTTGGCGCATTTTATTGGTTTACCCTGGTATGGATGGAGGGTGTGTACCACCCCTTTCACCCTTATGGTCCCAACCCCCGGGGGGCGGGCGAGCAGGACATCCAAGTAGCCATTATTCCACACTGTCAAGTTTGTAATGGATAGATCTGGGTTGGCTATTCTAACCGACTGGAGAAGAGTTCCCCCTAGAACTCCCCTCAAATCTGTTTTAACAATCCTCCTAATAGACGAGGTAGGAGGGAGGTTGGCTCTTCCCTGTTGAGTCGACCCTCCTCTGCGAACAGTATGATAGGGGACTGGGTTATCTTGAGTGGCAGGTGGTGGGCGCACTTGGCTCACACACCCTCCCCCTCTAGTAGGCTTAATTTTCTGGTAAAATTGGGAAACTTCACCCGGCACCCCCCGGGGGCCCGGGGCCACAGGTTCCAGCGGGGGAAAAGCATCCACCTCCATAACAGTGGTGTTTAATTTAGTCGGCAGACTTGTATTAGCTTTAGTAGACGCTAATTCCACCCTCCTCTTAGCCCTAACTCGTTTGGCCGCGGGGGGTGGAGAAACGGATTTTGTTTTTATGTAATCCCCAGCGGTGGGGGTTACAGCAAGATTAGAGTCAGGAGAGTTTGCATACCGACGCTTCCTTTTATTGTAGCTTACCTGAGTAAACTCATCGCCAGGGGGGACCCGGGTCTGGACTTCCGCAAGACGACCCTCCCAAAGCGCGTATCCTACCAACGTAGCGGGAGTCACCGCCGAGCCCGGAGTAACAACAACCGAGGTATTGCCTCCCGCAGCTCCGCCGGAACTCACCGAATGCCGCTTCGGGATTTGTCGCTCGCCGGTATTCACTGGTTTGGCAGCCTGGTGTCTACGTGCAGTTTTGACAGCTCGCTCCGAAAAGGAATCGAAACTGTTTAGGTTAGCTTAGTAACTTGTTTAACGTGTCCATATACCACTAGGGTTTCGAACACGCCTATCCCGAGTCCGGCCTCCGATAGGATCGGAGGTCTGACTCGGGACAGGGATAACCTAACAAATAGGGGAAATTTTGAAAATTAACGCCAAAAGTATAAAAAGGGGAAAATAGGGGTTAAAAAGATTTGGCTGCGCCCTTAAATAAAATATCAACATTCCTATCCTATATAAATTATTAATATAATATATTTTCGGCTCAAATTTAGATGGGCTGGTCTAATATTAATAATAATTATTGAACAATATTCATTAAGCCCATGGGAGGTTAAGAGGAAAGGGGCTGCCAGTCATATTTTAAACATTGGTGTGACTAGGTGAGGGTCAGGAGGGAGGGGAGGCCGGCCCTACACAAAACCTAAGGCCGAACCGCCTACGCATATAGCCCCAAAGAATGCCCTAATTCCCGGCATATCGAAACTGTCTCCACCGCTAAGAGCGCGGACGCAATCGTAGCCCTGGGCAATCGGCGTTTCAGCTATCTCAACTCCCATCTCAACACCTTTTCGACTGTCAACAATGACAGTGGCCTTGAGACGGGGGCTGAGGGTTTTGTTCAATATTTTATGGATGGACCCAGCCAAGGCCAAGCTCTGGCTAGAGCCGGGCCCGAAAGTTTTAATATAGCTGTCACTAGACAGCCTATTAGAAATTTTATTGTTATCACCGTCAGTGGGCTCGGCACTGCACTTCGCCGCCATCAGGGTGGGGCCTAATGTTGAGGACAGACCCCAGGGCCGCAAAAGGGGCATCACAGCTTGTTCGAATAAAAGTATGTCCATTAGAAAGTCGAGCAAAAGAAAAAAACAGACTTCCTAAACGTTGGAGATTTAGAATTCTTTTGTAGGTCCCTGATAGTATGTTGCAAAAATTCCAACCCATAGGGGGTCGGGTCAAAATCCCCAAACAAAACTCTCCTAAGACCTGAAATTGTTGGAATATCTTTTATTTCATTTATTTGGTTTTTAGCTTTCATTTTTGAACGGTCTACCAGAGTTGGGGAAAAGGCACCACTGAGGGGGGGGGGGGGGGGGGGGGGGGGGGGGGGGGGGGCGAAGTCGTTACTGGTTAGAACGGCATATTGGCTGCCGTTTAAACTATTCCTTTTTTGTTGTTTCTGGTTGTCGCGACCGAGCTACTGGAGTCTTCCTCTTCCTGTGTTCTCCCATCTGGAGTCCCGGGGGTGGCGTCGGTGACCTAGGGGAGGGTAGCTCGGCCGAGAGAGTTGGAGAGTCCGAAGTTGGGGCACTTACCTCGCCCTTGTTTACAACAAACACTGAATCAGTTGTTAAATTTTTATTTTTATTGTAAACAATAGTGTCCGGTCGCTCGCTCCCGACCCCCGAGCTGTCAGACACATAGCAGACCTCCGACCGGGCAGGACTGGCTACAAAAAATTCTTCATTTGTCCGGTCGGTGATTCTGCTGACTTCCAGCTCGTTGTCGAAATCCAACTCACGGGCGAGTTCGTTTCCTTCCGACTGCAAAATCCCCTCCCCCCGGGCAGGCACCCCCCTCACATATCTTTCGACAGAGAAGGGGAGGCCGCCATCAGGGAGTGGGGTGTCACGCCTGGCACACTTAGACGGGGTCGACGACATCGGTGTCGTCTTCTTACCTGCCTTTGTAACGGGTCCCACGTCATTCGGTCTACCCTAGCGAGGAGGGACACGTCGAGGAGGCTTGAAATATCTAAATTATCGGAAGACGAAACCGACTGGTTGGCCCTTTCGGTGCCAACTCGACCGCTATGGTATTTAAACTCCTGTCCATCTCATTCATGATGCTATCTAGCGCTTTGTGAGACATAGTTGAAACAGGAGCAAAAATTATATTTTATAAACACGTGTATAACTCGGCTAATATCTGGCAATAAAGGCCAAGGTCATACACGTGGTAAACAATTTGTAAAATAGCCCCGGTAGCTTTTTAAAAATTACAAAAACGCACAACAGACTTACAATTATCTTGCGTACAGCTTCGGGTTGATAATATATAAATGTTTAGAGGTTAGAAAGCACTAAATTATACTAAATAAACAAAAGTTATCAGAGCTTTACAAAACCACCTCCTCGCTAACCGCCATCTTAACCGGAAGTCTCTTTGCAAGTGAGAAATCATTATACAGTCAGAAAAGGGCAACATTGCTAATGTGTAATGGCTGAACAAACATAGTGGAGACGCCGCAATTTGTTAATTGTCTTGGCTGAATAGCATTTTAGTGTTGAGTAAATCAATTACTTTATATTGTGACCAATACATGTGTATATGGACATATTTCAAAAGGGGTCAACACCAGACCCCAAAAGTCAAGTTAGCATATCAAACTGGATTTTGCCCTCAATAATTTTCTACATGTTAAAGCTACTATAAACATTAGTAATACCAGAAACACATGGTGTACACACATTAATATTCTGAGGAAGAAAATATAATTAATATCCAATTTTATTCATTAAAGGTCTTGTTAGCCAGGGGGAAGTTTAAATGTCTGTAAAGTCAGGAATGCCCCTCTAAGAGTCATGACTGGCATTCCTTAATGAAGTATAATAATGAAGAACGCTCTTTAAAATGTATATCTAGGTGTGGCAAACGTATTATCCTGATGAAATGTATGACATCTTTTTTCCATCCAACACCAAAATCTAATTTCCATCCGGCATCAAAATTAAAGTGCCTATAGAAGACAAAAGGTCAATCAGAAAAGTAAGTTAGTTAACCTAGATTTAAACATGTTTCTTGTTTATGTTAAACATGTTTCTTGTTTATGTTATCTGACACCAAAACTAGTATTTTGAAATATGTCCATATCGTGTGACCATTACAAGTTCAACTGCTTTTAGACAAAATTACATGTGGTCAATATATTTTGTGGCCGTTATAGCATGTTCAACCATTCATTTTGGTCAAAACATAATGGCCGCTGGCCGCATTGAATAGGTGGCTGTTATATACAGTGGCCGCGTTATGTAGAGGTGACCATTATATACAGGTGTCCGTTAGATCAGTCTCACCTATAGTTGTATATTTGTTTCAGACTTGGATGTGATGAAAAGAATCCCCTTCCCTATGGATGGACAGTCAGAACAGTACAGAACACTTCTCTGTAAGTAACGTCCACGTGTACCTGTACAAACATGGACACTTTATTTAGGTATTGGATTGAGTAAACATGGATAGCAGAAAGTCTGCTACCATTCTAACTGAAACCAGATCTTATTTGCTTCTCTGAATTTCTCCATGAGACAATCTAACCTAAGTGACAAAAACGGTGGAGCAGAGGTGAGGGCTGGGGGCTCTAGTCCTCACCAACCCATAAATCTGAATCTAAAGGCAAAGGTGAGGTGTACTTGTAGAATGTAGCAATTTGAATTAAGGACAACAAATTGTATGGGGGAGCATACCCCGAACCCTTAGAAACCTTGCCTTGCGCCCTCAATCTCAGTCCCCCCCCCCCCCCCCCCCCCCACCCCCACTGTCTACTTCTTTCCGCGTGCCCGAGTGAGTGTTATCGCATGTCTGTATTTGCAGCTATTGGGAACAGGATTTAGCTCAGTCTGTTGAGTGCTCACTTCCTCGGTGGATTCATTCAAATGATTGGGATGTTTCTCGTTCGAACCAATGCACCACAACTGGTTAAAGGAGGTGATATGTTGGAAAGTGCATATAAAACATTCCTTGCTGCATTAGGAATACTGTAGCGAGTTAACTACGTGTCAGAATTATCAAATGTTTCACATCCAATTGCCGATGATTAATTAATCCATGTGCTTTAGTTATGTAGTTAAACAAACCAAACTTTTACCTGTCATTTGATAGATGACTTTTCATAGAGTAAACGCTTCCTTGGTGCGCTCTCGGTCTAGGATCGATCCCCGCCGGTGGGCCTATTGGGCTATTTCTCGTTCCAGCCAGTGCACCACGACTGGTATATCAAAGCCCGTGGTATGTGCTATCCTGTCTGTGGGATGGTGCAAATAAAAGATTCCTTGCTACTAATGGAAAAATTTAGCGGGTTTCATCTCTATGACTGTCAAAATGACCTTATGTTTGACATCTAATAGCCGATGATTAGTAAATCAATGTGCTCTAGTGTTGTCGTTAGACAAAACAAACTTTTTTGTTTCATAGAGTAGGTCACGGCCAGGTTACACACACGTCATACGAGACGTAGGTAACACACACGTCATACGAGACGGAGGTAACACACACGTCATACAAGACGTAGGTAAAACTGATTTAAAAGGTAACTCACTACACTAGTAAAAGGCCACATATTAACGTCTTTAGTCTGTCCCGAGATATCGATACAATTATAATTATATTCTTATAATTAAATATGACATGCAATATTATACATGTATTATCGTTATAAATATTCTTTATTTCCATAAATAGTAACACTGTGCTTATAAATAACAAATATTTCTATATTAAAAAATTGTCTTATTTAATTTCTTTTTCACAGTGCCAAATATAGAGTATGACCCACAGAAGATGAACCGGAAGTGGTGTAATATTAACGAATCTGGAATTCTGGTCAACAAACCTTCAGAAGTAAAACATACTGACCTGACTTCCGGTCTGCAGTGTTTCAAAGGAGTCACGGGCAGGATGTATGTCCCGACGTCTGGATGTGCGTTCTGGGAGACGGACGTCGACTGCATGGTGCGTGAATCGGCTGAATTAAACGACGTGATAGCAGAAGTTGGTATTTGTGTGGACGAGCACTGTGACGATACAACAGGGATTTTTAATAACGAACATGCGTGGAGTGTTATGGTCATCAGCTGTGAAACTCACAATAGTATCTGTTTATGTGCTTATTCCAGAATAGAGGAGCTGTGCTGTATTCCTGTGACAGATTTCAAAATTAACTCACGACTCAAGATCACACTCGGGCTGTTGGTAGACATCGACAACGCCACTCTCCACATTATCCACGTTGACGACAACACAGTTGTACACTCCATCCCAAACATCGACGTGTCGCGACCGCTGATGCCGATGTTTGGTGTCCACTGTCCTGGACATTTCGATGTTAAAGTGAGAGTACCGTCTGACACGGATCTCTCAGTGAATCGTGAACTGTTGGTCCTGCTCTCGAGTTTAGTGAAATAAATCATAATGGGAGAGTCGTGAGACGTGAGTCAATGCAATTCAAACCTGTGGAACACGGTGTCGACTCCCACCCAGGGCGAGTTTAAACGAGCCAGTGGGGAGGTGTGACTTCCCGCTCACTAACCAGTAAGAACTAACCACTGACCCCTGACCCGTACACATACCAGATAGCTGATGTGTAGGCCCAGGGCGGCGTGCTTGGCTATAAGCATGAAAACCAAGTTAAAATGAAGTCGACTAGCGCTGTAGTGTCACTATAACGAATATATAATCTTCACTGAATCTGACAGAAGAAAATGGAGAATAGCACACAAGTATTGGAGAAAATGTATCTTACGAAATTTATCTAACAAGCAAGCGATACTTTTGGAAGCCACAAGTTGTAAGATAAATTGTCTCCAACGGGCACAAGTGTATTATTCTATTTCTTACATTCCTTTAAAAAGTCTTTCTTAATATAGTTTAACGGAAATACACTGAACAGAAAGCCTGAGTAGGGCGGGTGTGTAAAAATAAGAGATTATACCAACATTAACTGAACAGGGTGAATACAACCAGAACCCTCATCCACAGTGTCATAAAGTTAACTGTGTTACTGACATTGAATTCCACATTAATGACATTGAATTCCACATTGAATTCCACATTAATGACATTGAATTCCACATTAATGCCATTGAATTCCACATTACTGACATTGAATTCCACATTAATGACATTGAATTCCACATTGAATTCCACATTATTGACATTGAATTCCACATTACATGTTTGTACTTTATACAGACATTATGACGTTGAAGGTGACTGACATTTGGTATAAAATACCAAGTAACCCCTTATTTGTTTGTCTCAGTATATGCATATTATGTATATATAATATGTATATTATTTTGATAGTGAAATATCTCTTGTACCAATTTTGAATAGCCCTCTAGAGATAAATATGCAGGAAAGCGACAGACATAGAGCTTTGTGATTTTTATAAATGTTCATATGATGTACAGCGCAACTAATAGCGACTATTATGTTTGTTCCAATTTAATGTAAGCAAAAAAAAAGGCATTGAAGTGAGAGAGAGAGAGAGAGAGAGAGAGAGAGAGAGAGAGAGAGAGAGAGAGAGAGAGAGAGAGAGAGAGAGAGAGAGAGAGAGAGAAAGAGAGAGAGAGCGAGAGAGAGAGAGAGAGAGACAGAAAGACAGACATACACAGACAGAGAGAGAGAGAGAGAGAGACAGACAGACAGACAGACAGACAGACTGACTGACTGTTAAAGTTACTTATATTTTCGCATTCAAATTAAAATTGATTTTTGTTTCCAGTTACTGTTTGTTTTATTGCCATATATTTGGCTTAACTTCAGATCTCGCTGTTTAACGGGAGCTGTAACTCTGCTCCCCATCATTTCCCTGAGACTAGACCAAAGATGATAATTGTTAGCTCCCTTGAGCAGATGAATAAAAACATTTAAAAAGTACTACAAAATAATTAAATACCGACGCTCTATATGGTAATGCCGTAATTGGTTCCCCATAATCTAAAGATCCCTTAGTTATAATGGAAAACAATGTGGCGGGTTTCCTCTCTAAATATATATGTCAGAGTACCAAATGGTTGACATTCAATAGCCGATGGTTAACAAATCAATGAGTGCTAATGGTGCAAATAAACTAAATTTGTGTGGGGAGGGATCTAACAGTCAGAGCGCTCACTTGATGTGCTCGGGTCCAAGGATTGAATCAATGCGTTCTAATGGTGCAAACACACTAACTTTCCACCTTTATATGGGGAGAGATCTAACAGTCAGCGCACTCACTTGATGTGTTCTAATGGTGCAAACACACTAACTTTCCACCTTTGTATGGGGGCAGATCTAACAGTCAGCGCACTCACTTGATGTGTTCTAATGGTGTAAACACACTAACTTTCCACCTTTGTATGGGGAGAGATCTAACAGTTAGAGCGCTCACTTGATGTGTTCTAATGGTGTAAACACACTAACTTTCCACCTTTGTATCGGGAGAGATCTAACAGTCAGCGCACTCACTTGATGTGTTCTAATGGTGTAAACACACTAACTTTCCACCTTTGTATCGGGAGAGATCTAACAGTCAGAGCGCTCACTTGATGTGTTCTAATGGTGTAAACACACTAACTTTCCACCTTTGTATGGGGAGAGATCTAACAGTCAGAGCGCTCACTTGATGTGTTCTAATGGTGCAAACACAATAACTTTCCACCTTTGTATGGGGAGAGATCTAACAGTTAGAGCGCTCACTTGATGTGTTCTAATGGTGTAAACACACTAACTTTCCACCTTTGTATCGGGAGAGATCTAACAGTCAGCGCACTCACTTGATGTGTTCTAATGGTGTAAACACACTAACTTTCCACCTTTGTATGGGGAGAGATCTAACAGTCAGAGCGCTCACTTGATGTGTTCTAATGGTGCAAACACACTAACTTTCCACCTTTGTATGGGGACAGATCTAACAGTTAGAGCGCTCACTTGATGTGTTCTAATGGTGTAAACACACTAACTTTCCACCTTTGTATCGGGAGAGATCTAACAGTCAGCGCACTCACTTGATGTGTTCTAATGGTGTAAACACACTAACTTTCCACCTTTGTATCGGGAGAGATCTAACAGTCAGAGCGCTCACTTGATGTGTTCTAATGGTGTAAACACACTAACTTTCCACCTGTGTATGGGGAGAGATCTAACAGTCACTGCGCTCACTTGATGTGTTCTAATGTTACAAACACACTAACTTTCCACCTTTGTATGGGGGAAGATCTAACAGTCAGAGTGCTCACTTGATGTGCTCTAATGGTGCAAACACACTAACTTTCCACCTTTATATGGGGAGAGATCTAACAGTCAGCGCGCTTACTTGATGTGTTCTAATGGTGCAAACACACTATTCCACCTTTGTATGGGGAGAGATCTAACAGTCAGCGCGCTCACTTGATGTGTTCTAATGGTGCAAACACACTAACTTTCCACCTTTGTATGGGGAGAGATCTAACAGTTAGAGCGCTCACTTGATGTGTTCTAATGGTGTAAACACACTAACTTTCCACCTTTGTATGGGGAGAGATCTAACAGTTAGAGCGCTCACTTGATGTGTTCTAATGTTACAAACACACTAACTTTCCACCTTTGTATGGGGAGAGATCTAACAGTCAGAGCTCTCACTTGGTGTGTTCTAATGTTACAAACACACTAACTTTCCACCTTTGTATGGGGAGAGATCTAACAGTTAGAGCGCTCACTTGATGTGTTCTAATGTTACAAACACACTAACTTTCCACCTTTGTATGGGGGAAGATCTAACAGTCAGAGCTCTCACTTGGTGTGTTCTAATGGTGTAAACACACTAATTTTCCACCTTTGTATGGGGAGAGATCTAACAGTTAGAGCGCTCACTTGATGTGTTCTAATGGTGAAACACACTAACTTTCCACCTTTGTATGGGGAGAGATCTAACAGTTAGAGCGCTCACTTGATGTGTTCTAATGGTGCAAACACACTAACTTTCCACCTTTGTATGGGGAGAGATCTAACAGTCAGAGGGCTCACTTGATGTGTTCTAATGGTGCAAACACACTAACTTTCCACCTTTGTATGTGGAGAGATCTAACAGTCAGAGCGCTCACTTGATGTGTTCTAATATTACAAACACACTAACTGTCCACCTTTGTATGGGGAGAGATCTAACAGTCAGCGCGCTCACTTGATGTGTTCTAATGGTGCAAACACACTAACTTTCCACCTTTGTATGTGGAGAGATCTAACAGTCAGAGCGCTCACTTGATGTGTTCTAATATTACAAACACACTAACTGTCCACCTTTGTATGGGGAGAGATCTAACAGTCAGCACGCTCACTTGATGTGTTCTAATGGTACAAACGCACTAACTTTCCACCTTTGTATGGGGGAAGATCTAACAGTCAGAGCGCTCACTTGATGTGCTCTAATGGTGTAAACACACTAACTTTCCACCTTTGTATGGGGGAAGATCTAACAGTCAGCGCACTCACTTGATGTGTTCTAATGGTGCAAACACACTAACTTTCCACCTTTGTATGGGGAGGGATCTAACAGTCAGAACACTCATTTCATGTGCTCTAATGGTGCAAACACACTAACGTTCCACCTTTGTATGGGGAGAGATCTAACAGTCAGAGCGCTCACTTGATGTGCTCGGGTCAAAGGATCGAATCAATATGCTCTAATGGTGCAAACACACTAAGTTTACACCTTTGTATGGGGAGAGATCTAACAGTCAGAGCGCTCACTTGATGTACTCTAATGGTGCAAACACACTAACTTTCCACCTTTGTATGGGGAGAGATCTAACAGTCAGAGCGCTCACTTGATGTGCTCTAATGGTGCAAACACACTAACTTTCCACCTTTGTATGGGGAGGGATCTAACAGTCAGAACACTCATTTCATGTGCTCTAATGGTGCAAACACACTAACGTTCCACCTTTGTATGGGGAGAGATCTAGCAGTCAGAGCGCTCACTTGATGTGCTCGGGTCAAAGGATCGAATCAATATGCTCTAATGGTGCAAACACACTAAGTTTACACCTTTGTATGGGGAGAGATCTAACAGTCAGAGCGCTCACTTGATGTACTCTAATGGTGCAAGCACACTAACTTTCCACCTTTGTATGGGAAAGGATCTAACAGTCAGAGCGCTCACTTGGTGTGCTCGGGTCGAAGGATTGAATCAATGTGTTCTAATGATGCAAACACACTAACTTTCTACCTTTGTGTGGGGAGTGATCTAACAGTCCGAACGCTCACTTGATGTGTTCTAATGGTGCAAACACACTAACTTTCCACCTGTGTATGGGGAGAGATCTAACTGTCAGAGCGCTCACTTGATGTGTTCTAATGGTGCAAACACACTGACTTTCCACCTTTGTATGGGGAGAGATCTAACAGTCAGAGCGCTCACTTGATGTGCTCTAATGGTGCAAACACACTAACTTTCCACCTTTGTATGGGGAGAGATCTAACAGTCAGAGCGCTCACTTGATGTGTTCTAATGGTGCAAACACACTAACTTTCCACCTTTGTATGGGGAGAGATCTAACAGTCAGAGCGCTCACTTGATGTGCTCTAATGGTGCAAACACAC
This sequence comes from Gigantopelta aegis, assembly GCF_016097555.1. Classification (NCBI taxonomy): domain Eukaryota; kingdom Metazoa; phylum Mollusca; class Gastropoda; order Neomphalida; family Peltospiridae; genus Gigantopelta; species Gigantopelta aegis. The sequence continues at coordinate 11,479,346 of NC_054710.1, read as the reverse complement.
TAACTTTCCACCTTTGTATGGGGAGAGATCTAACAGTCAGAGCGCTCACTTGATATGTTCTAATGGTGCCATATGGTGTTTCTGTGGACGTTGAATTGACGTACGACGTCACGCTGCGAGGTCCCAGATTCAAGCATCCCGATGACTCGCCATCTGTCATTTCACAGAGGCGTGGCATGACGAAATTGCATGAAACAGTTCACAAATGGTGTTTTTCTGATTTCTGGACTTCTGAAGGCTGCACAGAGTGGCAATGATTTGCGACTGAATGTCTGGCCTTTTATGGTGAACACTGGACAGGATTTCTCCCGAATATTCCATGTTTCTTGCACAATGCATGCAATCGCTGCAACTACTGCTTGGTTGTATTTCTTTGAGCTGTTTGATGCACATTTTGTCTGGTTTTCATCCATAAATCCATTCACAAATTTATTACTTCAAACAATAACTTTTGCCTTTGAGTATATAATTGTATTCCATATCAATATGTCTGTGTATTATGTTAACCTGTCGTCGGACACCATGATACTCTTAACTTAGATATGTCTATTTTAATTGTTATGTATCCTTGTATGTGTGTTCTCTATATAATAGGTACGTTCTTTTTTAATATTATTACTGACAGTCTCTCATAGTTCCTGTTAGGAATGCCTTATGTACTTTTATATTGTATTTTGTATTACATTTTATTATTGTGTGAGTTAAATAAAATATCTTTCAGTCAGTCTAAAATATCTGTCTATATTTATTGCTAACCATTAATTACGTCGTAAAGAAAACAGGAAACACTGGAATTGTGATCACCAGTGAAATGTCCTTAGGGTAAATGACCGATAGTATTTCCGGTATGTGGGTGAGGGCATGCTTCCATCGGAGAACTGTTCAAGCACGTCTGTCGTGGACACACCGTCTGAGTTCGCAAGAGAGTTTCTGTTGTGTCGAAGACAGGTGAGTCTGGCATGTTTGTTTGATTATACTTATCTTTCTAAGGTTCAAGCACGCTATAACAAAATGCTTTGGGAGCATGACCCGACACCTCCTATAAACGTCTCTCGCCACAGTCTAAGCCCCCCCCCCCCCCCCAAACACACACACACACACACACACACACACTGGTGTTTTCGTACTATGGAATTTTTAATGTCACGTAGGGGAGAGAGCAAGGTGTGTTTTATTGTGTTGGGGGGGGGGGGGGGGGCATATTGAAGTATCGATAACCCCTCTAAGAACAAATATACTGCGGAAACAAGGGTGGCGTCGAGAGTAGAGGATTGGGGGTTGATAGGGTGGGTGGGGTGTCCGTATTTTCTGCAAGGTAAACCCGTTATCCACGATCAAGACCGTATCTCTGCAAACTACAGAGTCAAAAGGATATGTGGCAAAATAGTGGTTGATTTCATGAATCTTCATAGTCCGTCCCATCTTAAAAGAAATATATATATATATATATTTTTAAATAAATAATTTCAGTTTGGTTTAACGTAAGAAGAAAAGTAAAAGTATTTAGGAAATAACAAAAAACATACTATTTTTGTGTCCAATTTAGCATTGGCATCAATCCGGCTTTAAAAGTGTGTGTGGGGGTGGGGGGGGGGGGGGGGGGGGGGGGGGGGGGCGTGTGTGCGTGTGTGCGAAATGAAAACGTGTGTGTGTGTGGGGGGGGGGCATTTATATAGATTGTCCACCGGCGTTGAAAAGTGTCCCCCACCGATCGACGACCATGCAATCTAAAAAACAATTGGCTCATAAATAAATAACTTATAGTAAATTTCATAGCATGAAAAAAGCCACCTCCGAAGAGATCCTTTAGTGGACCGTACGATGTCATCCTTCCTGCAACGCTCAAACGACGACAGCCACCTACGAGTAGATCTTTTACTGGACCGTACAATGTCATCCTTCCTGCAAAGCTCAAACGACGAAAGCCACCTCCGAAGAGATCCTTTACTGGACCGTACAATGTCATCCTTCATGCCATGCCCAAAGGAGGACTGCCACTTCATACTAGTTTACTAACTCAAATTAGAACATTGCAGAGTTAAAAAGTTTGTTTTTGTTCAACGACACCATTGGAGCACATTGATTTATTAATCATTGACTACTGAATGTCAAACATTTGGTAATTTTGACAAATAGTCTTAGAGAGGAAACCCGCTACATTTTTCCATTGGTAGCAATGGGTTTTTTTTATATGCACCATCTCACAGATAGGATAACATATACCACGACCTTTGATATGCCAGTAGTGGTGCACTGGCTGGAACGAAAAATAGCCTAATGGACCCACCGGCGTGGATCGATCCCAGACTGACCGCGTATGAAACGGACGCTTTAGAACTTGACTATGTCCCGCCGCACATTGCAGAGGTAATTGGATTAAATATAGCGTGATGACATGCACTCATGAATCACTGTGAATTATGACACCAGGTGTTCACGAAAGGTGAGCATATTCTGTCCCATCCGATCGGTGGCATCCGTCATGAGTACTGCCACCACAGTTGCCAGGGCCGTCACTTCATCTAAAACTATTTTTTTTAAATGTGCAAGGTTCACCAGACATGAAAAGGTTTGCACAATAGTTCAGGAATCACAGTGAAAGACTTAAGTTTTAGTTAAATGAGTTAAGTTTTAAAAAGATTGGTTAAGTTTTAATTTCAACTGTATCCAACTCTGTATATGTAGTGCAAAATAACATTAAAAATGTGTTAAGTTTTAATTTCAACTGTATCCAACTTTGTATATGTAGTGCAAAATAACATTAAAAATGTGGAACAATATAATTAATTGAACGTTGAAAATATGCTAGTTAAAATAAGTTGAGGAGAACTAACATTTTAATTTTATGCTTAATACTGCATGTAGAAAGTTTACATGCCCACACTCAACAGGTTCAGGCGTATCCACCCTCTATTGTCCAGGCAGATGACATGACCGCGATATCCCCACCTCTATCTATGCCAGTCAGGAACAACTACCGCGGAAGACAAATTCACATTAAGAATTTTGAACTAAAAGGACACATTTTGTTGATTGTTTTTTGTTTGTTTATTTTGTTTGTTTGTGTTTGTTTGCTTTTGTTTTGTGTGTTTGTTTTGTTTTGTGTGTTTGTTTGTTGATTCTTTCTTTGTTTTGTGTTTTTTGTTTGTTGTTCAGTGTTTTTTTCTTGATTTTTGTTGTTGTTATACCGCCCCTGGACCCAGTCCCAAACAACATACGTATATACCGCCCCTGGACCCAGTCTCTAACAACATACGTATATACCGCCCCTTGACCCAGTCTCTAACAACATACGTATATACCGACCCTGGACCTGGTCTCGAACATACGTATATACCGCCCTTGGACCCAGTCTCTAACAACATACGTATATACCGCCCCTGGACCCAGTCTCTAACAACATACGTATATACCGCCCCTGGACCCTGTCTCTAACAACATACATATATACCGCCCCTGGACCCAGTCTATAACATACGTATATACCGCCCCTGGACCCAGTCTCTAACAACATACGTATATACCGACCTTGGACCTAGTCTCTAACAACATACGTATATAACGCCCTTGGACCCAGTCTCTAACAACATAGGTATATACCGCCCCTGGACACAGTCTCTAACAATATACGTATATACCACCCCTGGACCCAGTTTCTAACAATATACGTATATTCCACCCCTGGACCCAGTCTCTAACAACATATCTATATACCGCCCCTGGACCCAGTCTCTAACAACATACGTATATACCGCCCTGGACCCAGTCACTAAAAAGATAGGAATATACTGCCCCCGGATCCAGTCACTAACAACATACGTATATACCAACCCTGGACCCAGTCTCTAACAACATACGTATATACCGTACCTGGACCCAGTCACTAACAACATACGTATATACCGTCCCTGGAACCAGTCTCTAACAACATACGTATATACCGCCCCTGGACCCAGTCTCTAACAACATACGTATATACCGCCCCTGGACCCAGTCCCTAACAACATACGTATATACCCTCGCTGGACCCAGTCTCTAACATACGAATATACCGCCCCTGGACCCAGTCTCTACCAACATACGTATATACCGCCACTGGACCCAGTCACAGGCGACCCATGAGGTTGTGTCCAGGTAACTTGCTTAAGCCTGTTGATCATAGAGGCACCTGACAAGCATTGGGGGAGGCATGGGTGCAACAGGGAGCACACCTCCCTTTACACCCCCCCCCCCCCCCCCCACCATCACGTTATGTATTTCCCTGTTTCCAAGTAACATGACTTTTAGAAAATGTGTAACGATATTAACGGGTGGTATGCAAACAGGTTCATAAATCATATAAGGTAATAGTATAGGTTTTTTTCCGAGAAAAGATAACGGGACCATTTCACCTTAGTGACGGCTGACGATGTTGTACGTGTTGTGTGAATACATAACAATGACGTTATCGTTGTGAACGCTTTATTTAAACTAACTGTAAAGAAGAACGATGGTGGTGTTATAAAGAAGAACGATGATGATGTTATAAAGAACAATATTGGTGTTGTGAATATTTTATTCATATTCACTTTCATGTGGGATGGTAACTTTATGTGTGTTCTTTCACGAATCACTGAACAGAAAGTCCGATCACCCGCCATGTTGAGTGTGGGCGTGGCAGTGTCACAGTCCGTCACATGAGGTCAGTATTGGTTGTGTGATGTAGTTAAAATACATATATACGGAGCTTTCTAGCCATATTCTACGGGGAACAAGGGTGATGTCGGAAGTAAAAAATAGGTTGTTGATTGTGTGGGTGGTTTTTTCGTGCACCCAATGTAACAACGAGCGAGATGTCTTGAATTTATTTTTTAATACCTGAAGTGACTTGCCCAATGTGAGGGTTATCGTCGCCCCGGCCGATTATAACGGCTCTGATTATAAAAGGGGTGGGGGGGGGGGGGGGGGGGGCTGGACGTAGCCCAGTGGTAAAGCGCTCGCTTGATGCGCGTTCGGTCTGGGCCCATTGGGCTATTTCTCGTTCCAGCCAGTGTACCACAACATATATATATATATATATATATATATATATATATATATATATATATATATATATATATATATATATACATATATCAAAGGCTGTGACATGTGCTATCCTGTCTGTTGAATGGTGCATATAAAAGATCCATTGCTAATAATGGAAAAAATGTAGCATGTTTCCTCTCTACGACTTAATGTCGAAATTACCAAAAGTTTGACACCCAGTAGCCGATGATTATCAAATCAATGTCCTCTAGTAGTGTCGTTAAACATTATAAAAAGAACAAACTTTTGATGATATATTTTTAATGCTGAGTACAGTATCGTGTGTGTGTGTGGGGGGGGGGGGGCAATTTTTTAATGATGGGGTAAAGTATCTAGTGGGGGGTGGGGCGGGGGCAATTGTTAATGATGCGTACAGTATCGTGTGTGTGTGGGGGGGGGGGGGATTTTTAATGATGGGGTACAGTATCTAGTGTGTGTGTGGGGGCGGGGAGGGGGTGTTACTTTTTAATGATGAGGTACAGTATGTAGTGTGTGTTTGGGGGGGGGGGCACAAACCATAGTTTTCTTTATTTATATAGGGTATGACACAAAAAAACGTTCCTGTTTCGTCCTCGAATTGATTGGGAGTGTGTGTGTGTGTGGGGGGGGGGGGGGGCATCCATCCTGTTTTCTACAAGCCTGAATAATAATAGTGGTTTTGTATACATTGTAACTGGATGTAGTCTAGTAAGCAATAAATAACCCGAGAACTCTGTACAGGGGTTATGGTTACTGTGTGTTTCAAAGTAACCTCACACGTGTATGCGATAGCAATAAGCACAGAACATTGGTAGATGCGTTTTCAATGGATTTGAGTCACGTCAGGTCATGTCAGGTCGTGGGGTTTTGCGCGCAGATTCAGAGCAAGCTATTGTAGCGCACGCCTGTCATGAGTCTATCAACCTGTGAGATATTGTACGGGACCTAGATAGACTTGCTGAAGGGCCATATCGATCGATAGAAGTTCCTGCCGAGGAATCCATTCTTTGTCAGCGGGTAGATTTAGCTCAGTCGGTTGACTGCTCGCTTGGGTGTTTGCGTCGCAGGATCGAACCACTTCAGTGGATCCATTCAACTGAATGGGTTCTTTTTATCGTTCCAACCAGTGAAACACGACTGGATAAAGGTCATGGTATGTGCTTTCCTGTGTGTGGAAAATAGCATATAAAAGATCTCTTGCTGCATTAGGAAAAAATGTAGCGGGTTTTGTCTGATGACTAATTGTTTGACATCCAATAGGCGAAGATTAATTAATCAATGTGTTCCAGTGTTGTCGTTAAACAGAACAAACTTTGACTACTCAAGGGAGGCTTCTGTTTTTCTAACATATTCAACTGAGTTCAGTATATATATTGTGTACATGCACATAAACTTGTTAATGTGCTGTAAATCCCCGTGAATTCTTGTCAGCGGGTGGAAACACTCACCTCCACCTGTATCTCTCTGTAATTATGGACACGGAGAAATACAGGTAGGTCGTCTAGCGTGTCTCACATCTGGGTCAGTAGTGACGGCTCGGCTACCTGGAAAAGGAAACAAATCCGCGAAACGCTAGCCTGAACATGTTCGGTGCCAGTGTACGAATGTTGTTATGCAGCAGAAGTAATGCCGGTGGCAGAACATCACGTCAGCGACACGTAGCAGTAGCGGCGCGTATGTCGCCAGTAATCGGTTTCTGTATATACATTGGCACTGACAGACTATGACATAAGTGAGGTGTGACGTGGCTAGGATGCACGTTCTGATCTCTTTACAACGATTTTTATGCTCTAAGGCACACTACGCTGCCTCTGCATATGCACGACAACAAATAATCGATGTTTGCAATAATCAATATTGGACAAATATTGTACCAGAGGCGGATTCTGGTGTGTGTATGCGGGGGGGGGGGGGGGGGGTTGACGTGGTGTGGGGGGTTGACGTGGTGTGGGGGGTTGCTGGTGTCATTTCCATCTCATCCATTAGAAAATTTAAAATCATAGAATAATTAAACCTTTTTCTGTAGACAGATAACCTGGATATAGTCGTCACCAACCAGCTCAAATTGCAGCCGAGCTACGTCTTGCTACGTTGAAGTTACGCGCCGCTGACGTGGTAGTCTCTCACCGTCATAAGAAGCAAGCAATGTTTTATATAATGACACACTGGACGCATTTTAAGGGCGGGACGTAGACCAGTGGTAAAGCGCTTGCTTGATGTGCGGTCGGTTTGGGATCGATCCCTGTCGGTGGGCTCATTGGGCTATTTCTCGTCACAGCTAGTGCACCACAACTGATATATCAAAGGCCGTGGTATGTGCAATCCTGTCTGTGGGATGGAGCATATAAAAAATCCGTTGCTACAGTTTCTAACAACATACGTAAATACTGCCCCTGGTTCCAATCTCTAACAACATACATATATACCGCCCCTGAATTCAGTCTCTAACAACATACGTGTATACCTCCCCTGGTTCCAATCTCTAACAACATACATATATACCGCCCCTGAATTCAGTCTCTAACAACATACGTGTATACCGCCCCTGGTTCCAATCTCTAACAACATACATATATACCGCCCCTGGTTTCAATCTCTAACAACATGTGATACCGCCCCTGGTTACTAACACATACATATATACCGTGGATTCAGTCTCTAATACATATATACCGCCCCTGGTTTCAATCTCTAACAACAAATGTATATACCGCCCCTGGTTCCAATCTCTAACAACATACCTATATACCGCCCCTGGACACAGTATCTAACAAGAAACGTATATACCGCCCCTGGTTCCAATCTCTAACAACAAACGTATATACCTCCCCTGGACCCAGTCTCTAACAACATACGTGTATACCTCCCCTGGTTCCAATCTCTAACAACATACACCGCCCCTGAATTCAGTCTTTATATATACCGCCCCTGGACCCACCGCCCCTGGTCAGTCTCTAACAACATACGTATATATCCAATCTCGCCCATACATATATACCGCCCCTGGATTCAGTCTCTAACAACTACATATATACCGCCCCTGTTTCCAATCTCTAACGACATACATATATACCGCCCCCCTAACAACAAACGTATATACCGACCCAGTTCCAATCTCTAACAACATACCTATATACCGCCCCTGGACACAGTATCTAACAAGAAACGTATATACCGCCCCTGGTTCCAATCTCTAACAACAAACGTATATACCTCCCCTGGACCCAGTCTCTAACAACATACCTACATACCGCCCCTGAACCCAGTCACATGCGACCCAAGAGGTTGTGTCCAGGGGAATTTGCTTAAACTGTTTGATGATAGGGGCACCTTACTAGCACTGGCGTAGCCAAAGGGGAGGCAAGAGTTGGGGGGGGGGGGGGGGTCATTGGGACAACACACAATCACACCCCAACGTTATGTATGTTCCTGTCTTCACATAACATGACTCTTAGACAATGTGCTTACCCACCCCCTCCAATGTGTTTACTCCCAGTACAAAATCCTGGCTACGCCAGTGATAATAATAAGTATAGTCTACCACACAACATAGCAGCATTGGCGTGCATTGAGCATACAATACTTGAAGAAAAACCCATCAAATATTTTATTTAGCGACGTACACACCATAGTTTATTTATGGTTTTATGCAATTGTATATTGATTAGAACGACAAAACACAATTACTAGTATTGATGTCATTGCAAGACCTTTTCAGCGGAACTTATTTCAGTGTAACGATTTTAACGGGTGGTATGCAAACATATTGATAAACCATATAAGGTAATGGTATAGTTCTTTTCGGAGAAGCGATAACGGGACTATTTCACCATCAGCATCAAGAGATATATTGCGATTAGTGACGTCTGACGACGCTGTACGTGTTGTATGCACAAATAACAATGGCGTTGTCGTTGTGAACGCGTTATTTAAGCTAATTATAAAGAAGAACGAGAGTTATAAACAAGAATGACAATGTTGTTGTGAACATTTTATTCATATTCACTTTCAAGAAGGATGGTAACTTAAGGTATGTAGTTTCACTGGATTACTGAACAGAAACTCCGATCACCTGCCATGTTCAGTGTGGGCGTGGCAGAGTCACAGTCCGTCACATGAGGTCAGTATTGGTTGTGAGATGTAGTTAAAATACAGAAATACGGAGTTTTTTAGTCATGTTTTTGTCTCTTACAATTTAGCTTATATTCTGCGGGAACAAGGGTTGTGTCGGGAGTAGGAAATAGGTTGTTGATTGGGTGGGTGGGTTGTTGGTACATCCATTGTAACAAGGGCAAGTTGAATTTGTTGACAACTAGCGAGATGTCTTGAATTTATTTTTAATACCTGAAGTGACTTGCCCAATGTAAATGTCATCGTCGTGCCGGTCGATTCGAACGGCTCTGATTATAAAAATGGGGCGGGACGTAGGCTACATAGCCCAGTGCTAAAGCGCTCGCTTGATGTGAGGTCGGGTTGTGAACGATCCCCGTCTGTGGGCCCATTGGGCTATTTCTCGTTCCAGTCAGTGCATCACAACTGGTATATCAAAGGTCGTGGTATGTGCTATCCTGTCTGTGGGATGGTACATATAACCGATCGGTAAGACTTCTGAATGTTCCAGCATTCAGTTCATTCAGGCTTAGGTTTAGGTTTAGGGTTAGGGTTAGGGTTAGTGATAGTATAAGCATGCATGATGGAAAGTTCGGAAGTATTCACCATTTTATTTCATTAGTAGCAAGGGATCTTTTATATGCACCATCCCACAGGAAGGATAGGTCATACGAAAGCCTTTTATATACTAGTCGTGGTGCACTGGCTGGAACGAGAAATAGACCCATTGGCCACACCGACGGGAATCGATCGGGGGGTGGGGGGGGTACAAGTCATCTTTTTCTTTATTTATATAGAGTAGAACAGAAAAAACACGTAACATTTCGTCCTCGATTGGGGGTAGGGTGGTTCCTATAAGTCTGACTAATAATACTGGTTTTGTATACATTGTAACTGAATGTATTCTGGAAGAAATAGATAGCCCCAAACCTCTATACAGGGGTTATGGTTATTGTGTGTTTCAAAGCAACCTCACACATGTATGCGATAGCAATAACCACAGAACATTGGAAGATGCAATTTCACTGGAGCTGAGTCTATCTAGATCGACTTGCTGAAGGGTCACACAGATCGAAAGAAGTTGCTATTGAGAAATCAATTCTTTGTCAGCGGGTTTAGGGGCGGAATTTAGCTCAGTCGGTTGACTGCTCGCTTGAGGTGCTTGCGTCGCAGGATGGAACCACCTCGGTGGATCCATTAAACTTAATGTGTTTCTTTTATCGTTCCAACCAGTGCAACACAACTGGATAAAGATTGTTGTATGTACTTTCCTATCTGTGGGACATTGGACATGAAAAACTAAATGTTTGATATCCAATAGGCGAAGATTAATTAATCAATGTGCTCCAGTGGTGTCGTTAAGCAGAAGAAACTTATAACTACTCAAGTCAGGCTTGTATGTTTTCTAACATATTCAACTGAGTTCAGTATATATTGTGTACATGTAGATAGACTTGTTAATGTGCTGTAAAGTCCTAGTGAATTCTTGTCAGCGGGTGGAAACTCTCACCTCCACCTGTATCTTTCCATAATTATGGACACGGAGAAACACAGGTAGGTCGTCTAGCGTATCTCACATCTGGGTCAGTACTGACAGCTCGGCTACCTGGAAAAGGAACAAAAGAAAGAAAGAAAGAAATGTTTTATTTAACGACGCACTCAACACATTTTATTTACGGTTATATGGCTTCAGACATATGATTAAGGACCACACAGATTTTGAGAGGAAACCCGCTGTCACCACTGCATGGGCTACTCTTTCCGATTAGCAGCAAGGGATCTTTTATTTGCACTTCCCACAGGCAGGATAGCACAAACCATGGCCTGTGTTGAACCAGTTATGGATCACTGGTCGGAGCACTCACTGAGAGTTTGGAGTCGGTATCTGGATTAAAAATCCCATGCCTCGACTGGGATCCGAACCCAGTACCTACCAGCCTGTAGACCGATGGCCTAACCACGCCGCCACCGAGGCCGGTAGAAAAAGGAAACAATTCCACGAAACGCTTTCCTGAACATGTACGGTGACAGTGTACGAATGCTGTTATGCAGCAGACATAATGGCCCTGGCACACTATAGTGTATGAGAGAAACGTATGAGTTGCATATGGAAATTCATAAAATAATTTTCATACGCACAAGAAGCCCTTGAAAATGCAGAATTGTGCGTATACTTACCATATTTAACCTATGAGTAGCGTATGGCCAGCGTATGGCCAGCGTATGACCAGCGAATGTCAGGAAATGTTAGCCTATGGCCAGCATACTCTGCGTATGGCTAGCGTATGACAGCGTATGACCAGCGTATGTCAGCGTATGTCAGCGTGTGACCAGCGTGTGACCAGCGTATGGCCAGCGTACTCTGCGCATAGCTAGCGTATGACAGCGTATGACCAGTGTATGTCAACGTGTGACCAGTGTGTGACCAGTGTCTTCTTCTTCTTCTTCTCCTCCTTCTTCTGTTATCTTGGATGGTGTGAAGTGCCAAATTCATCAGATCATGCTGGTGTTGGAGAAGAGCTACCATGGTCTCTCGTCCGAGGTCCACGAAGAAGTGAAGAAGAGCTAGAAATGGGAACCTATATGTACACTTTTTCAAAACGCTGGCAATACGCTGGGTATACGCTGGCCAGACGCCAATCATACACTAGTTGAACGTTAATTACGTTACTCAATCGTCAGGCATACGCCAATATGTCTATACACGTTGCAGATACGTCAGACATACATTAGAAGTATGTTACTCATGCGCTATCAATGCGCTATCAATACGCTAGCTATACGGTACACCTTCATGCCAGCGTATGTCAGCATACGACCAGCGTACTCGACCTAGGAGTCACGTACCTCTAGCGTATTCAGCGTCTGCCTAACGTATGCTTAGTGTATAACCCATACGTCGCAGTACGCACAAATGTTTTTAACATGCTTAAAAATAATTTTCTACCTCGCCGTATGCCAGGGTATGCCAGCGTATACCAACGTGCTTCAAACGTATACAACCTATGCCTAACGTACCCCTAGCGTATGTCAGCATATACCAGCGTATGAGTGATATTTTTCATACGCTGACATACGCTAGTACGATACGCTACAGTGTGACAGGGCCATTAGTAGGAAGCAATGGTTTATATAACGACGCACTGAACACATTTTAATTATGGTTATATGGCCTCAGACATATGCTTAAGGACCACACAGATAATAAGAGAGGAAACCCTCTCCAACCAAGCAATGGGTTACTATTTCCGATTAACAACATCCCATAAACAAGAAATTAAATGAGGCGAGCAATTTACAACTGAGTTGCGTTCCGCCCCGGTTATCCAACATTTGAAGTGGAAGGTTGTTTTGATTAACGACACCACTAGAGCACATTGATTTATTAATCATCAGCTATTGGATGTGAAATATTTGGTAATTTTGAAATCCGCTACATTTGTCCATTAGCAGCAAAGGATGTTTTTTATGCACTACTCTACCGACAGTATAGCACATACCACGGCCTTTGATATACCAGTTATGGTGCACTGGCTGGAACAGGAAATCGAGTTTATATACATGTATATATATATATATATATATATATATATATATATATATATATATATATATATATATACCATAGTAACAACACCTTGTGATAATTTATGTTACTGATATAGAATGCGGTCTCTAACAACATAAGCATATACCACCCCTGGACCCAGTCTCTAACAACATACGTATATACCGTCCCTGGACCCAGTCACTAACAACATTCACATATAACGCCCCTGGGCCCAGTCACTAAGATACATATATACCTCCCCTGGACCCAGTCTCTAACAACATACATATATACTGCCCCTGGACCCAGTCTCTAACATACGTATATACCGTCCTTGGACAAAACAGAACAGAACAGAACAGAACAGAACTTTATTACACCCAGGCCGTTAGGCAACTGCATATAGGGAAACATGAATATTTAGTAATTACATAATATAATATGTGACAAGACAGGACAGGGTTTACAAGAGAACATTAAATAGTAAATAATATAGTATATGGATAGTTAAATTATATAAATAGATTAATACTGAAATACAAGGAGTGGATATAACAAAAATACCCAGTCACTAACATACGTATATACCACCCCTGGACCAAGTTGCTAAAATACATATATACCGTCCCTGGACCCAGTCTCTAACAACATACGTATATACCGCCCCTGCACCCAGTCTCTAACAACTTACGTATGTGCCTCCCCTGTACCAAGTCACTAACAACCTACGTATATACCTCACCTGGACCCAGTCTGTAACAACATAATAATATGTACCACACCTGGATCCAGTCTCCAACATACGTATATACCGCCCCTGGACCCAGTCTCTAACAACATACGTATATACCACCCCTGGACCCAGTCACAGACGACCGAAGAGGTTGTGTCCAGGGGAACTTGCTTAAAACTTTTGATGATAGTGGCACCTGACTAGCACTGGGGGAGGCATGTGGGCAACACACAAGCACACCTCCTTTTACACCCCCCCCCCCCACCACGTTATGTATTTCCTAGTCTCCATGTAACATGACTTTTAGAAAATGTGGTTACCCCCCTCCAGTGTGCCTTACCCACAATACAAAACCCTTGCTACGCCAGTGGATATAATACGTGTACTCTACCACACACCATAGATACGATGTACATAGCAACAATGCCTCAGTCCTACTTAAAAAAACAAAGAAGGAAAAAACCCAACCATAAAATGTTTTATTTATCTACTTACACATCACATTTTATTTACGGTTATATCACATTGAATATTGACTAGAACGACAAAAGAAAGTTACTAGTATTCATATCAAGGCAAGAACTTTTCAGCGGAACTCAGTGTAACGATATTAATGTGTGGTGTGCAAACAGGTTCATAAACCATATAAGGTATTAGTATAGGTTTTTTCGGAGAAGAACCAATGGGACTATTTTACGAGACAGATTGCGATTAGTGATGGCTGACGATATTGTACATGTTATGTGCACAAATAACAATGGCGGTGTCGTTGTGAACGCTTTATTTAAGCTAATTACATTGTAAAAAGAAGAATGATCGTGTTATAAACAAGAATGATGGTGTTGTGAACATTTTATTCATATTCACTTTCAGGAAGGATGGTAACTTAAGTTGTGTAGTTTCACGGGATCACTGAACAGAAAATTCGATCACCCACTATGTTGAGTGTGGACTTGGCATTGTCACAGTCCGTCACATGAGGTCAGTATTGGTTGTTAGATACGGAGGTTTCTAGTTATGATTGTATCTTACAATTTAGCTTATATTCTGTGGGAACAAGGCTGGTATCAGGAATAGGAAATAGGTTGTTGATTTTGGGTTGTTGGTGCATCCAATGTGACAAGGGCAAGTTGAATTTGTTGACAGAAATGAGCCAATATCCAAAATCGATCGAGATGTGTTCGATTTATGTTTAATACCTGAAGTGACTTGCTGATTGTGAGGGTCAAGGTCGCCCAGGCCGGTTCTAACGGTTCTAATTATAAAAAGGTATATATATATATATATATATATATATATATATATATATATATATATTAAGATATTAGATGGGGATGGGGGTGGCGGGGGTATGGCCACTGTGTCCCCACCCCTAGCTATGCCAGTCAAAGAAAAACTACCGTGGAAGACGAATTGACAGCATAATAGGCGTACGGACTCTCGAATCTAAATAACAACGTTTATTCATATTAGCATTGCTGCCAGATAGGTTTGTAAATGAATGATTGCGCATTTTTACGTGGATTACAACTAATATTGTGGGTAGAATGATGGAAATGTATATGCTGAAGAGGTTTCAGGCTTGCTCATTTTGTCCGAATACCACTCCATTAAAAACGCACCAGTTAGTTGTAAAAGTAATATGAGAAGAAATAACAGGTCCGTGAATGATATCTGGATGGGGGTGGGTGCAGGGTTTCCGCCAGAAACAAAATTGGGTACGTAGTCATGAGTTCGCGATCGCGAAGCTGCCAGGCGATACCTGCTATGGGCACTAAAGGCTCCTTATTAGAAAGGGGGTCTCGGGGCCCTCCCTCAGAAAAAAAATTGATTTATAGATGTCCAGAGGAGCGATTTCTTGGCATTTAGAGTCTGAAATCCGGGCCAGCTCATGGTGGTATGTTTCGTAGGAGAATGAATGACGAATGTAACAGTGAGCAGGACATTTGTAAATTTGCCTTCATATTTTTAAATTAATTGTCCGATTATTCATGAAGTAGGTTGCGTTCAGCGACAGCAAATGATGGAAACTTTCCTGAACTATTTTGACAGTTCTCGAACAGGTCATTCGGTTTCACGTGTTGAGCAAAAAGAAAAAGAAAACAAGTCTAGCAAACGTAAGCCACAAACGGTTGGCTGAAATTTAACCAATGGGATCACGTTAAAATGGAACCACTACAAAATACGAAACATTTTCGTTGGCGAAAACGGAACCGATTTGTCAAAAACGTACCTCAAAGTATTCGCTCAGTATGGTTTAAATGGTAGCCTACCTTTTAAACATATTCTTATTATTGCATATAATAAACAGGAACCATTCATAACTACCCATCCTGCTATCTCTTGTGTAGGTCTACACCGAAATACAATTATTTAATGTTTTAAACAAACTTCATTTTTTTATTTTTTTATTTTACCCTAACCCAGACCGGTTGCACTGGTACATTTTGATAGAATATGTCATGATCCCACTCCCTCCCATACACTCTTTGCATGTAATATTTAACCCCTCCCATTCATGGCGCCTACATATTTAATTTAGATGTCCGATAACCTATTAACATCATAAAAGTCCGATAACCTATTAACATCATAAAAGTAACAACAAAAATGTTTGCAGCTTCAATACATTGTACTTGTGTCATTAGTTTTATTTTGTTTCTTCTTTTTATGAACTTTAAAAAACAACAACTCGCCCATCAAAATAAAATACATTTCACATATAAACAAATGATAGAACATTTGTAAGCACATGAATGTATAAACTAAATAGATTAATACGATATTTTTCACCAATATACAATGTTGATCTTATGTAACCTACGTACAGCAAGTGATACTCGGACTCAGTTATGCATTCATGAAATTACTACCGATAATATACTAAACACTCCAGGGCCCCGTTCTACAAAGCGATCTTATCCCTAAGATCAACTTAACTGCATAGGGTAGCTATGCGCCTAAGGTAATATTAGGGCTAAGATCGCTTCGTGGAACGGGGCCAAGGAAGACAATAACATAATTATAAACATGTTTATTTTATTGAGACTTAAAGATCCAGTCTCTAACATACGTGTATACCACCCCTCGACCCAGTCTCTAACATACGTATATACCACCCCTGGACCCAGTCTCTAACAACATATGTGTATACCACCCCTGGACTCAGTCTCTAACAACATACATATATACCGCCCCTGGACCCAGTCTCTAACAACATAGGTATATACCGCCCCTGGACCCAGTCTCTAACAACATACGTGTATGCCACCCCTGGATCCAGTCTCTAACAACATATGTATATACCGCCCCTGGACCCAGTCTCTAACAACATACGTGTATACCACCCCTGGACCCAGTCTCTAACAACATACGTGCATACCACCCCTGGACCCAGTCTCTAACAACATATGTATATACCGCCCCTGGACCCAGTCTCTAACAACATACGTGCATACCACCCCTGGATCCAGTCTCTAACAAGATACATGTATACCACCCCTGGACCCAGTCTCTAACAACATACGTGTATACCACCCCTGGATCCAGTCTCTAGCAATATATGTATATACCTCCCCTGGATCCAGTCTCTTACAATATATGTATATACCACCTCAGGACTCATCTGGGCAACACAAAATCATACCTCCTAGACAATGTGCTTACCCCCCCCCCCATCCCACCACCCACTGTGCTTACCCCTCCTAATACAAAATCCTGACTACGCCAGAGGATAATATGTTTACTCGTCCACACAACATAGACACGATGTACATAGCAACAATTGTATGTAGCAAGCATTGTGCATACAATAAGGCCAAACAAAAAAAGAGTTCGTGATCGTCCCCCCCCCCCCGTACCTGAAAAATGCGCCCGCCCCTGAATTTAGTTTTTTTTTTATTTTGTTAAAAACTGTTAAAAATGTGTCGAGATAGCAAACAATTCAACTTTCTTAAGTACCGTAACGGGTTAAACCATCACCAGGTCCATCTGGCGGCCAGTGAAGGAATTACAAGATCCAGGCGCATGCGCTGTTGGCTGCTACTCCCGCAAACAAAATGGTATCCATGGTTATATAAAGTTTTTCATAGAAACCCCCCCCCTCCGGAAAAACCTCCCCCCTACCCTGATTTGAGTGCTCAAAAGGACGATCACCAACTCTTTTTTATTATTTTTGAGAGAGAGAGAGAGAGAGAGAGAGAGAGAGAGAGAGAGAGAGAGAGAGAGAGAGAGAGAGAGAGAGATATGCATGAAATGTTTTATTTATCGACTTACACACCACGTTTTATTTACGGTTATATCACATTGGATATTGATTACAACAACAAAAGACAATTATTAGTATTCATGTCAAGGCAAGACCTGTTTAGCGGAACTTTGTTACCTCAGTGTAACGGTATTAACGGGTGGTATGCAAACAGGTTCATAAACCATATAAGGTAATAGTATAAGTTTTTATCCGAGAAGAGATAACAGGACTATTTCACCTTCACGAGACAGATTGAGATTAGTGACGGCAGAGGATGTTGTACGTGTTGTGTGGATAAATAACAATGACGTTGTCGTTGCGAACACTTTATTTAAACTAATTATAAAGAAGAACGATGGTGTTGTTATAAAGAACAATGATGGTGTTGTTGTGAACATTTTATTCATATTCACTTTCAAGAAGGATGGTAGATTAATTTGTGGACTTTCTTGGCGATCACTGAACAGAAAGTCCGATCATCCGCCATATTAAGTGTGGGCGTGACAGAGTCGCAGTCCGTCACATGAGGTCAGTATTGGTTGTGAGATGTAGTTAAAATACAGAACTACGGAGGTTTCTAGTCATTATTTGGTCTCTTACAATTGAGCTTATATTCTGCGGGGATTAGGGTGGTGTCGGGAGTAGGAAATAGGT
Source organism: Gigantopelta aegis (assembly GCF_016097555.1). Taxonomy (NCBI): domain Eukaryota; kingdom Metazoa; phylum Mollusca; class Gastropoda; order Neomphalida; family Peltospiridae; genus Gigantopelta; species Gigantopelta aegis. Next base: position 11,461,004 of record NC_054710.1, on the reverse strand, counting down.
TGTTGATTGGGTGTGTGGGTTGTAGGTGCATCCAATGTAACAAGGGCAAGCGAAATGTCTTGAATTTATTTTTAATACCAGAAGTGACTTGCCTAATGTGAAGGTCATCGTCGTCCCTGCCGATTCTAATGGTAAAGCGCTCACTCGATGCGAGTTCGGTCTGGGCCCATTGGGCTATTTCTCGTTCCAGCCAGTGTACCACAACATATATATATATATATATATATATATATATATATATATATATATCAAAGTTGTGGCATGTGCTATCCTGTCTGTGGAATGGTGCATATAAAATATCCATTGTTAATAATGGAAACAAATTTAGCATTTTTCCTCTCTACGACTTAATGTCAAAATTACAGTATCTAGTGGGGGGGGGGGGGGACAATTTTTAATGATGGTGTACAGTATCGTGTGTATGTGTGTGTGTGTATGTGTGTGTGTATGTGTGTGTGTGTGTGTGTGTCTGTGTGTGTGTGTGTCTGTGTGTGTGTGTGTGTGTGTCTGTGTGTGTGTATGTGTGTGTGTCTGTCTGTGTGTGTGTGTGTGTGTGCGTGTGTGTGTGTGTGTGTCTGTGTGTGCGTGTGTGTGTGTGTGCGTGTGTGTGATGGGATACAGTATTTAGTGTGGGGGTGGGGCAAGTTTTGATGGTGGGGTACAGTATCTAGTGTGTGTGGGGGGGGGGGCGGGGCAATTTTTAATGATGGCGTACAGCATTTAGTGGGTGAGGGGCAATTTTTAATGATGGGGTACAATATTTAGTGGGGGGGGTAGGCAGTTTTTAATGATGGGTACAGTATCTAGTGTGTGTGTGGGGGGGGGGAGGGCTGGACAGGTTTTAATGATGGGGTACAGTATCTAGTGGGGGGGGGGGCAATTTTCAATGATAGGGTACAGTAGTTTGTCTGATGGGGGCTGGGCAATGTTTAATTAGGTACAGTATCTATTGTGTGTGTGGGGGGGGGGGGGCAATTGTTAATGATAAGGTACTGTATCTAGTGTGTGTGTGTGAGGGGAGCATTTTTAATGATGAGGCAATATATATAATGTGTGTATCGGGAGGGGGCAATTTGTAGTGATGAGGTACAGTATCTAGTGTGTGTTGGGGGGGGGGGGGGGGGCGGACACATGCCATATTTGTCTTTACTTATATAGAGTAGGACACAAAAAGCGTTCCTTTTCGTCCTCGAATGGGTTGGGGAGAGGGGGAGTGGGGGGGGGTGTCACTGGCCCATCCACCCTGGTTCCTACAAGCCTGAATAATAATAGTAGTTTTGTATACATTGTAACTGGATGTAGTCTGGTAAGCAATAAATAACCCCAGAACTCTATACAGGGGTTATGGTTATTGTGTGTTTCAAAGTAACCTTACACCTGTATGCGGCAGCAATAACCACAGAACACTCGTAGATTCGTTTTCAATGGATTTGAGTCGGGAAAGGTCAGGTCAGATCGTTGGTTTTACGCGCACATTCAGATCAAGTTGTTGTAGCGCACGCCTGTCATGAGTCTATCAACCTGTGAGATATTTTACGGGACTTACATAGACTTGCTGAAGGGCCATATCCATCGATTAAAGTTCCTATGATCAATTCTTTCTCAGCGGGTTAAGAGATGGGATTTGGTTGACTGCTCGCTTAAGGTCGGTGGATCCATTCAACTGAATGGGTTTTTTTTATATCGTTCCAACCAATGAAACACAACTGGATAAAGGTCCTGGTATGTGCTTTCCTGTCTGTGGAAAATTGCATATAAAAGATCTCTTGCTGCATTAGGAAAACATGCAGCGGGTTTTCTCTGATGACTACATGTCAGAATGACCAAATATTTGACATCCAGTGGGCAATGATTAATAAGTCAATGTGCTCTAGTGTAGCGCACGCCTTGTCTGGGCACAGGTGTCGGCTCCTCCGACCAGGACAGGAAAGGGGCAGGTGCAAGGGAGAACCAGCAGTCCCACCCGGGCCTGTAACAGGCGGAGGGTGGTATGGTGTTATGGAATTTGCATTGTCCCGTAGGATTAAGCCAAACAAAAAGTGTGCAGTTTTGTGAAGGAAATTAGACGCAATTTTGAACGTCAGCCAAAAGGAAAAAAGGGGAGCTACGTACAGTTTTCGCAGATTAGTGCAACGAGAGTAGCTCGTTTGAAGTAAGAAGAAGAAAAAGAATGAACTGTTAAGAGACTGGGTCCAGGGGCGGTATATACATATTTTGTTAGAGACCACATTATATATTAGTAACATTATAAGATATCACAAAGTATTGTCACTATTATGTAAGATAAATGGATTGAATCTCTTTTGAAATACTAGCCTGTTGAGCTAGGGCTGTACCTTTAACAATAATAAAATAATATTAATAATGAACACTCACACTGAAGGAAAGAAAGAAAGAAAGAACTGTTTTATTTAACGACGCACTCAACACATTTTATTTATGGTTATATGGCGTCAGACATATGGTTAAGGACCACACAGATATTGGGAGAGAAAAACCGCTGTCGCCACTTCATGTGCTACTCTTTTCGATTAGCAGAAAGGGTTCTTTTATATGTACCAATCCACATACAGGGTAGTACATACCACGGCCTTTGATATACCAGTCGTGGTGCAATGGCTGGAACGAGAAATAGCCCAATGGGCCCACCGACGGGGGTTGATCCCAGACCGACCACGCATCGAGCGAGCGCTTTACCACGTGGCTACGTCCCGCCCCAAGTAAGAAGGATTCAATGTTTTATATAACGACGCACAGAACACATTTTAAAGGCATATTGTCACAGAACACATTTTAAAGGCATATTGTCACAGAACACATTTTAAAGGCATATTGTCACAGGCCACTGACCTATTTAATGGTGTAACAAAGTATTACCTGAATAAAAATAATTTGATTTGTCCCCAAATGTACTTTATTCAACCATCTTCATAACCACCATACTCCATTTATCAATGACATTTTGTAAAAATAATTGAATTATGGCAATGGTCCATAATTCAAAAACTAAAATTGCCGAGAGGGATGACATGGATTTCACTCCATCGTGGTTCAGTTAAGGTCATGTGATAGCTAGATTTGGTTTCCAATGATTAATGTAATTTTTATTTATTATCCATTGTTAGAGAAATAAAGTCCTTAAATCCGTGACAGTATGCCTTTAAGGGCGGGACGTAGACCAGTGGTAAAGCGCTCGTATGATGCGCGGTCGGTTTGAGATCGATCCCCGTCGGTGGGCCCATTGGAATATTTCTCATTCCAGCCAGTGTCCACGACTGGTAAATCAAAGGCCGTGATATGTGTAAACCTGTCTGTGGGATGGAGCATATAAAAGATCCTTGGCTACTAATGAAAAAAAAAAATATATGTAGCGGGTTTTATCTCCAAGACCAGACGTCAAAATTACCAAATGTTTGACATCCAAATGTTTGACCGCACATCAGACGATCACTTAACCACCGGGCTACGTTCCTCCCAGGTTATCCAACAGTTAAAGTTAAAGTTTGTTTTGTTTTACGACACCACTAGAGCACATTGATTTAGTAATCATTGGCTATTGGATGTGTAATATTGGATAACGTTGATTCCCGCTACATTGCCCGCATTAACAGCAAAGGATCTTTTGAATGACGCACCACACAGACAGGATAGCACATACCACAGCCTTTGATATATCAGTTGCAGCTGAAACGAGAAATCGAGTTTTTTTTCAACAACAATGTATTTATTTATTTTATTTTTGTGTTTGTTTTTTTAAGAGTTTTGCTTTTTTAATGTTTGATAAACCAGTCGTTGTGCACTAGCTGGAACGTGAAATGAAGTTTATTATTTTAAACTCAAAGGACAAATTTTGTTTTTAAATGTTTTTTTGTTTTTTAAATTTTTTGGTGCATTTGTTTCCTTCCGTGTGAGGGCGGGCCGTAGCCCAGTGGTAAAGCGCTCGCTCGATGTGCGGTCGTTCTGGGATCGATCCCCGTCGGTGGGCCCATTGGGCTATTTTTCAGTTCAGCCAGTGCACCACGACTGGTATATCAAAGGCCGTGGTATGTGCTAATGGAAGGAAAGAAATAAATAAAAATGTTTTATTTAACGACACACTCAACACATTTTATTCATGGTTATATGGCGTCAGACATATGGTTAAGGACCACACAGATATTGAGAGAGGAAACCCGCTGTCGGCACTTCATGGGCTAATCTTTTTCGATTAGCAGGAAGTGTTCTTTTATATGCACCATCTCACAGACAGGATAACACATACCACGGCCTTTGATATACCAGTCGTGGTGCACTGGCTGGAGCGAAAAATAGTCCAATGGGCCCACCGACTGGGATCGATCCCAGACCGACCGTGCATCAAACGAACGCTGTACCACTGGGCTACGTCTCGCCCTTTGTTATGACCATTTCATTCATATATATTTACCTTCAAAAAGAATTGTAACTTAAAGGGACAGACGCTAGTTTCAACACGTGGAAATTAACACTAAATGTATTTAATCTACAAACCTGTAACACATTTGGATAAAGTTACAATTGAGTGAAACACGAGTCTGTGACTTTGAAATGGTGAAATACCCTCTAAAAATAGACTAAAACTCGACTGTATAACTGTTACTTCTCAGACGCATATGAAAAATGACATATACATGTTGTGATATTAAAAACACCAGGAAGACCAAAACGTATTCGAATGTACGGAAATTGATAATGTAAACCATAAAAATCTAAGTAAAGTATGATTTCAGTTATCAAAAACGGCTATAATAGCCAAAGATATGTCTTAGTGTTTAAAAACGTGGCAGTGTCACAGTATGTCACATACGGTCAGTGTTCGTTGTGTAATGTAATTAAAAAACCAGATATATGGATAGGCTTAAACACATTCGAATTGCATGAACAAAGGTGGTGTCGGGATTAGAAACTAGGGGGTTGATTGGGTGGGTGTCCATATCTCTCTCTCTCTCTCTCTCTCTCTCTCTCTCTCTCTCTCTCTCTCTCTCTCTCTCTCTCTCTCCCAACCCCCCCTCTCTCTCTCTCTCTCCCAACCTCCCCCCTCTCTCTCTCTCTCTCTCTCTCTCTCTCCCATCCTCCCCCTCTCTCTCTTTCTCTTTCTCTGTCTCTCTCTCTCTCTCTCTCTCTCTCTCTCTCTCTCTCTCTCTCTCTCTCTCTCTCTCTCTCTCTCTCCCACCCTCCCTCTCTCTCTCTCTCTCTCTCTCTCTCTCTCTCTCTCTCTCTCTCTCTCTCTCTCTCTCTCTCTCTCTCTCTCTCCCTCTCTCTAGTATTTTCATTCTGTTAATCATACAGTTGTTATTGTTTAGTTTTTACTCATTTTTATTGTTTGAATTTGCAATTTACTGATAAAAAACATCAACTTTCAAATTTAACTTCTGACCCAATACTCCTTCAAGATCTTTAGTGGTCATAAAACCTACTGTAATACTGAACTACTGGTTGTAATGTTTGCCCAATTAATTCACTGTTATCATATAACCATTCCCCACAGCTAATATACCTTACAATTTTGGCAACTATAAATTCTTATTAGAGTTCCCCTATTTTTTTTGTTTAGTACATATACATATACATATACATATACATATCTATATCTATATCTATATCTATATCTATATCTATATATTCATTAAAACGTTGTGAAATTCTATCTTTTTATATATTCATCCGATACACTTCATTCTAATAACCTTTATATATATATATATATATATATATATATATATATATATATATATATATATATATATATATATATATATAGCTATATATATATATATATATATATATATATATATATATATATATATATATATATAATGCACTTTTTATTTTAGGTGTAGACGGAACATGCAGCCGTTAAAAATATAGAACAGTTGTACAGCGTAGTAGGCAGTAGTTGACAGCATGTTATTCATTTTACTATTCAAGTGATTAACCAACTCGAACCAAAATGGCTGAAAGCAGTGTTGTTCCACTGCTTGAGATACGTGACGAGTTGATCACGTGTGAGATTTGTTTGGAGTCTTTTGACAATCAGGACAAATCTCCACGTATCTTGCCGTGCTTCCACAGTTTCTGCTGCCGATGTCTGGAGTCGATTTGGGAGAAGTCACCGACTGGAGTACGATGTCCCAACTGTCGGCAGGTCTGGCCTGTTCAGAATACCATATCGGCAACATTTCCACAAAACAAGGTATTGAGGAATTTAGTTGAATATCTTACAATGAAAAACAAGGTGGATGAAATTATGTGCTATGAATGTCCTGACAGTTCAAGGGCAACAATGCGTTGTTTGGACTGTCAGGAATTTATGTGCAAAGGATGTGCAACGTATCATCAAAAATTTGCAATGCTAAAGGACCACAAGACTATTTGGATTAAAGAATTGGTTAATATGCCTCATGATGACTATTTTCACCAGACAGATACGTGCAAAAAACACAACAGCATGATTTTAGATCTATACTGCAAGAATTGTGCAACTGATATCTGTTCATCGTGTGTTCATGTCTCTCATAGAGACCATGAGATATTGGATCTCAAAGATGTATATGAAGCAAAGATGGACCACATGAAAACATCACTGAAAGATATTCAAAGTTCATCAGACAGAGCACAGAAGTATACATCAAGACTTTCTGAACAAAATGCAACTCTAGATTCGATGAAAGAAAATATTTGTAAATATATTGATGATTCCTATGAACAGATTATTCAGAAGTTGTCTGAGAAAAGAAAAGAGATGAAAGAAGTGGTCATTTCAAACATAGAAACACAAAAAGCTGACAGAAACGAGCAGATGAAGTTGGTCGGACAGTCAGAAGTCCACAAGGCGGACCATGTTCTGCACTGCCAGCAAGCTGTGGAATTCGCACGAGCTGCAGACTTTATAGAAATGGCTCAGACCCTTGAAGACAAACTTCACTCTGTGATGGAAGGTCCGGAACTGGTTGATATTCCTATACAAGAGGTTACCATCGATGACACGTTCAAGCAGATTGAGAAAATTATCGAGAAAACTGGTGCAATATGGAATGGAATTATTTTCAACAACAACGAAGGTATTGATTAAGACAAAATCAATAAATTATTAAATGATAATTTCTGTTATTAAACTTGCTATTTTTATGACAGCTGGCAAGGACACACACACACACACACACACACACACACACACACACACACACACACACACACACTATAACCTGTATATAACAGCCATGCAAGAGACCTGGCCGATGTGACTTTGTAGACAGGTGGATGTGTTACACAAGCAAATAGAAACACATGAAATAGTTTACTATGAAAACAATTTCTAAAGTGGAATGCATAAATGTAACATAAGAGAGGAAATATAAATATGTTTACCACATAAAAATATTATTCAGCATAAATTGAACACTTTTTGTTGAAAGTCACTCTATTATTGCAAGGTTGCAAATGAGAAATCATTATACAACCAGAAAAGGGCAACATTGACAATGTGTAATGGCTGAACAAACATAGTGGCAGACTGTCTCAATTTGTTATGTGTCATGGCTAAATAGCATTTTAGTGTTGAGTAAATCAATTACTTTATATTGTGACCAATACATGTGTATATGGGCATATTTCGAAAGGGGTCAACACCAGACCCCAAAAGTCAAGTTAGTATATCAAACTGGATTTTGCCCTCAATAATTTCCTACATGTTAAAAACAAGCCTGGTTTAAGCTACAATAAACATTAGGAATACCAGAAACACATGGTGTACAAACATTAATATTCTGAGGAAGAAACTATAATTAATATCCAATGTTATTCATTAAAAGCCTTGTTAGCCAGGGGGAAGTTTAAATGTCTGTAAAATCAGGAATGCCCCTCTAAGAGTCATGACTGACATTTCTTAATGAAGTATACTAATGAAGAAATCACTTTAAAATGTATATATAGGTGTGGGAAACGTATTAATTACAATTATCCTGATGAAATGTACCTATAAAAGACAAAAGGTTAATCAAAGAAGTACATTAGTTAATCTAGATTAAAACATATTTCTTGGTTATATTACCTGATACGAAAACTAGTATTTTAAAATATCTCCATATCTTGTGACCATTACAACAAGTTCAACTGATCTTTGGACAAAATAGCATGTGGCCACTATATTTTGTGGCCGTTATAGCAGGTTCAACCATTCATTTTGGTCAAAACATAGTGGCCGTATTGAACATTTTGGTGGCTGTTATATACAGGTAAAATAAAGAAGGAAATGCATTTGGCTGGATTTATGGTGCCCGTTATGTATAGGTGACCATTATATACAGGTGTTCGTTAGACCAGTCTCACCTATATTTATATATTTGTTTCAGACGAGGATGTGATGAAAAGAATCCTCTTCCCTGTTGATGGACAGTCAGAACAGTACAGAACACTTCTCTGTAAGTAAGGTCCACGTGTACCTGTACAAACATGGACACTTTATTCAGGTATTGGATTGAGTAAACATGGATAACAGAAAGTCTACTTCCTTTCTAACTGAAACCAGGCCCCGTGCTTATAAAACTTAAAGTCTAGACTTAAAGTCCAGACTTTAATGTAATACTATTTGAATGGCGTTGCCATGACGTTAAAGTCTGGACTTTATTAAAGTCTAGACTTTCAGGTTTATAAGCACGGGGCCAGATCTTATTTGCTTCTCTGAATTTATCAAATGAAAGGCATGACGAGCTGCTAGTCACCCACTTCCCTCCCAATAATTGGTAGTATATCATAAGGCAGAGACGCATTTTACTTGCAGAATGTATGGAATTGCATTTCAAGACAACTATTTAAAAAAAAATTACGGGTGAGCATACCCCCGAACCCCCTAGAAACTTCCACCTATATCTAATTGTTTCCACCGTGCCTGAGTGAGTGCTATCGCATGCCTGCATTACCTGCTATTTGGAACACGATTTTGCTCAGTGGGTTGAGTGCTCGCTTGAGGTGCTTGCGTCGCAGGATTGAACCACCTCTGTGGATTCATTCAAATGAATGGGCTTTTTCTCGTTCCAACCAGTGCACCACAACTGGTTAAAGGGCGTGGTATGTTGGAAAGTGCATATAAAACATCCCTTGCTGCATTAGGAAAAATGTAACGAGTTTCCTCTCATAACTATGTGCTCCAGTTGTGTAGATAAACAAAACTAACTTTTACTTGTCATTTTGATAGATGACTTAATAAAAAGTGGGATGACTTTTCATAGAGTAAACGCTCGCTTGATGCGCGGTCGGTCTAGGATCGATCCCCGCCAGTGGGCCTATTGGGCTATTTCTCGTTCCAGCCAGTGCACCACGACTGGTATATCAAAGGACGTGGTATGTGATATCCTGTCTGTGGGATGGTGCATATAAAATATCCCTTGCTACTAATGGAAAAATGTAGCGCGTTTCATCTCTATGACTGTGTCAAAATTACCTTATGTTTGACATCTAATAGCCGATGATTAGTAAATCAATGTGCTCTAGTGCTGTCGTTAAACAAAACAAACTTTTTTGTTTCATAGAGTAGGTCACGGCCAGGTAACACACACGTCATACGAGACGTAGGTAACACACACGTCATACGAGACGTAGGTAACACACACGTCATACAAGACGTAGGTAACACCGATTTAAAAGGTAACTCACTACACTAGTAAATGGCCACAAATTAACGTCTTTAGTCTGTCCCGAGATATCGATACAATCATAATTATGTTCTGATAAGTATAATTAAATCCGACATGCAATATTATACATGTATTATTTTTATAAATATTCTTTATCTCCATAAATAGTAAAACTGTGCTTATAAATAAGAAATATTTCTATATTTACATTTTTTCTTATTTAATTTCTTTTTCACAGTGCCAAATATAGAGTATGATGCACAGAAGATAAACCGAGAGTGGTGTAGTATTAACGAATCTGGAATTCTGGTCAACAATCCATCAGATGTAAAACATACTGACCAGACTTCCGGTATGCAGTGTTTCCATGGAGTCACAGCCAGGACGCATGTCCCGACGTCTAGATGTGCTTTCTGGGAGATGGAAGTCGACTGCATGGTGCATGAATCGGCTGAATTAGATAAACTGATAGCAGACGTTGGTGTTTGTCTGGACGAGCACTGTGACGATACAACAGGCATTTTTTATAACGAACATGCGTGGAGTATTATGGTGGCCAGCTGTCAAACTCATAACAGTATCTGTTTATGTGCTTATTCCAGACAAGAGGAGCTTTGCTGTGTTCCTGTGACAGATTTCAAAACTAACTCACGACTCAAGGTCAGACTTGGGCTGTTGATAGACACAGACAGCGCCACTCTCCACATTATCCGCGTTGACGATAACACAGTTGTACACTCCATCCCAAATATCGACGTGTCCCGACCGCTGATGCCGATGTTTGATGTCAGCTGGCCTGAATATTTTGATGTTAAAGTGAGAATATCATTTGGCACGGATCTCTCAGTGAACCGTGAACTGTTGGTCCTGCTCTCGAGTTTAGTAAAATAAATCATAATGGGAGAGTTGTGAGACCTGAGTCAATACAATTCAAAGCTGTAGGACCCGGTGTCGACTCCCACCCAGGGCGAGTTTAAACGACCCAATGGGAGAGGTGTGACTTCCCGCTGAGTAACCAGTAACAACTAACCACTGACCCCTGACACAGACAGACATCCCAGATAGCTGACGTGTGGACCCAGGACGAGTTTAAACGACCCAATGGGGGAGGTGTGACGTCCCGCTCACTAACCAGTAACAGCTAACCAGTGACCCCATAGAGATATCCCAGGTAGCTGAGGTGTAGGTCCAGGACGGCGTACTTGGGCATAAGCATGACAACCATGTTAAAACGAAGTTGACTAGCGTTGTAGTGTCACTATGACGAATATATAATCTTTACTGAATCTGACAGAAGTAAATGGAGAATAACACACAAGTATTGGAGAAAATTTATCTTACGAAACTTATCTAACAAGCAAGCGATACTTTTGGAAGCGACAAGTTGTAAGATAAATTGTGTTCAACGGGCACAAGTTTATTATTCTATTTCTTACATTCCTTTAAAAAGTATTTCTTAATATAGTTTAAAGGGACATTCCTGAGTTTGCTGCAATTTTTAAGATGTTTTCGACTAACGGATACTTTTTGATTATATCAACTATATTGTTCTGCATAAAATATTAGTGGCTGTATACTAAACGTGTTTGTGATCGTTCTAATATTTGTACTAGCTTAAATTTCATTTTATTTTCTAAAATATCCTTTTTTCGTACGTACAAAATTCTTTGAAGACAAAATCCAATTTCGGCTTCTTACATCCTTTAGAGGCAAAACACTAATTTGAAAGCCTCAACAGGGCGGGTGTGTAAAAATAATTTTTATACCAACACTAACTGAAAAAGTTAACTGTGTTACTGACATTGAATCCTACATTAATGACATTGAATCCCACATTACTGACATTGAATCCCACATTACTGACATTGAATCCTACATTAATGACATTGAATCCAATATTATATCTGTGTACTTTATACAGACATTAAGACGTTGCAGGTGACTGACATTTGGTCTTAAAAACAAAGTGACCCCTTATTTCTTTCTCTCAGTATATGTATATTATGTATATATAATATGTATGTTATTTTGATAGTGAAATATCTCTTATACCAATTTTGAATAGCTCTCTGGCGATAAATATGGAGGAAAGCGACTTTAACGTGATTTTCTTAAATATTCATATAATGTACGACTAATAGCGACTATTATGTTTATTCCAATTTAATGATAATAGAACAAAAAATGTGTTAAAATGAGAGAGAGAGAGAGAGAGAGAGAGAGAGAGAGAGAGAGAGAGAGAGAGAGAGAGAGAGAGACTGTTAAAGTTATTTTGTGTTCAGTTACTATTTGTTCTATTGCCATATATTTGGCTTAACTTCAGACATCGCTCTTTAACGGGAGCTGTAACTGTCCTCCCCATCACTCCCCTAAGACTAGACCATGATAATAAGTGTTAGATCCCTCGTGCTAGTGAATAATAATAATAATAATAAATAGTACTATAAAATAATTAAGTACCAACGTTCTATATGGTAATGTGTTAATTGGTTCCCCATAATCTAAGTTAGTGGATCAACTAATCACTCACCTCAATAATCTAAGTTAGGGGAGCAACTAATCACTCACCTCAATAATCTAAGTTAGGAGAGCAACTAATCACTCACCTCAATAATCTAAGTTAGGGGAGCAACTAATCACTCACCTCAATAATCTAAGTTAGGAGAGCAACTAATCACTCACCTCAATAATATTATCAGAGGAGCAACTAATCACTCACCTCAATAATATTATGAGGGGAGGAACTAATCACTCCCCTCAATAATAGTATCAAGAGATGAACTAATCACTCATCTCAATAATCTAAGTTAGGGGAGCAACTAATCACTCACCTCAATAATATTATCAGGGGAGCAACCAATCACTCATCTCAATAATCTAAGTTAGGGAGCAACTAATCACCCCCTCAATAATATTATCAGGTGAGCAACTAATCACTCATCTCAATAATCTAATTTAGGGGAGTAACTAATCACTCACCTCAATAATAATATCAGGGGAGCAACTAATCACTCATCTCAATAATAATATCAGGGGAGGAACTAATCACTCCCCTCAATAATATTATCAAGAGATGAACTAATCACTCATCTCAATAATCTAAGTTAGGGGAGCAACTAATCACTCACCTCAATAATATTATCAGGGGAGCAACCAATCACTCATCTCAATAATCTAAGTTAGGGGAGCAACTAATCACCCCCTCAATAATATTATCAGGTGAGCAACTAATCACTCATCTCAATAATCTAATTTAGGGGAGTAACTAATCACTCACCTCAATAATAATATCAGGGGAGCAACTAATCACTCATCTCAATAATAATATCAGGGGAGCAACTAATCACTCACCTCAATAATCTAAGTTAGGGCAGCAACTAATCACTCCCCTCAATAATATCATCAGGGGAGCAACTAATCACTCCCCTTAATAATCTGAGTTAGGGGAGCAGCTATTCAACACTCCCCCAATAATCTAAGTTGGGGAGCAACTAACCACTCCCCTCAATAATGTAAGTTAGGGGAGCAGCTATTCAACACTCTCCCTCAATAATCTAAGTTAGGTGAGCAACTAATCACTCCTCTCAATAATCTAATTTAGGGGAGCGGCTATTCAAACCCCCCCCCCAATAATCTAAGTTAGGGGAGCAACTAACCACTCCCCTCAATAATCTAAGTATGGGGAGCAGCTATTCAGCACTCCCCCTCAATAATCTAAGTTAGGTGAGCAACTAATCACTCCCCTCTATAATCTAAGTTAGGGGAGCAGATATTCAACACTCCCCCTCAATAATCTAAGCTATGGGACAACTAATCACTCACCTCAAGAATCTAAGTGGAACAACTAATCACTCCCTTCAGTAATCTAACTTAGGGGAGCAACTATCACTCCCCTCAAAGATTTAGTTTTTAACCCTATTTTTAAATTTTAGCACGACGTCGGGCACTGTTGTATTCTTAAATTTGTATTATTTATATTTTAATATGTTTAACAAATGATGTCCTCCTTTAACTCACGTCAAGTCCCTTTTTATTCTTTTAATTTTTTATATTATGTAATAATTATTTGGTGTGTGTGTGTGTGTATAAAATTATATATAGATTTTATTTAAGGTATTAATGTCAGTCTCTCGTAATTCCGTATGGAGTGGCTTGTGTACCTTTATTCCTGTATATTTGTATTTTAAATGGACATTCTTGAGTTTGCTGTAATTTTTAAGATGTTATCGACTAACAGAGACTTTATAACGATTGTAATTACATAACAAACAAATTTGTTCTGCATAAAATATTAGTGGCTGTATTTAAACGTGTTTCTGATCGTTCTGATATTTGTACTAGGTTTAATTTCATTTTATTTTCTAAAATATATTTTTTCGTACATACGAAATTACTTGAAAATAAAATCCAGTTTAGGCTTCTTACAAATATTAAGACGGCCAGAAACACATTGAATATACAGACACTATTATTCTAAACAAGAAAATATATTTAACATGTAAGTTTAATCGTAGAAATATATGATTAGTCGGAAACATCTTACAATGCAGCAAACTCAGGAATGTCCCTTTGACGGGGAGGGACGCAACTAATCACTCACTTTGCTGCGCGTCTGAACATATTAAAATGAATATCCATTTAATATCTCAATCAATTCTTTCTGTTCAGCATTTGTTATAAATACTAAATCTGCGTTGTATAAAAATCACGAAAATTAAAATGTGTGTGTGCGTGCGTGCGGGCGCGCGCGCGTGTTTTAATGTTTACCTTTGCAAAATATTAATTTTGTTGTCATATTATGTTTAGTGTTAGGATACAGTGAAAATTTCATCTCCTACTGCAGAGCGAATCAACTATCTCTGTTGTAATGGACTTTGTGAGGGGTGGGTTGAGGTGGGGGTGGGGTGGGGAGACGTAGCCAAGTGGTAAAGCTCTCGCTTGATTAGTTGGTTGTAGATCGATATCCGTCGTATATCAAGGGCCGTTATATGTGCTATCCTGTTTGCGGAATGGCGATTATAAAATATCCCTTATTACTAACGCAAACATGAAGCGTGTTTCCTCTCTAAATGTACATGCTTGATATTCAATAACTGATAATTAATAACTCAATGTGCTCGAGTGGTGTCGTTAAACAAAACAAAGTTTAACTGTTCAACTTCGTAAGGGGGCGATCAAACAGTCCGTACAGTGCTGGCCTCCTCGGTGGACTCATTATCTGATTCCCGTCCAACCAGTGCACCACAACTAGTACATCAAAGATCGTGGTATGTGCTGTCGTGTCGGTGGGAAAGTGCATATAGATCCTCCCTCGCCACTAATGGAAAAATATAGCGGGTTTCCTCTGGAAACTACATACACGAATTATCAAATAGCCGATTATTAATTAATCAATGTGATCTAGTGGTGTCGATAAACAAACCAAACCTTTAACTTTTGGTTCTTATAATAGGATGCAATTACAATATACTAGAAGGCATATGACATAATGATAAATATGAATATTTGCTAATATATAACATATTCTTGTGCACATATCAAACAGTGATAACCGTGTGTATGGACATGTGACATAATATATGATGTACTAATAATTACTAGTATGGGCAAATAGTAAAATATACGGATAAATATGAAGATTTGTTAAAATATAATGACGGATATATTACCTACTGTTTAGAAAGAGCGTTTAGAGAATAGAATAATGAAAATGCGTGAGACTGGAAGGGGATCATGTTTTGATTCCATAATTGTATTCCATATTAATCTGTCCGTGTTTTATGTTAACCTGTCGTCGGACGCTATGATGCTCTTAACTTAGATCTTTATATTTTAATTGTTATGTATCCTTGTATGTGTGTTCTTTATATACTATATACGTTCTTTTTTATTTTAATACTGATAGTCTCTCTTAGTTCCTATATTTTATATTACATTGTATTACTGTGTGAGTTAAATAAAATATCTTTCAGTCCGTCTAAAATATCTGTCTGTATTTATAGCTAAATATTAATTACGTCGTAAAGAAAACCCGAAACACTGGAACTGTGATCACCGGTGAAATATCCTATTACAGAGTACTAATCAAGTTTCTCCGCTGTAATATAGTTTGTGAGGGGTGGGGCGAGATGGGGGTAGGCGTGGGGAAGACGTAGCCAAATGGCCAAGCGCCCGCCTGACGCACAGTTGGATCAGGGTCAATCCCCGTCGGTGGACCCATTGGGCAATTTCTCGTTCTAACCAGTGCACCACAACTGGTATATCAAAGACCGTGGTATGTCTTATCCTGTCTGTGCATATGTGTATATAAAAGATCCCTTAGTACAAATGAACAAATTTAGCGGGTTTCCTCTCTCATTGTATATGTCACAAAAAAGTAAAGTTTGTTTTGTTTAACGACGCCACTAGAGCACATTGATTTTTTTTATCTTATCATTGGCTATTGGACGTCAAACATATGGTCATTCTGACACTGTTTTAGAGGAAACCCGCTGTCGCCACGTAGGCTACTCTTTTACGACAGACAGCAAGGGATATTTCATTTGCGCTACCCACAGGCAGGATAACACAAGCCGTGGCCTTTGTTGAACCAGTTATGGAACACTGGTCGGTGCAAGTTGTTTACACCTACCCATTAAGCCTTGCGGTGCACTCACTCAGGGTTTGGAGTCGGTATCTGGATTAATAATCCCATGCCTCGACTGGGATTGTATATGTAAAAGTACCAAATGGTTGACCTCCAATAGCCGATGATTAACAAATCAATGTGTTCTAATGGTGCAAACATACTAACATTCCACCTTTGTATGGGGAGAGATCTAACAGTCAGAGCGCTCACTTGATGTGTTCTAATGGTGCAAACACACTAACGTTCCACCTTTGTATGGGGAGAGATCTAACAGTTAGAGCGTTCACTTGATGTGCTCGTGTCGAAGGATCGAATCAATGTGTTGTAATGGTACAAACACACTAACATTCCACTTTGTTTGGGGAGGTATCTAACAGTCAGAGCGCTCACTTGATGTGTTCTAATGGTGCAAACACACTAACTTTCCACCTTTGTATGGGGAGGGATCTAACAGTCAGAGCGCTCATTTGATGTGCTCGGGTCGAAGGATCGAATCCCCATGGTGGACCTATTCTCAGATTGTGATTTTACATTTCCAACCAGAGCCGACGTGTGTGCTGTTCTCTCTGTGGGAAAGTGCATACAAAAGATCCCTTGCTACTAATGGGAAACTGTAGTGCATATCATCTGAAGAGTACGTGTCAGAATAACCAAATGTTTGATATCCAACAACTGATGATTAATTAATCATTGTGGTGTCCTTCAACAAAACAGGGCGGGGCCTAGCCCACTGGGCTACTTCTCGCTCCAACCAGTGCACCACGACGGGTATATCAAAGGCCGTGGTATGTGCTATCGTGTCTGTGGGATGGTGCGTATAAAAGACACCTTGCTACTAATAGAAAAATGTAGCGGGTTTGCTATAAATCTATATGTCGAAATTACTAAATGTTTGACATCCAATAGCCAATGATTAATAAATCAGTGTAATCAATGTGTTCTAGTGGTGTCGTTAAACAAAACTAAACTTTTGAACAAAACAAACTTTTATCTTTTTGCCTTTAAATAGCATGTCATTAACATATAACAATAGACATACACATGTAGCATAGTGATAAATATGGCTATTTGTTAAAATATAAAATAATCTAATGAGCATATCAAATAATGATGAGCATGGATATCTCCCATACACTGATAACTACTAGTATGGGGAAATGTTTAAATATACTGAGCAATATGGAGATTCGAGATGCATCCAACTGGTGAAAGAGCCGTTAATACCACCAGTTCTACCACTGGTGATAAATGGGAGTAATGTATGTAAATTAATTGCATCTACCTCTCTGTCAAGCAGCCGTGTGCTTGAAATATATAAGGTGTATCTGTAAATCTAAGGACTACAATTTTATGCCAAATTAGGAGTGTTTGATTATATAACATCCGGCTATATGGAAAATGAGTCACGCAAGATTCCACTTTCTTCTGTTAATACTTTGTGGGTGAGGTTGAAGTATTCATATCTGCTGGTCATAGTTTGGTTGATATATTGCATATAGTGTTTTTAACTACAAACGTTAACATTGTCGCCTGTGACAATTTATTTGGTATAGTAGAACCTGAAGCGAACATGTAGTCCGCGCATGTGTGTATGTATGTATTTATGTATATATGTATATATGTATATATATCATATTTGTAAATTATTACGATGTTAAGTTTGATGATGTATGTATATGTTTCTGTATATGAAAATTCCTAGTAGTATAGGCTCGGGGGGGGGGGGGGGGGGGGGGGGGGGGGTAGTTCACGTACATTTCTCTTTTAGAGAGTTAACTTAAATTGTCTTGTTCTATATGCAAGGCCTTCAGAAAAAGTTTGGGTAACACTTCCAGGTTAAGTATGTTTTCTCAGCAGAGCACATTTATGATTTTTGGTTGGCCGCCAAAAGGCTAAAATTATTATATTGGAGTTTCATGCAATAAATAATTATTTGACTCCCATAGGTTATTCATTTTGATTTATTTCAATTGTTTTTGTGTTACTAACTATATTTTAGCATTATTCATTGTCATAAACCTATGTTTGGGGTACAAAATGACCTTATTTTACATATTTTTACTCGGAAATCGCTTTCGATTTGAAAGTAGCTAAAAGTCTAATGGCTTATCAGTCAACCAATACTGTAAGCAGAGTTCCACAAATTGGCCACAAGTTTCTTCATTAAATGCTCAGAGCAGTACAGTTTACCATTTGATACCTCGGGTTGCTGGATGATACCCATGGGGCCCATTGTATCCCTACCCCCTAAAATAAACACTTTTAGGGCATTTCGTCAAATGACCATATCTCCTAAAGTAGGTGTCACAAAAAGTTAATCTTTGTGTCTATAAATATGTTTTTAACCCCAAATAATTGATTGGTACCATTACTGTAATTTTTGGCGTCCAAAATGGCCGCAGAATACTGAATGAGACATAACTTCGCATATAGAAGAACATTCCAAGTGACACTTAAAAAAAGAGAGTCAAATACACATATTCTGCACCCCTCATCCTCCCTACCATATCCCAGATAATAATTAAAACCCCTATCTAATCAAAAAGTCCACATTAATAAAGGATGAAGTTCAATCATTAAAAACAGCAGGCATTTACATTGTGTTTAATATAGTACAAATGAACCTTTCATGAATTATCATTATTTATCATTGATAACTGTCCTAAATACTACTATTTAAAGATTACTTCATTATGAGTGCAACAGTTTCAAACATACCAAAAATACTGCAGAACTCAAGCTAATCTTATCAGACAATTACATTTTTTACATGAATTGAGTGATTTTTTTCTTACACGCTCAGAATATATAACATTTGACCTCAGCCATCCTGCAAGGGCAAATTGACCTGATTTACTTGTGGTATGAGCATATGACTTACCAAATAACCTCGAGGGTTTTCTACGATGTTGCAGGCATTAGTTGACCTTGGTCATGCTCATAGCCACAATGTTGTGGTTTCAGTGATCCATGCATGGTGGTGTGGGCGTTATAGCACGCACGCTGGATATGAGGCAGGATTCTGTGGCTGGTCGAAGGCAGGTTGTCGAGAGAGCCGTCTTTACTGAAATCGAAAATCTCTGCATGGAGGTCACAGACATTTGTGGTATAACATTTGTGGTATGTCAGCGCCTTCACCAATAATACTCGACATTGCAAATCATGACTGTAGAGAGGGTTGAATAGCTCTCAAAGTTTTATATATACTTCTCCAGTTCTGCTTTCAAAGCTGCCTTCTTCGTACCAACTTTGCTGGTGATGTCACACCCTGTAAGGCTGTACAAAGCTGGGAATACTGTACAGTGCTGATGACTCAGGATGTCAAACAGAGTAGGAAGGGACACACACCTACCGAGTGGCATCTCCCACTCCAGTTCGTACCCACAGCTCCTTAAGTTCGTGTTGCAGCAATACGGGGATGTGGTAGAGCAGGGCGACTATTACATCTATATCAATGAAGATTAAGACACATACTTTGTGTCCTGCCT
The DNA here is from genome assembly GCF_016097555.1 of Gigantopelta aegis. Lineage (NCBI taxonomy): Eukaryota > Metazoa > Mollusca > Gastropoda > Neomphalida > Peltospiridae > Gigantopelta > Gigantopelta aegis. The sequence continues at coordinate 11,441,238 of NC_054710.1, read as the reverse complement.
CAAGAGAATCCAAGACATGAAGGGGTATATGAAGATCAGCTTCTTCATATGATGATAGAAGGTGGGCCAGATCTTTTTCTTTGCCTTTGTAAACCATAACACATTGCCTGCTCTCATCTTTCAAAATTCAGATTCAGAAGTATTTCCACGAAAATTACGATAGATTAGTTTCTCCAGAAGAAGCTTCTTGTTTTTTGAAGGCCAGAGCATTTCCTCCTGTTTTGGTAGAGGTGGGTTGGTCTTCATATCGTTGTCACTGAACAGGAGAGGAGAGGGAGTGACATATTTCAAAAGGTCCTTGGTTGTGAGGCCACGATCATGGGCGATTTCAATAATTTTCTCCACAATATTCACCTCCTTCGCTATCTTCGTGATTGTTTGCTGTGGCATGTTTCTGGTGGTTTTCATTATTTTGAGATTCAACAACGGGATGATGACCAGCCCAGATAAAAACCAGCTACTCAAAGGGTTATGCTACAGTCACATATCCACCGGGCTACGTACAAATGTTTCTACCTACGGCAGATTTTTATGATTTCGGTATCACAGGGGTCTGCAGCATCCATGTGTAGCAGTCACATATTCAGTGGGGCCTGCGTGGTGCCTTTTGAAGTTTTATCGACTCCAATCGCAAGGCGCCTGTGGGTAAGCTATAAGGGTACCACAGGATAATCCTATGGATGCCGCACGGCAGTCGGACAGGAGCCTTGAGATACCCATACGATCTTTACACATCGTACGGGGCTCGAGAGGGACTCGCACGGACATCGTAAGATACTCGTACGATGATCTTGAAAATTGTATGGGTGCCGTACGATTTGAGGGGCCCGAAATTGTACGGCATCCGTATGAATGTTACAGGGGCCATACTGGGCCCATGCTATGCTGTATACGTATCTACGGGTTTACGGCCAATACAAATTTCTACGACACATCAGGAACTTTTAACTCAGCACTAAAAGCTTCCGATGAGCCCTACGGCGAGGAAAGAATGCCAAGGCGCCCGCAGGATAGCCACGGCACCTTTGCGGCCGCCGTGAGATTTTGCAAATTTTCCCAGAAATTTGGGTCAATATGTGCGCCTTATCCCAAATCGGTGGATATGTGACTGTAGCATTAGAGACTCATCTCAAGACTGAGGACTATGAATATACACATCAGAGAAACTTGTCATTTGTTATCGACATCATCGCCACTGTTCGTAAGGTTCGTTTTACTGGCCTTTCCAAATGTCAGGATCTCCTCTGAGTTTTCATGTCATTTTCTGATGTTTATCGTCAGTTTGGCCGATGTGACCAAGTGTTCGACATGCACTTGGATGACCCGTCAGTAAAAGACAATGAGAGAAGGAAGTGCACCAATACTGTACCAATTGAACAGCTTCCATCTAACCAGGAACACCTCTACCAAAACAGACGTTCTGGCATTCAAACAACAACAAATGTCTTCCGTCTTCTGGAGAAACTAATCTGTCGTCATCTTCGTGGAAATACTTCTGAATTTCGCAAATACTCCGTTGTACTCTACCAGGTAACAAGAAAAGATATTCAACCCTCTCTACAGCCATGATTCGCATTATTTGGTGAAGGTGCTGATATACCACAAATGTTATATCACAAATTTCTGTGACTTCCATGCAGGTTTTAGATTTCAGCAAAGGCAGCTCTCTTGACAACCTGCCCCCGACCAGTCATTGTATTCTGCCTTATATCAAGTGAGCGTTCTATAATGCCCATACCACCATGCATGCTTTGCAGAGCCATCTCGACCCTGAAATTGAAACCGCAATATTGTGACTTTGAGTACGACTACGGTCAACTAATGCCTGCAACATTAACTTCTTATGGCACTTACTTCAGGAGATATGGTCATTTGATGAAATGCCCTAAAAGTGTTTTATTTTAGGGGGTAGGGATACAATGGGCCCCATGGGTATCATCCAGCAATTCCAGGTATCAAATAGAAAACTGTATTGCTCTGAGCATTCAATGAAGAAACTTTTGGCCAATTTGTGGAACTCTGCTTACAGTATTGGTTGACTGAGAAGCCATTAGACTTTGAGCTACTTTCAAATTGAAAGCGATTTCCAAGTAAACATGTGTAAAATAAGCTCATTGTGTACCCCCAACCCAGGTTTATGGCAATGAATAATGCTAAAATATAGTTAGTAACACCCAATCAAAACGAATCATCTATGGGTGTCAAATCATTATTTATTGCATGAAACTCTAATATCGTCATTTTAGCCTTTTCGCGGCCAACTAACAATCATAAATGTGCTCTGCTGAGAAAACGTACTAACCTGGAAGTGTTACCCAAACTTTTTCTGAAGACCTTGGCATATAGAACAAGAAAATGTAAGTTAACTCTCTAAAAGAGAAATGTATGCGAACTGCCCCCCCAGAGCCAGGACTATAGGGAAAAATGATCCAAGTCACATTTTTGTGAAATGTAGAGGTTTTTACTATCCTAAATTATCAACAGTATGGTTTCATTTTGTATTTTTGAAACAGGTTAAATTGTTATGTTGTTTTACCAGGACAAAATTAATTCTTGTAGCATTCATTGTTAAACAAATATATATTCACTTTCAGAAAATAGTTATCAATGTCCACCCAACAAAAATAAATAGAAACAAATACCATGTTTAAAAAAAATTAACAAAAACATTATATGATGTATATAATCAGTAACATCCAAAAAAAAATCGTACAGTGTGTAGTGTCCTTTATATGCCTTGGATTTTAAACGTATATACAACATCTACGTTTATAATCAATATTTCTCAAAACTGTGAAATGTGACTCTGATAGTTTTTCCCGTGGACTCTTTATATGTATTTTAATTAATGTATTAACTGTCAACCATCTTGTCACGTGTAAGTAACAAAATGTTTGTGTATATATTCCTCTATTACCGTTGTGCAATATCTGAGTGTAAACAAAGTATCGTCTTGTCTTGTTACATAGATATAATATTCTTAGTTTGAGTGACTGTTAAATGGGTCGATGAGTTATCTGACAATTTATTGTTTCAAAACAGGCCAAATAAACAAAAGCAAGCTGGAAGCATTGTTTTAAACTACTAAAGTTGAAATCAGTATTATACCACACCATGTTTGTTTTTTTTTGTTTGTTTTTTGTTTTTGTTTTTTTGGGGGGGGGGGTTGTAGCCTCCCAATACGTTTCATCCTCACCCTTCTGTCCGTCAGTCTATCTGTCTGTCTGTCGGTCCGGTCCAATTTCACAATACCTCAAGATACTGAGCTGAAATTTGGTATGTAGCATTATCATGTTCTGTTACAGATCAAGTTTGATATTCAACGCGATTTGGGACGGAACGTAGCCCAGTGTTAAAGCGTTCACCTAATGTGCGATCAATCTAGGATCGATCCTGATCCAACTGTGCATCAGGCGGGCGCTTGACCACTTGGCTACGTCTTCCCCTATGCTACCCCTCCCCCCACCCCCACCTTGCCCCACCACTCACAAAATATATTACAGGGGAGAAACTTGAATTGTACTCTGTAATAGGAAATGAAATGTTCACTGTATTCTAATGTTAAAACCAGTACAACAACAACAACAACCAAGATTCAACCAAAATAATAATGTTTTGCAAAGGTAAACATTGAAAAAAACACCACACACATATCTTTAATTTTCGTGATTTTATACTACGCAGGAAGCAAGATTTAACATTTATAAGACGTAGCTGAATAGAACGAATTGATTGAGATATATATTGTATATATTTCAATAAGTTCAGACGAGCAGAAAAAATATTGATGGGAGTGATTAGTTGCTCCCCCTAATTTAGATTATTGATCCCCTAATTTAGATTATTGATGGGAGTGATTAGTTGTTCCCCAGATAATGTTATTGCTGGGAGTGATTAGTTGTTCCCCAGATAATATTATTGAGGGGAGTGATTAGTTGCTCCCCTAATTTAGATTACTGAGGGAAGAGATTAGTTGCTCCCCAGATAATATTATTGATGGGAGTAATTATTTGCTCCCCTAATTTAGATTATTGAGGGGAGTGATTAGTTGCTCCCCAGATAATATTATTGATTGGAGTGATCACTTGCTCCCCTAATTTAGATTACTGAGAGGAGTGATTAGTTGCTCCCCAGATAATATTATTGACAGGAGTGATTAATTGCTCCCCTGATAATATTATTGAGGGGAGTGATTAGTTGCTCTCCTGATAATATTATTGAGGGGAGTGATTAGTAGCTCCTCTAATATGGGGAAACAACAGAAACATTACCATATAGAGCGTTAGTACTTTATTATTTTATAGAACTATATTTAATTATTATTATTCACCTGCTCAAGGGATCTAACACTTATTATCTTGGTCTAGTCTCAGGGGAGTGATGGGGAGCACAGTTACAGCTCCCGTTAAAGAGTGATGTCTGAAATTAAGCCAAATATATGGCAATAGAACAAACAGTAACTGAACACAAAATTTAATTTTATTTTGAATGCAAAATTATAAATAACTTTAACTCTCTCTCTCTCTCTCTCTCTCTCTCTCTCTCTCTCTCTCTCTCTCTCTCTCTCTCTCTCTCTCTCTCTCTCTCTCTCTCACTTCAGTACATTTTTTCTTCTGGTATTATTAAAATTGGAACAAACATAATAATAGCTATTAGTCGTGTTGTACATTATGTGAACATTTATAAAAGTCACAAAGCTCTATGTCTGTAGCTTTCCTGCATATTTATCGCTAGAGGGCTATTCAAAATTGGTGCAAGAGATATTTCACTATCAAAATAATATACATATTATATATAAATAATATACATATACTGAGACAAAGAAATAAGGGGTTACTTCGTAGTTTATACCAAATGTCAGTCACCTTCAACGTCATAATGTCATTCAATGTCAGTAATGTGGGATTCAATGTTAGTAGCACAGTTAACTTCATGACACTGTAGATGAGGGTTCTGGTTGTGGTCACCCGGTTCAGCTAAGTGTTGATATAATCTCTTATTTTTATTCACCCGACCATCTCAAGGTTTCTGTTTAGTGGTTTTCCGTTAAACTATATTAAGAAAGACTTTCTTAAAGGAATGCAACAAATAGAATAATACACTTGTGCCCGTTGCAGACAATTTATCTTACAACTTGTGGCTAACAAAAGTATTGCTTGGTTGTTATATAAACTTTGTAAAATAAATTTTCTCCAATACTCTTCTGTTATTCTCATTTTCAGTAAAAATTATATATTCGTTATAGTGACACTACAGCGCTAGTCAACTTCATTTTAACTTGGTTTTCATCCTTATACCCAACACCCTGGGTCTACACCTCAGTTATTTGGTATGTGTGTACGGGTCAGGGGTCAGTGGTTAGTTGTTACTGGTTAGTGAGCGGGAAGTCACACCTCCACCACTAGCTCGTTTAAACTCGCCCTGGGTCTACACCTCAGCTATCTGGAATGTCTGTCTGGGTCAGAGGTCAGTGGTTAATCGTTTCTGGTTAGTGAGCGGGAAGTCACACCTCCCCCATTGGCTTGTTTAAACTCGCCCTGGGTGGGAGTTGACACCGGGTTCCACAGGTTTGAATTGTATTGACTCAGGTCTGACGACTCTCCCAGTATGATTTATTTCACTAAACTCGAGAGCAAGACCAAAAGTTCACGGTTCACTGAGAGATCCGTGCCAGATGATACTCTCACTTTAACATCGAAATATTTACGCCAATGAAGGCTAAACATCGGCATCAGCGGTCGCGACACGTCGATGTTTGGGATGGAGTGTAGAAATGTGTTGTCGTCAACACGGATAATGTGGAGAGTGGCGTTGTCGACATCTACCAACATCCCGAGTCTGACCTCGAGTCGCGAGTTAGTTTTGAAATCTGTCACAGGAATACAACACAGCTCCTCTTGTCTGGAATATGCATATACACGTATACTGTTGTGAGTTTTACAGCTGGCCACCGTAACATTCCACGCATGTTTGTTTTTTAAAATTCCTGCTGTATCGTCACAGTGCTCGTCCAGACAAACACCAACTTCTGCTATCACTTTGTTTAATTCAGCCGATTCACGCACCATGCAATTGACTTCTGTCTCCCAGAATGCATATCCAGACGTCGGGACATGCGTCCTGGCTTTGACTCCAATGATACGCTGAAGACCGGAAGTCTTGTCAGTATGTTCTTCTTCTGAAGGTTTGTTGACCAGAATTCTAGATTCGTTAATACTACACCACTTACATACTCTATATTTGGCAATTAACTAACGATAATCCATGTATACCCATATTGCATAAACTTTTCAGAACATAATTATAATTGTATCGATATCCTCGGTGACCGATAAATCCATTAAGTGTGTGGCCGTTACTATAGTGTGTACCGAGGGTTAACTCCATCCTTAATTCATGTGTTACATCCAACCGTCTCCGTATGGACAGTGGTGGTGTTTCACCCTAGCCATGAACTCATCTCTCTGAAAAAGTGCAGTCGCCACTATTTGATTAAGTCATATACGTCACATATAGAAGGTTAAAAGTTTGTGTTGTGTCTTTAAACAAAAACGTTTTAACTACCCATTAGAGCACATTTGATTAGTTTACCTTCATCCAGTCGTTATTGGATTCAACTACTGAAGGAGACTCGCTACTTTTCCCCTAATTGCCATCAAATGTTGTCCCTTTTTATATTGCGCTTTCCTCCCTACTCTAGCACCAGCCACCTCCTTTAACGCTATTGTATGGTTGCCGGACTGGTCTGGGACTGTACAAGTGATAGCAAGGGCCACGTTGTAGAAGATGTTCGGTGGTGTGTATGCTCCACGGTTATAAAAGTTTTAAACTTGTGTGTTTTGCGGTGTTGGTTGTTGGGTGGCTTTCGGCGTGAACGTTGGGGGGTGGTCAAGGGTTTGGGGGGTTGGGGTGGGTGCCTTGGTGCTTCCAGCCTATGTTTGTTTTGGTTGTTTCAGTGGGTTGGTGTGTTATCTGTGTGTTGGGTGGCCTTGTTGTTGTGTTGGGTTGTGTTGTGGAACTTTTGGTGTGTGTATTATTTGTTTTTATTTACAATTATTTTTT
>NC_054710.1:11408443-11433976 GCF_016097555.1 Gigantopelta aegis | reverse complement strand
CACCTATGTCTAATTGTTTCCACCGGGCCAGAGTGAGTGCTATCGGATATCTGCATTACCTGCTATTTGGAACACGATTTTGCTCAGTCGGTTGAGTACTCGCTTGAGGTGCTTGCGTCACAGGATTGAACCACCTCTGTGGATTCATTCAAATGAGTGGGCTTTTTTCTCGTTCCAACCAGTGCACCACAACTGGTTAAAGGGCGTGGTATGTTGGAAAGTGCATATAAAACATCCTTTGCTGCATTTGGAAAAATGTAACGAGTTTCCTCTGATAACTACGTGTCAGAATTATCAAATGTTTCACATCCAATAGCCGATGATTAATTAATCAATGTGCTCCAGTTGTGTAGATAAACAAAACTAACTTTTACCTGTCATTTTGATAGACTTAATAAAAAGTGGGATGACTTTTCATAGAGTAAACGCTCGCTTGGTGCGCGGTCGGTCTAGGATCGATCCCCGCCAGTGGGCCTATTGGGCTATTTCTCGTTCCAACCAGTGCACCACGACTGGTATATCAAAGGACGTGGTATGTGCTATCCGGTCTGTGGCATGGTGCATATAAAAGATCCCTTGTTACTAAAGGAGAAATGTAGCGGGTTTCATCTCTATGACTGTGTCAAAATGACCTTATGTTTGACATCTAATAGCCGATGATTAGTAAATCAATGTGCTCTAGTGCTGTCGTTAAACAAAACAAGCTTTTGTGTTTCATAGAGTAGGTCACGGCCAGGTAACACACACGTCATACGAGACGTAGGTAACACACACGTCATACGAGACGTAGGTAACACACACGTCATACAAGACGTAGGTAACACCGATTTAAAAGGTAACTCACTACACTAGTAAATGGCCACAAATTAACGTCTTTAGTCTGTCCCGAGATATCGATACAATTATAATTATGTTCTGATAAGTATAATTAAATTCGACATGCAATATTATACATGTATTATTGTTATAAATATTCTTTATCTCCATAAATAGTAACACTGTGCTTATGAATAATAAATATTTTTATATTTACATTTTTCTTATTTAATTTCTTTTCCACAGTGCCAAATATAGAGTATGACGCACAGAAGATAAACCGGAAGTGGGGGAGTATTAACGAATCTGGAATTCTGGTCAACAAACCTTCAGATGTAAAACATACTGACCAGACTTCCGGTCTGCAGTATTTCCGTGGAGTCACAGCTAGGACGCATGTCCCGACGTCTGGATGTGCTTTCTGGGAGACGGAAGTCGACTGTATGGTGCGTGAATCGGCTGAATTACATAAACGGATAGCAGGCGTTGGTGTTTGTCTGGATGAGCACTGTGAGGATACAACATGGATTCTTAATAACAAACATGCGAGGGGTGTTGCTGTGAGCAGCTGTAAAACTCACAACAGTATCTGTTTGTTTCCTTTTTCCAATGGAAAGAAGCTGTGCTGTATTCCTGTAACAGATTTCAAAACTAACTCACGACTCACGGTCACACTCGGGCTGTTGGTAGACATCGACAACGCCACTCTTCACATTATCCGCGTCGACGACAACACAGTTGTACACTCCATCCCAAACATTGACGTGTCGCGACCGCTGATGCCGATGTTTAGCGTTCACTGGCGTAAACATTTCGATGTTAAATTGAGAGTATCATCTGACACGGATCTCTTTGTGAATCGTGAACTGTTGGTCCTGCTCTCGAATTTAGTGAAATAAATCTTAAAGGCGCTCTGTCACGGATGGTTGACCTAATTAATGACCTAACAAAATATTATCTGAAAATATATACATTTGATTTGTCGCTAAAAGTACTTTATTTAACCATCTACATAATTACTATAACCCACTTACTACTGATATTGTGTAAAAAATAACTGAATTACGTCGACGGTCCATAATTCAGTATAAAATATGTCATAACCCCATGGGTAATTACAGCTGGCTTCAGATAGAGAATTACTACATGTTTAAAGAATACTGTGAACAAGACGGCGTTTATATACAAAGTGGCTATATATACGACGGCCGTGTATATGGCCTCCGCTAACAAGGGCTGCCTATAAACACAGCAAAAATGTATATAGGCGATAAATAAGTATTTGATTGATCCATATTACCGAACCACTTGGAACAAGAGGAATACATACTAAGTACTAACAGGGGAATGGGGGTTGAATATGAATCTAGCGGACCCTTTTGTGTACGTTTTCCATAGACACCTACCCAGTGTTTATGCCGTAAAGAAACTTTTGGGTATGGCGCTATGAAATTAAATATTGACAATGTGTTTGCTGAATGTAACAGCAGTCGATAGGGGGAATGGGGTGCCTCCCCAGAAATAAAATGGGTTAGGTGTAGGATTAGGGTTATTAAAAATCATACAGTAATAATAGAGAGTCATTAAGTTTGTCAAAAGGTTAACTTAATAAATTTAAATCTGCAATAAATATTGGGTATGGCGCCATACCCATTTTACCCTGCTACCGTATATGAATAGCGTATTATTGTCCCTGCAGTAATAATACTACTACTACTAATAATAATAATAATATATGAATGAATGAATGAATGAATACATATAAATAAATAAAATCACCAGCTACTGAGAGATTATCTGAAGAACACTAACTACGGGCAGTATACAAGCTAACAGCGGGGCCTTGTAACTGGAAGCAGTCGTAACGAAATGTGTTATTTGTTTTCGAACCGTCAATGTGCCATTATTGTTACAGATATGCATAATTAATGACTATGATTCGGTAACAGTATTAACAGTTTAGCTAGTTTCGCCGATCCGTACGGTTAGCGACTTAAATATGGCGGAATTCTCAGAATTATTATTATTATTATTATTATTATTTTAAATTATATATTAGCCACGATCTGTATTACATATAGCAGGCCGTTTAATCGTAAACAACTGAAAGTAAATTGCTAGTGCGTCACCAACTACACTCGAAGTGGTGACCAATCACTATCCGTATAGTAACGGTATAGTTGAGAAACCTGTCTATAATATTTTAAATACATGTACCTGCAGATAATATATATACTGGGGGAGAAGTCATAGTTTTACGTTCGAAATTTGGTAACTGCAAATTAGATTTACATTAATGAGGTCAATGAGATAATTTTTATTGACACGACATTGTAATCAACGTACTAGTAGCTAAACAAATAGACAAAGCTTCATTTTCTAGTAACACAGGACATTATGTTGTGTATTAAGCAAAAATGATTGTGCCACAATGTGGTTTTTTTGTCGGTGCGGGCACATACCCATCTCCTTGCACAGGCAATTTTTGGGGGGATACATTTTTCGGGGAACATGTCTCGACCCCTCACCGTAAACTTCGCTCGCCTCCCCCTCCCCATGCTAAAATCCCTGTGCACGCGTCTGCAGTGGTACTGTGTACGGAGCTCCATAAAAACAACAAAACAAAAACAAACACACAAAAAACAAACAACAAAATAAACAACAAAATAACCCTCTTCCCCCAAAAAATAATAATAAATAAATAATAATCGCTTGCTCAATCCCCTGCTTAAGCAAATTGTGTGTGTGTGTGGGGGGGGGGGGGTTCCCGATAATTGTCCGTGGGAGCGTGTCACCCCTTGTAAAACAACAACAAAAAAAACAAAATGCACACAATAATAAAAATAATAATAATAAAAATAAAGCCAAAAAATCTATAAATAAAACAAATAATAATAATAATAATAATAATAATAATAAACAAAAACCGTACGTTTATGTTCCAACTATTTATTATTTTATTTCAGCGTATTCGCCGGGTGTTTTGTTGTTGTTTTTTGTTGTTTTTTGGCTTCTTTCTTTTTTGTTTTGTTGTTTTTGTTGGGGTTTTTTTGTCAAGAAATCATATATTTAAAATTATTTTAAAGTCTCTATACACGATACACGGCGGTCGTGCACTGTATATAAAATGCAAAGGTACTTTACACGGTTGTCGTATATATAGCCTCATCAATACTCGGTTTTGTCGTACGTTTTATACTCCTGATAAAAGACTTCCAATTTTTTAAAATGAAGCTGCTCACAGGTTGTCATGGGATTCCCTCAATCGTGGTTCATTTAAAATGTTTTGGGTGATACAATAGCGAGGTTTGGTATTCCAGATTAATGTAATTGTCATTTAGAATCCGTATTTAGAGAAATAAGGCCCACTAAATCTATAATTGAGCGCCTTTAATAGGAGAGTCAATACAATTGAAACCTGTGGAACCCGGTGCCGACTCTCACCCAGGGCGAGTTTAAACGAGCTAATGGGGACCCAGACAGACATCCTAGATAGCTGAGGTGTAAGACTCCAGAGCGAGAGTAAATGAGCCAATGGGGAGGTGTGACTTCCCGCTCACTAACCAGTAACAACTAACCACTAACCCCTGACCCGGATACATATCCAAGATATTGGGTATCAGCGTGAAAACCAAGTTAAAATGAAATTGACTAGCGCTGTAGTGTCCCTATAGCAAATATATAATCATACTGAATCTGACAGAAGCAAATGGAGAATAACACACGAGCAAATACTTTTGGAAGCCACAAGTTGTAAGATAAATTGTCTCCAACGGGCACAAGTGTATTATTCTATTTCTTACATTCCTTTAAAAAGTCTTTCTTAAAATAGTTTAACGGGAAAACACTAATTTGAAAGCCTCAACGGGGCGACTGTGTTAAAAACAAGAGATTATAACAACACTAATTGAAAAGGGAGACTACTACCAAAACCCTCATCCATAGTGAAGTTAATCATGTTACTGACATTGAATCCCACATTAACGACATTGAATCCCACATTAATGACATTGAATTCCACATTGAATTCCACATTAATGACATTGAATTCCACATTGAATTCCACATTAATGACATTGAATTCCACATTGAATTCCACATTACATGTTTTTACTTTATACAGACATTATGACGTTGAAGATGACTGACATTTGGTATAAAATACCAAGTGACCCCTTTTTTCTTTGTCTCAGTATATGTATATTATTTATATATAATATGTATGCTATTTTCATAGTGAAATATTTCTTGTACCAATTTTGAATAGGTCTTTAGAGATAAATATGCAGCAAAGCGACAGACATAGAGCATTGTGATTTTCATAAATGTTGATATGATGTACAACACGACTAATAGGTACTGTTTGTTCCAATTTAATGATACAAGGGGCCTAATTCACTAACTTCTCGCAACTTTGCGATCTCGCAGTGCAATGCTACAATGTCTAGTAGAGGCTAAGGGACCTTTTTGAATCGGGCCCCAGAGAGAGAGAGAGAGAGAGAGAGAGAGAGAGAGAGAGAGAGAGAGAGAGAGAGAGAGAGAGAGAGAGAGAGAGAGAGAGAGAGAGAGAGAGAGAGACTGTTAAATATATTTATGTGTTCACATTTAAAATAATAAAATAAAAATTGTGTTCAGTTACTGTTTGTTCTATTGCCATATATTCCACTTAACTTCAGATCTCGCTCTTTAAGGGGAGCCGTAACTCGGTTCCCTATCACTCCCATGAGACTTGGCCAAAGATAATAATTGTTAGCTCCCTTGAGCAGGTGATAGAGAAATAATACTACAAAATAATTAAATACCAATGCTCTATATGTTAATACCTTAATTGGTCACCCATAATCTAATTTAGGGAGCAACTAATCACTCTCCTCAATAATCTAAATTAGGGGAGCAACTAATCACTCCCCTTAATATTATCAGGGGAGGAACTAATCACTCCCATGAATAATATCAGGGGAGCAACTAATCACTCCCCTCAATAATCTAAATTAGGGGAGCAACTAATCACTCCCATCAATAATCTAAATTAGGGGAGCAACTAATCACACCCATTAATAATCTAAGTTAGGCGAGGAACTGATCACTCCCATCATTAATCTACCATCAATATTTTTTCTGCTCGTCTGAACTTATTAAAATGTATATACGATGTATATCACAATCAATTCGTTCTGTTCAGCTACGTGTTATAAATGTTAAATGTTGCATCTTGAGTAATATAAAAGCACGAAAATTAAAAGATGTGTGTGTGGTGGGTTTTTTAATGTTTACCTTTGCAAAAGATTATTATTTTGGTTGGAGTTTGGTTGTTGTTGTTGTACTAGTTTTAACATTAGAATACAGTGAACATGTCATTTCCTATTACAGAGTAAGATTCAAGTTTCTCCGCTGTAATAGATTTTGTGCGTGGTTGCAATATATCTTAGTACTAACGGAAAACAATGTGGCGGGTTTCCTCTCTAAAACTATATGTCAAATTACCAAATGGTTGACATCCAATAGCCGATGATTAACAAATCAATGTGTTCTAATGGTGCAAACACACTAACTTTCCACCTTTGTAAGGGAAGAGATCTAACAGTCAGAGCGCTCACTTGATGTGTTCTAATGGTGCAAACACACTAACTGTCCACCTTTGTAAGGGAAGAGATCTAACAGTCAGAGCGCTCACTTGATGTGTTCTAATGGTGCAAACACACTAACTTTCCACCTTTGTAAGGGAAGAGATCTAACAGTCAGAGCGCTCACTTAATGTGTTCTAATGGTTCAAACACACTAACTTTCCACCTTTGTAAGGGAAGAGATCTAACAGTCAGAGCGCTCACTTGATGTGTTCTAATGGTGCAAACACACTAACTGTCCACCTTTGTAAGGGAAGAGATCTAACAATCAGAGCGCTCACTTGATGTGTTCTAATGGTGCAAACACACTAACTTTCCACCTTTGTATGGGGAGAGATCTAGCAGTCAGAGCGCTCACTTGATGTGTTCTAATGGTACAAACACACTAACTGTCCACCTTTGTATGGGGAGAGATCTAACAGTCAGAGCGCTCACTTGATGTGTTCTAATGGTGCAAACACACTAACTTTCCACCTTTGTATGGGGAGAGATCTAACAGTCAGAGCGCTCACTTGATGTGTTCTAATGGTGCAAACACACTAACTGTCCACCTTTGTATGGGGAGAGATCTAACAGTCAGAGCGCTCACTTGATGTGTTCTAATGGTGCAAACACACTAACTTTCCACCTTTGTATGGGGAGAGATCTAACAGTCAGAGCGCTCACTTGATGTGTTCTAATGGTGCAAACACACTAACTGTCCACCTTTGTATGGGGAGAGATCTAACAGTCAGAGCGCTCACTTGATGTGTTCTAATGGTGCAAACACACTAACTTTCCACCTTTGTATGGGGAGAGATCTAACAGTCAGAGCGCTCACTTGATGTGTTCTAATGGTGCAAACACACTAACTTTCTACCTTTGTATGGGGAGAGATCTAACAGTCACAGCGCTCACTTGATGTGTTCTAATGGTGCAAACACACTAACTTTCTACCTTTGTGTGGGGAGAGATCTAACAGTCAGAGCGCTCACTTGATGTGTTCTAATGGTGCAAACACACTAACTTTCTACCTATGTGTGGGGAGAGATCTAACAGTCAGAGCGCTCACTTGATGTGTTCTAATGGTGCAAACACACTAACTTTCTACCTTTGTATGGGGAGAGATCTAACAGTCACAGCGCTCACTTGATGTGTTCTAATGGTGCAAACACACTAACTTTCTACCTTTGTATGGGGAGAGATCTAACAGTCACAGCGCTCACTTGATGTGTTCTAATGGTGCAAACACACTAACTTTCTACCTTTGTGTGGGGAGAGATCTAACAGTCAGAGCGCTCACTTGATGTGTTCTAATGGTGCAAACACACTAACTTTCTACCTATGTGTGGGGAGAGATCTAACAGTCAGAGCGCTCACTTGATGTGTTCTAATGGTGCAAACACACTAACTTTCTACCTTTGTATGGGGAGAGATCTAACAGTCACAGCGCTCACTTGATGTGTTCTAATGGTGCAAACACACTAACTTTCCACCTTTGTATGGGGAGAGATCTAACAGTCAGAGCGCTCACTTGATGTGTTCTTATGGTGCAAACACACTAACTTTCCACCTTTGTATGGGGGAGAGATGTAACAGTCAGCGCGCTCACTTGGTGTGTTCTAATGGTGTAAACACACTAACTTTCCACCTTTGTATGGGGAGGGATCTAACAGTCACAGCGCTCACTTGATGTGTTCTAATGGTGTAAACACACTAACTTTCCACCTTTGTATGGGGAGAGATCTAACAGTCACAGCGCTCACTTGATGTGTTCTAATGGTGTAAACACACTAACTTTCCACCTTTGTATGGGGAGAGATCTAACAGTCACAGCGCTCACTTGATGTGTTCTAATGGTTCAAACACACTAACTTTCCACCTTTGTATGGGGAGAGATCTAACAGTCACAGCGCTCACTTGATGTGTTCTAATGGTGTAAACACACTAACTTTCCACCTTTGTATGGGGAGAGATCTAACAGTCACAGCGCTCACTTGATGTGTTCTAATGGTTCAAACACACTAACTTTCCACCTTTGTATGGGGAGAGATCTAACAGTCACAGCGCTCACTTGATGTGTTCTAATGGTGCAAACACACTAACTTTCCACCTTTGTATGGGGAGAGATCTAACAGTCACAGCGCTCACTTGATGTGTTCTAATGGTGCAAACACACTAACTTTCCACCTTTGTATGGGGAGAGATCTAACAGTCACAGCGCTCACTTGATGTGTTCTAATGGTGGAAACACACTAACTTTCCACCTTTGTATGGGGAGAGATCTAACAGTCACAGCGCTCACTTGATGTGTTCTAATGGTGCAAACACACTAACTTTCCACCTTTGTATGGGGAGAGATCTAACAGTCACAGCGCTCACTTGATGTGTTCTAATGGTGCAAACACACTAACTTTCCACCTTTGTATGGGGAGGGATCTAACAGTCAGAGCGCTCACTTGATGTGTTCTAATGGTGCAAAAACACTAACTTTCCACCTTTGTATGGGGAGAGATCTAACAGTCACAGCGCTCACTTGATGTGTTCTAATGGTGCAAACACACTAACTTTCCACCTTTGTATGGGGAGAGATCTAACAGCCAGAGCGCTCACTTGATGTGTTCTAATGGTGCAAAAACACTAACTTTCCACCTTTGTATGGGTAGAGATCTAACAGTCACAGCGCTCACTTGATGTGTTCTAATGGTGTAAACACACTAACTTTCCACCTTTGTATGGGGAGAGATCTAACAGTCACAGCGCTCACTTGATGTGTTCTAATGGTGTAAACACACTAACTTTCCACCTTTGTGTGGGGAGAGATCTAACAGTCACAGCGCTCACTTGATGTGTTCTAATGGTGGAAACACACTAACTTTCCTCCTTTGTGTGGGGAGAGATCTAACAGTCCGAGTGCTCACTTGATGTGTTCTAATGGTGCAAACACACTAACTTTCCACCTTTGTATGGGGAGAGATCTAACAGTCACAGCGCTCACTTGATGTGTTCTAATGGTGGAAACACACTAACTTTCCACCTTTGTATGGGGAGAGATCTAACAGTCACAGCGCTCACTTGATGTGTTCTAATGGTGCAAACACACTAACTTTCCACCTTTGTATGGGGAGAGATCTAACAGTCACAGCGCTCACTTGATGTGTTCTAATGGTGCAAACACACTAACTTTCCACCTTTGTATGGGGAGGGATCTAACAGTCAGAGCGCTCACTTGATGTGTTCTAATGGTGCAAAAACACTAACTTTCCACCTTTGTATGGGTAGAGATCTAACAGTCACAGCGCTCACTTGATGTGTTCTAATGGTGCAAAAACACTAACTTTCCACCTTTGTATGGGTAGAGATCTAACAGTCACAGCGCTCACTTGATGTGTTCTAATGGTGCAAAAACACTAACTTTCCACCTTTGTATGGGTAGAGATCTAACAGTCACAGCGCTCACTTGATGTGTTCTAATGGTGCAAACACACTAACTTTCCACCTTTGTATGGGGAGAGATCTAACAGCCAGAGCGCTCACTTGATGTCTTCTAATGGTGCAAAAACACTAACTTTCCACCTTTGTATGGGTAGAGATCTAACAGTCACAGCGCTCACTTGATGTGTTCTAATGGTGCAAAAACACTAACTTTCCACCTTTGTATGGGTAGAGATCTAACAGTCACAGCGCTCACTTGATGTGTTCTAATGGTGTAAACACACTAACTTTCCACCTTTGTATGGGGAGAGATCTAACAGTCACAGCGCTCACTTGATGTGTTCTAATGGTGTAAACACACTAACTTTCCACCTTTGTGTGGGGAGAGATCTAACAGTCACAGCGCTCACTTGATGTGTTCTAATGGTGGAAACACACTAACTTTCCTCCTTTGTGTGGGGAGAGATCTAACAGTCCGAGTGCTCACTTGATGTGTTCTAATGGTGCAAACACACTAACTTTCCACCTTTGTATGGGGAGAGATCTAACAGTCACAACGCTCACTTGATGTGATTGGCGTAAACGATTGGACCCACGGTGGACCCCTTCTCTGATTGTGGTTTTCCCTTTCCTACAAGAGCAGCACACCTGGTATAGCAAAGACCGAAGTATGTGCTGTCCTGTCTGTGGGGGGAAATATATATAGATAATTCCTCGCTACTAATGGAAAGAATGTAGCGGGTTTCCTCTGAATACTACATATTCTTATGACCAAATAGCTGATGATTAATTAATTAATGTGATCTAGTGGTGTCGATAAACAAACCAAACGTTTAATGCGTGGCCCTTATAATAGGACGTCATTACAGTATACTAATAGGCAAGTGACATAAAGATAAAATATGAATATTTACTAATATATAAAATAATCTTATGGTCATATCAAATAGTGATAACTGTGTGTATGGACATGTGACATAATATATGATGTACTAATAATTACTAGTATGGGCAGATAGTAAAATATACTGATAAATATGAAGATTTGATAAAATATAATGACGGACACATTACACACTGTTTAGAAAGAGCATTTAGAAAATAGAATAATGAAAATGTGTGAGACTGAAGGGGAATCATGTTTTAAATCTATAATTGTATTCCATATTAATCTGTCCGTGTATTATGTTAACCTGTCATCGGACACTATGATACTCTTAACTTAGATATCTCTATTTTAATTGTTATGTATCCTTGTGCGTTTGTTCTTTATATAATAGGTACGTTCCTTTTTTTTTATTACTGACAGTCTCTCATAATTCCTGCAAGGAATGGCTTATGTACTTTTATATTGTATTTTATATTATATTTTATTATTGTGTGAGTTAAATAAAATATTTTTCAGTCCGTCTAAAAATATATGTCTGTATTTATTGCTAAATAATAATTACGTCGTATTGAAAACCCGAAACACTGGAATTGTGATCACCAGTAAAATATCCTGAGTGTAAATGACTGATATTATTACCGGTATGTGGGTGAGGACATGCGTCCATCAGAGAACTGTTCAAGCACGCCTGTCGGGGACACAACATCTGACTGTGTCAGAGAGTTCTGTTCTGTCCAAGACAGGCGAGGCTAGTATGTTTGTTTATGTATACTTATCTTCTTAAGGTTAAAGCACGTTATCATGGGCACACACCTCGGGTATCTGGGCTGTGCTTTCATTTATGTTCTATGGCCTGTGGTTATATAGAGATTCACACTACAGGAGTGGACCTATCATTCATCTTACATTGTGTTGTTTTAAAACGCGCCCTATAAACAAAAGCAAGCTGGATACATGTATAGTAGTTGTAATAGCTTATTAAGTTGTCATATCAGGCGTGTGTGCAGGGGGGGGGGGGGGCAGGGTGTTCGGGGGTCAACCCCCCATGCTGAAGGAGATTTTATTATTTTTAAATATATTTTCTTGGGCAGCATTACTCGACTCCCCCTATAAACGTCTCTCGTCACAGTCCAGCCCCCCCCCCCCACACACTCCCCAACACACACACACACACACACGCACGCGCAGAGAGAGAGAGAGAGAGAGAGAGAGAGAGAGAGAGAGAGAGAGAGAGAGAGAGAGAGAGAGAGAGAGAGAGAGAGACACGGTTATATGGCGTCAGACATATGGTTAAGGACCACACAGATGCATGATGGCATGAAACCCATGCACGCTGCCCCTGCCACCGCCAGTGAAGGAAGAACTGCCGAGGAAACGTATTCACAGGGACATGTAACGACATTTACAGCACAGGGAAGGGGGCGGGACGTAGCTCAGTAGTAAAGCGCCCGCTTGATGCGCGGTCGGTCTGGGGTCGATCCCCGTCGGTGGGCCCATTGGGCTATTTATCGCTCCAGCCAGTGCACCACTACTGGTATATCAAAGGCCGTGGTATGTGTTATCCTGTCTGTGGGATGGTGCATATAAAATATCCCTTGCTGCTAATCTAAAAAGAGTAGCCCATGAAGCGGCGACAACGGGTTTCCTGTCTAAATATTTGTGTGGTCCTTAACCATATGTCTGACGCAATATAACCGTAAATAAAATGTGTTGAGTGCGTCGTTAAATAAAACCCTTCCTTCCTTCCTATTCACAGGGACTTGTAACGACCTTTACAGCACTTCAGCAAGTCTAACTACATGTGTAGAATATTCACAGCGACTTGTAACGACCTTTACAGCACTTCAGCAAGTCTATCTACATGTGTAGAATATTCACAGGGACTTGTAACGACCTTTACAGCACTTCAGCAAGTCTATCTACATGTGTAGAATATTCACAGGGACTTGTAACGACCTTTACAGCACTTCAGCAAGTCTATCTACATGTATATAATATTTAAAAATATATTATTGTGTAGGCTCAAGATAAGACTTGTTGAAGAAGTTTTTTTTGTTTAACGACATAAATTGATTTATTGATCATCAGCTATTGGATGCCAAACATTTGGTAATTTTGACATATAAGGCTTACAGAGGGAACCCGCTACATTTTTCCATTAGTAGCAAGGAATCTTTTGTATGCACCACTCCACAGACAGGAAAGCACATACCACGGCCTTTGTCCAGTTGTGGTGCACTGATTTGAACGAAATTTTTGTTTTAAAAATCTTAGAGAGGAAATCCGCTATAGTTTCCCATTAGCAGCAAGGGATATTTTATATGCACTATCCCACAAACAGAACAGCACATACCACGGCCTTTGATATACCAGTTGTGTCGCACTGCCTACATCTAGACATCTAGTGCCGTGAAGTTCGCTATAGCCCGTTTGCGTTAAAAAGGGAACCGATGAATTGTCATGCATCTTCATAAGGAATAAAGTTAAAATTAATTTTAAAATATATTATTAAATTTTAAACACATAACAACTCCAGTAAAGTTTTTGTGAAACACATGTCAATGTAAATAAGAAAATATTTCTTTATAAATTGCCATCGAATTGCACAGGTTAACTCTTGTTGTTTTTGTAACACGGGTGTGAAGGCAACTGATGAAAGAGCCAAACTAAAGCACGCGCAATTCTACTTTTAATCTCCGTGTACTGCATTATCGATTACTTCAGTGACAATGCAAGTGAAGACACATACATTGGCTATTCTAGCATTTTGTTTTAACCCCTGTATTAAAAAGGAGATATAATCTATATTTTTAATGGCATTTTGTTAGGAAACATTTTTATTTACATATACATTTAAAAAAATTTATTTTAGTATTAGTTTAAATCATTTTTTTTTTATATAAACAGAGATACATTGCAAATTCATAGATTCCTTTTTGATGCAAACAGACCATAGGTAGGACTAAACCAAATAAATTCCGGCTGGGTCAAAGTTCGAGTTGACAGAGAAGTTAACACCACAAGTCCTGTGATCGGTAATAAATATGAGTGTTGGCTGTAAAAAAAAAAGGTTTATCTGGTTAAAAATGTATGCAATTCTATATATTTCATCTAGTACCACAAGCCTTGTGCTCGAATCATGTACAGGGTACCGGTAACAAAAAACACCTCACATTTTGTGCGAAACTAGGGTACCGTAGCCACTACCCGTTATCTCTGAAATTAACATCTTGACCCCCAATTGTTTTCTGATTCACTTTAAGGGTGAGGGGTGGTAGTATAAATTTATATCCGTGGTGTATATGTCGATTGATACGCTTCAGGTAGGAGTTTTAGCCTCATATGTTACCATTTTCGTCTATGGGATTTGATTTGGAAGCACAACCCCCTATACAAGTTCTTGTTGCCGAATCCATTCTTCTTACCTAGCACGTGGAAATTCCATGTCTACCCGTATCGCTGTGTAACAATGGACACGGAGAAATACAGGTAGGTCGTCTAGCGAGATTGCTATCTGGGTCAGTACTGACAACTCGGCTACCTGTAAGAGAAAACGCCTGGCTGTGCATGTATGTGACACTGTACTGCAGTGGATGTAAAACGGTGACTGTCCACGCACGTAGTAACGATATCGGAGCTGGGGGGAGAGACAACCCCCAGTACGGGGGTACACCCTCTGTAGTGGTGGGGTGGAGGGGCACACGCCATATTTTATATATTTTATATTTTATCTATTTTTGTTTTATATTTTATCTATATATTGATATAGAGTTGGAAAATAAAAATAAATGGTTGTCCTCGAATGGGGTGGGAGGGTAGAGCCCCCGTCCCCCGTCCCCCGTTCCTAAGGGCCTACAGTAACAGTCAGTGGTCATTAGCTAACATACAGGAGGGAAGCCATGTTAGGAATTGTTTTGTTACTTAAGCTCACGCATTATTATAGAGATAAACATACAGGGCCGTGCCTATCTTAAAATAACTACGGGACAGTAATTCAAAATAATTAAATAAATAAATAAATAAATAATATAATAATAATATATAATAATAATAATAGTAATAATAATAATAATAAAATCATGGCACAATAAGGCAGCGCCTTGTCCAGTTAATAAAATTAAATTAAAAAGAGAAAGGGAAAAAGAAGCAATTACAAATTAATTTTAAACTGAAAGAAGTCATTTTCGTTTTCAGGTTGTTGTTGTTAGTTTGTTTGGGTTTTTTGTTGGTTTGGTTTTTGTCTGTAAGTGTGTGGCGGAATTTTGCTCAGTCGGTTGAGTGCTCCCTTAAGGTGCTTGCGACGCAGGATCGAACCACCTCTATGGATCCATTCAAATGATTGTTTTTTTACTCGTTCCAACCACTGCACCACAACTGGTCAAAGGCCGTGGTATGTGCTTTCTTGTCTGAGGGAAAGTGCATATAAAAGATCCTTTGCTGCATTAAGACAAATGAAGCGGGATTCCTCTGATGACTACGAGTCAGAACTACCAAATGTTTGACATCCAATAGCCGATGATTAATTAATCAGTGTGCTCTAGTGGTGTTGTTAAACAAAACGTATTTTTTTCTTCTGCGAGTGTAACCGCCATACATTATGCTCTTTTTCCCTTTCACGGTTACACGTTCCGAGTAAAATCGTTTTCATTTGTCATGATACGTAGAAAAGTTAATAGTTCTTGGAAGTATGTAATGTTATACCTGCACGCCAGGAGGTGTGTCAGTGAATATGTAAACAGTTTTGGTTGTGAAGCCGCCGAGGCGAACCACTTAACACATGTTTATTTACCGTTACGTGACGTCGTATATTGACTAGAATGGCATAGAACAATTATTCATGTGATTGTTAGTCCGTTTCGGCCTGAACTTACTTTCTTCAGAGTCACGATATTGAAGGGACATACCCTAGTTTCAGCCCGTGGAAATTAACACTAAGTTTAGTTAATCTACAAACTTGTAGGATATTTGGATTAGTTATAATTGAGTGAATCATAAGTCTGTGACTTTGAAATGGTGAAATGCCCTCTCAAAATAGACTATTGTTATTTCTCAGACGCACGCGCATTTAAAAAAAAAGAAAAGATAAATGCATTTTGTGATATTAAAAACACCACGATGACCAAAAACACTTCGAATGTATTGAAATGGATCATTTAAACAAAATCTAAGTAAAGTATAATTTCAGTTATCAAAAACGGCTATAATAGTAAAAATATGTCTTAGTGTTTAAAAACTAGGGTATGTCCCTTTAATGGAGTGGTGTACAAACAGGTTGATAACCCATATAAGGTAATAGTGTATGTTTTTCGCAGAAGAGATAACGGGACTATGTCACCCTCACGAGACAGGTTGAGAGTAGTGATTACTGACGAATAACAATGGCGTTGTTGTTGTGAACGCTTTATTTAAGCTAATTATAAAGAAGAAAGATGGTGTTGTTGTGAACATTTTATTCATATTCACTTTCAAGAAGGATGGTAACTTAATTTGTGCACTTTCACGAAATCACTGAACAGAAAGTCCGATCACCCGAGATGTTGAGTGTGGGCGTGGCAATGTCTCAATCAGTGAGATAAGGTCAGTATTGGTTGTGTGATGTAGTTAAAATACAGAAATACGGAGGTTTCTAGCCATGATTTAGCTTATATTCTGCGGGAACAAGGGTGGTGTTGGGAGTAGAAAATAGGTTGTTGATTGGGTGGGTGGGTGGGTAGGTTGTTGGTGCATCCAATGTAAAAAGGGTAGGGTTGAATTTGTTGACAACGAGCGAGATGTCTTGAATTTATTTTTAATATCTGAAGTGACATGCCCAAGCTCTGATTATAAAAAGGGGGCGGGACGTAGCCCAGTGGTAAAGTGCTCGCTTGATGCGAGGTCGGTTTGGTATCGATCCCCGTCGGTGGGCCCACTGGGCTATTTCTCGTTCCAGTCGGTGCACCACAACTGGTTTATCAAAGGTCGTGGTGTGGAAGTATGTGGTATTTGTTTTAGTTAGGGTTTGTATTTAATGTTTTATTTGCAGATATTGCCTGCTATCAGCTTTTGTAATTAATGTAAGTTTTATTTAAAATTTGACTGCTGTCAGCTTATTGCGTAACTAATGTTTTATTTTATTCTTAGCCAGGTTATGTCAAACAATAGGCTGGTAACTTGTAATTGTGGTAATCGTTTCTTTCAGCTTACACTGTACTAACGCACATTACCTGTCTTGCATGTTAACTATTGTTCTCAAACTCCTCTCCCAAGCCCATCAGGGAATAAAACAACCTGTCTCTAGTGTTCAGGTTTATTCTTAAACATTTCTCCTGCTAAGATTATATTGTCAGGCCAGTTTTCATTTTTAAAGGTGGAACTGAAAGTATTACTTGAAAGTGAAAATTAACTGAAACATTGTCCTGTTCTCTGTCCGTGTGCTGGAGAATCCAGTTTATCTCACATCCAGGTGTCATCTACCTGGGTGTTTTTCTTTGTCTTCTCGTCCATTTTGTTGTGACATTAAATAAATCGTCTGAACCCACCCGTAGCTGTTACGTTTTCCTTCCCGTGTTCTGGAAATGTGTACAATCTGATACTGCTACAGTGGTATGTGCTATCCTGTCTGTGGGATGGTACATATAAAAGTTCCATTGCTAATATGTAAAAAATGTAGCGGGTTTCCTCTCTAACACTTAAGGTCGAAATTACCAAATGTTTTACATCCAATAGCCGATGATTAATATACCAATGTGTTCTAGTGGTGTCGTTAAACAAGAAAAAAAACCCCCAGCAAACTTCTTATATATATTAAGATATTAGACTGGGCGTGGGCGTGCGGCGGGGGGCGTGACCCCCCAAGTCCCCACCTCTAGCTATGCCAGTGAGGAAGAACTACCGCTGAAGACGAATTTACATTAATTCATATTGGTATTGCTGCCAGATAGCTATATAGGGTTGTAAATCAGTCATTACGCATTTTTAAATGGATTATAACTAATAGTGTGGGTAGAGTGATGGAACTATAAATGGTGAACAGGTTTCAGGTATGCTTATTGTGCCCGAATGGCGCTCCATTAAAAACGCAGCAGTTAGAGTTTAGTTTTAAAAATAATATGAGAAGATAAAATTTGTTTTGGTGTTTAACAACACCACTAGAAGACATTGATTTATTAAACATCGGTTATTGTATGTCAAACATTTGATCATTTTGACATCTAGTCTTAGAGAGAAAACCCGATACATTTTTTTTTCATTAGTAGCAAGGGATCAAACAAGCTTTAACTACTCAAGGCGGGCTTCTATTTTGTTCTAACATATTCATTTGTGTTCAGTATATATTGTGTACTGTAGTGTAAAGTCCCTGTGAAATTTTGTCAGCGGGTGGAAACCCTCACCTCCACCCGTATCTGTCTGTAATTATGAACACGGAGAAATACAGGTAGGTCGTCTAGTGTGTCTCACATCTGGGTCAGTACTGACGGCTCGGCTACCTGGAAAAGAAAACAATTCCGCGAAACGCTTGCCTAAACATGAACAGTGACAGTATACGAATGCTGTTATGCAGCAGAAGTAAGAGGTCAGGTCAGGTCAGAGTGTTTAAAGTGCACATTCAGAGCAAGCTGTTGTAGCGCACGCCTGTCCTAGGAACAGGTGCCGGCCTTGATCCGCTCCTTCGTCCAGGACAGGAAAGGGGTGGGGTGGGTTGGAGGGGGTACTGCCTGCACTGGCAGTTGCAAGGGTACACCAGCAGTCCAACCCGGGCCGATAACAGGCGGAGGGTGGTATGGTGCTATGGAATTTGGAATGTCCTGTAGGTTTAAGCCAAAGCTAAAAAAAAGTGCAGTTTTGTAAAGGAAATCAGGCGCAATTTTGAACGGTCAGCCAAAAGGAAAAAATGGGAGCTACGTATAGTTTTGGTAGATTAGTGCGACGAGAGTAGCTCGTTCGAAGTAAGAAGAAAAACGAAAAAAAAAAAAAAGAACTGTTTTATTTAACGATACACTCAACTCATTTTAGTTACGATTATATGGCGTCAGACATATGGTTAAGGACCACACAGATATTAAGAGAGGAAACCCGCTGTCGCCACTTCACGGGATACTCTTTTCGATTAGCAGAATGGGATCTTTTATATGCACCATCCCACAGACAGGGTAGTACATACCACGGCCTTTGATGTACCAGTCGTGGTGCACTGACTGGAACGAGAAATAGCCCAATGGGTCCACCGACGGGGATCGATCCCAGACCGCATCGAGCGAGCGCTTTACCACGTGGCTATATATTTTTTAATAAAGGAAGTTGTAGATGATCTGAAAGACAAAGGAAGAAAAGCGAATTTTAGACGACCTTGCAAAATATTTTCCGTTGAAACTAGAAAGCAGAAGACTGGTACATCAAAGGTCATGGTATGACGTATCATGTCTTTGGGATGGTGCATATAAAAAAATATCCCTAGCTATTAATTAAAAAATGTAGCAGGTTTGTTAAATCTAAGACTGTATGTCAAAATTACCAAATGTTTAACATCTTATATTCGATCATTAATACATCAGTGTGTTCTAGTGGAGTCGTTAAAAGCACACCAAACATATTGCACATGCCTAGGAGCAGTGAGATGATGTTATACAATTTATTAAGTTCAGTGCGTGATAATAAATAGATCATTATTATGCACATAACCTGGAACTGACATTAATTATTACACATCTATTAGTATTAAATCTCTACTCTGGATGTTCATTACTATGCATATCATCTACACTACCCATTCGTTATTGTACACATAATCTAAACTCCATATTCATTAATCTAACTAATCATAATCTAAACTCACATTGATTATTATACATATAACCTACCCTCAACATTCATGATTATACATATAGGTAATCTGCACTCCCCATGCATTATTATACATATAATCAACACTACACATTCATTATTATACATATAATAGACAATCCCCATGCATTATTATACATATAATCTATACATATAATATACACTCCTCATGCATTACTATATTTATAACCTACACTTTCCTTGCATTGCTATACATATAATCCTGCACTCCCCATTCATTATTATGCATGTAATATACACTCCCCATTCATTATTATACATATAAACTGCACTTCCCATTCATAGTTATACATATAATATACACCTTCCATTCAGTGCTATACATATAATATGCTCTCCCTTTATTATTATATACATGTAAATATAACCTACCCTCAACATTCATTGTTTACTATACATATAATCTGCGCTCCCCGTTCATTATTATGCACAAAATATAGACAACACATTCCGTTTTATATGTATAGTAATGAATGTGCAGTGTAGAACATATATATAATCATAAATATGGAATGCAGAATACATTTATATTGATGAATGCAGAGTGTAGGTTGTATGGATAATAAAAGAACACCACGAAAATCATGTGTATAATAAAACATGTGGAGTGTAGAGTGTATGTATTATAATAAATGTGAAGTGTATGCTAATTCACCTGGTGTGTAGATTATATGTATAATAATTAATAGGGTGTGTACATGTATATACTAATGAATGCGGAATGCTTATTAATGATGAATAGTAATTAATGTGGAGTGTAGATTATATGCATAACAAGCATTCTGAAAGTACTGCTAAAGCAATACATGTCCCCTACAGGGTCCAACAATTTTTTGTATTTTTTGTATCTCCTAAGTTCAAGGGCTAAAAATGGGTAAATTGTCACAACAGTCAAACTTGATCTGTAATAGTACATGATAAAGATATACACAAAATTTCACCTCAATATATTGAGGCATTGCAAGACATAGGTAAATCGTCATGAAATTCAAACTTGATCTGTAAAGCTAGACACAAAATTTCAGCTGAATATGTTGAGGTATTACAAAAAAGAAAAACAAGAAGAGAGAAAAAAGAGTCAATTTTTGGTCATATCTCCTCAGTTCAAGTGCAATAACTCTATAAAAAATTGGTAAATCATTATGAAAGTCATAATAGTACATGGTAAAGCTATATACAAAACTTCAGCTCAATATATTGACGAATTGTAAAACAATTGTCGTATCTCCTAAATTCAAAGGCCATATCTCTGTCAACAATACGTAAAGCGTCAAGAACGTCAAGCATTATCTGTTATGGTACACTATAAAGCTACACGCACAATATCAGCTAAATATATTGAGGCATTGGTGGGCTGGGGGAGGAGTCCGGAAAACAAATGTCCTTATACTAAGTCCAATGATCACAATTCAGTCAAAATGTGTACATCGTCATGAAAGTCAAACTTGATATGTAATGGTATATGATAAAATTATATAAAAAATTTCAGCTCAATATCTCGAGGAATTGTGAAGAAAAAACCCATCCAGAAAACTTTATGCGGGACAGACGGACGGACGGAAAGACAGAAATACAGAGATGAAACCTATAACCCCCTCCGGTTGGACCGATGCTTTATCAAAGTTGTTAAGGTTGGCGGTTTCACACCAAATGTTTTAATTACTTAATGTTTGTTTTTAAATGTGAAGATTATACTATCAACTACATAAAACAATACAATAAAATAAATATTAATTTTATTAGAAAATCTATAGAGCTTGACCAACAGCTCACTTCAGTTTTTGGGAACATAATATGTTGCACCAATTTTATTACCAGTAAACCTTTGAAGGCGAAGAATTGGCTGCTAATTTTGTGAATACTTGGAGCAGATTTTTTCAGTTTTTTCTTTCTTTTTACTATGTATTCTTGGGGATGTCACAATTTACGCAGAGTGCCAGCATATTAGAAATTACATAATTATGCAGATTATATATGTCATCGACTACTCTGTAGTAATCTGTTACAAATATAAAATGTATACTAACTTTGTTGGAAAACATGAATAGAAGTCAACAAAAATATGTTTTATTTTATTATTATTTTAATTGCACATCGACTTTTCGCAAAATAGGGAGATTGGCCCATAATTATTATATCAGTTATGTTTTATTTCAGGTACGGACGGAACATCCAGCTGTTAAAATATAAATCAGCTATACAACTAGGTGAGATCAACTTTTTCATTTTATCATTCAGGTGATTAACGAACTCGAACCAAGATGGCTGAAAGCAGTGTTGTTCCACTTCTTGAGATACAAGACAAGTTCGTCACGTGTGAGATTTGTTTTGATTATTTCGAC
This sequence comes from Gigantopelta aegis, assembly GCF_016097555.1. NCBI lineage: Eukaryota > Metazoa > Mollusca > Gastropoda > Neomphalida > Peltospiridae > Gigantopelta > Gigantopelta aegis. The sequence continues at coordinate 11,412,050 of NC_054710.1, read as the reverse complement.
GATCAGGACAAATCTCCACGTATCTTACCGTGCTTTCACAACTTCTGCTGCCGCTGTCTGGAGTCGATTTGGGAGAAGTCACCGACTGGAGTACGATGTCCCAACTGTCGGAAGGTTTGGCGTGTTCACAACAACATATCAGAAACGTTTCCACAAAACAAGGTTCTGAGGAATTTAGTTGAATATCTTACAATGAAGAACAAGGTGGATGAAATTATGTGTCATGAATGTCCTGTCAGTTCAAGGGCAACAATGCGTTGTTTGGACTGTCGGGAATTCATGTGTGAAGGATGCGCAACATATCATAAAAAATTTGCAATGTCAAAAGACCACAAGATCATCCTAATTTTAGATTTGGTTAATATGCCTCATGATGATTTTTTTCACCAGACAGATACGTGCAAAAAACACAACATGAATGTAGATCTATACTGCAAGGCTTGTGCAACTGATATCTGTTCATCATGTGTTCATGTCTCTCATAGAGACCACGAGATATTGGATCTCAAAGATGTATATAAAGCAAAGATGAACCACATGAAAGGAACACTTAGAAATTTACAAAGATCATCAAAAAGAGCACAGAAGTATACATCAAGACTTTCTAGACAAAATGCAACTCTAGATTCGATGAAAGAAAATATTTATAAATATATTGATGATTCCTATGAAGAGGTTATTCAGAAGTTGTCTGACAAAAGAAAACAGATGAAAGAAGATGTCATTTCAAACATAGACAAACAAAAAGCTGACAGAAACGAGCAGATGAAGTTGAGTAAACAGTCAGAAGTCCTCAAGGCGGACCATGTTCTGCATTGTAAGCAAGCTGTGCAATTCGCACGAGCTGCTGACTTTATAGAAATGGCTCCAACCCTTGAAGACAATCTTCTCTCTGTGATGGAAGGTCAGGAACTGGTTGATATTCCTATACAAGAGGTTACCATTGATGACACGTTCAAGCAGATAGAGAAAATTATTGAGAAAACTGGTGTAACATGGAATGGAATTATTTTCAACAAAAACAACTCAGGTATGGAATTTGATATTTGTTAATATTGATTAAGATGATGATTTTAATTGCTATTTTGATGATAACTGGCAAGGACACAGAAAATTAAAAACTCAGTATCTGATCTTTACGACGTACACACACACACACACACACACACACACACACACACACACACAAACACACACACACACACACACACAAACACACACACACACACACATAGATATATAGATATCCCAGCTACATAGTTACCAAACATTTTCATACATATTCATTGTTTCTCTCTTTCCAGAGAATAGATTAAATGTTGATGTAATTCTGTCAGTCTTTTTAATCATCCTCAAAACATAAGGTCTAAATTTCATCGTTTTGATTCCATGAAATAGTCAGAAATGCTTGCAAAGTATCAGTCACATAGTCAACACTAGTTTACACTAGTTAACCTGTATATAACCATGCTAAAACAAGCTAGGGAAAACACTAATATATATGATATAATATATATATTATATATATATAATATATATTATATATATATATAATAATATAGATAGATAGATACAATACAACACACAGACACACAAACACACACACACACACACACACAACATTGTAACCTGTATATAACAGCCACGCAAGGGACCTAGCCAGTCTGACCGTGTAGACAGGTGGATGTGTTATACAAGTAAATAGGAACACGCAAAATAGTTTACTATGAAAACAATTTCTAAAGTGGAATGCATAAACTTGTCAACAGTTGTCACTAAAATGTAACATAATAGATGAAATATAAATATTTTTGCGACATAAAAATATTATTCAAAGCATAGACTGAACACTTTTTGTTGAAAGTCACTGTATTATTCACATTTTGAAAAAGTAATTTATCTTTGATTGCTTCCACCACTGCATTATGTTACCTACTAAACTGATCCACTGGACGCCAAAGGTTGCAAGTGAGAAATCATTATAATAAGAAAAGGGCAACATTGCCACTGTGTAATGGCTGAACAAACATAGTGGCAGACTGCCGCATATTGTCGTCTTGTCTGACTAGAATTTCAGTGTTGAGTAAATTAGTTGCTGTATGTTTGGCCAATACATGTATATATGGGCACATTTCACAAAGAGATTCAACCACACAGACCCACAATTTCAAGTGTTAGCAAGGTCGAACTGGATTTCGCCCTCAATAATTTCCTACATGTTAAAAACACATCTGTTTAAAGCTACTATAAACATTAGGAAGACCAGACAACACACGGGTGTAACAAACTTAAGTATTCTGATGATGAACAATATAATTATATCCATATTTATTCATATAAAAGCCTTGTTAGCCAGAGGGAAGTTTTAAATGTCGGGTAAAGTCAGGGAATGCCCCATTAAGAGGTATGATTGGCAATTCTTAATGAAGATATAATAATGAAGAACGACACTTTAAAATGTATATCGTAGTGTGACATAACGTGATTCATTACAATTATGCTGATGAAATGTTATGGACGGTCCTTTGTTCCCATCCGACGCTGAAAATCTCATTTCCATCCGACTATCAAAATAAAGGTGTCCGGCATAGAAAGAAGACAAAAGAGTCAATCAAGGATACGGTAAGTTAGTAACCGTAGATTAAAACATGTTTGCTTGTTAATGTTATCGTGGGGTGACCCTAAACTAGTATTTGTGAATTAGCGTACATAGTCTTGTGCTAGCCATCGATGGCGTGCTTACATACGACAAGTTCAAACTGCTTTTAGACAAAATTACATGTGGTCAATGTAAATAGTTTGTGGTGACGTTATAGCATGTTCAACCCATTACTTTTGGTGCAAATAAGATTTTTATCCGCTGGCCCGCATTGCATACGTGGCTGTTATATACCGATAAAAGAAAGAAGGAAATGCTTTGGAGCGGAGTTACGGTGGACTCCTCGTTATGGAGAGGGAAGGTGACCATTATATAGGCAGGTGTCGACAAACAGTTATAGCAGCAGTCTCGCACTATATTATATCTATCGCTGTAAGACGAGGATGTGCATGAAAAGAATCCTCTTCCCTGTTATGGACAGTCAGAAACAGTACAGTAACAACTTCTCTGTAAGTAACGTCCACGTTGTACCTGTACAAACAATGGACCACGTGTTTAGGTATTGCTTGAGAACACATGATACAAACGAAAGTCTACGTACAGTCATAATTATGACTACAATAGAGAAACGCGCTTGGGTGCGCGCTGTTCGGTTAGGAGTCGACACCGCGGGGGCTCCTTTGGGCTATTATCGCCACCCAGGGCACCATCAGACGATATATCAAAGTCCGTGATATGTGCATCCTGTCTGTGGATGGTGTCATAAAAAGATCCCTTTATACTGAATTGGAAAAAATGTAGAGGTGTCACGCTGGACTGTGTAAAAATGACTGAGAGGTTGGAATCAATAGTCGAGATAACAAATAAAGTGCTCAGTGCTGTTGTTAAAAAAACAACTTTTTTTTTCCATAGAGTGGAACGGCTAGGTAACACAAAGTCATACGAGGTACGTAACACTGATTTAAAAATTAACCCACACTAGTAAATCTCCACAAATTAGTCCTTTTA
>NC_054710.1:11356520-11408243 GCF_016097555.1 Gigantopelta aegis | reverse complement strand
TTGTATCTCCTAAGTTCAAGGGCTAAAACTCTGCAAAAATGGGTAAATTGTCATAACAGTCAAACTTGATCTGTAATAGCACATGATAAAGATATACACAAAATTTCACCTCAATATATTGAGGCATTGTAAAACATAGGTAAATTGTCACAAAAGTCAAACTTGATCTGTAATAGCACATGATAAAGATATACACAAAATTTCACCTCAATATATTGAGGCATTGTAAAACATAGGTAAATCGTCATGAAAGTCAAACTTGATCTGTAATAGCACATGATAAAGATATACACAAAATTTCAGCTCAATATATTGAGGCATTGCAAAACATAGGTAAATTGTCACGAAAGTCAAACTTGATCTGTAATAGCACATGATAAAGATATACACAAAATTTCACCTCAATATATTGAGGCATTGTAAAACATAGGTAAATTGTCACGAAAGTCAAACTTGATCTGTAATAGCACATGATAAAGATATACACAAAATTTCACCTCAATATATTGAGGCATTGTAAAACATAGGTAAATCGTCACGAAAGTCAAACTTGATCTGTAATAGCACATGATAAAGATATACACAAAATTTCACCTCAATATATTGAGGCATTGTAAAACATAGGTAAATTGTCACGAAAGTCAAACTTGATCTGTAATAGCACATGATAAAGATATACACAAAATTTCACCTCAATATATTGAGGCATTGTAAAACATAGGTAAATCGTCACGAAAGTCAAACTTGATCTGTAATAGCACATGATAAAGATATACACAAAATTTCACCTGAATATATTGAGGCATTGTAAAACATAGGTAAATCGTCATGAAAGTCAAAGTTGATCTGTAAAGCTACACACAAAATTTCAGCTGAATATATGAGGCATTGCAAAAAAATCTCCCCAGTTCAAGTGCAATAACTCTATCAAAATGGGTAAATCATTATGAAAGTCATAATAGTATATGGTAAAGCTATATACAAAACTTCAGCTCAATATATTGACGAATTGTAAAACGAATTGTCGTATTTCCTAAATTCAAGGGCCATATCTCTGTCATAAAGAACGTCATGTTATGGTACACTATAAAGCTATACGCACAATATCAGCTAAATATATTGAGGCATTGGTGGAGTGGGCGAGGAGTCCGGAAAACTAATTTCCTTATACTAAGTTCAAGGATCACAATTCAGTCAAAATGTGTAAATCGTCATGAAAGTCAAACTTGATATGTAATGGTATATGATAAAATTATATACAACAGTTCAGCTCAATATCTCGAGGAATTGTGAAGACAAAAAAACATCCAGAAAACTTTATGTGGGACAGACGGACGGACGGACAGACGGAACGACAGAAATACAGAGATGAAACCTATAACCCCCTCCGGTTGGACCGATGCTTAATCAAAGTTGTTAAAGTTGGCGGTTTCACACCAAATGTTTTAATTACTTAATGTTTGTTTTGAAATATGAAGATTATACCTTCAACTACATAAAACAATACAATAAAATAAATATTAATTTTATTAGAAAATCTATAGAGCTTGACCAACAGCTCACTTCTACCAATAAACCTTTAAAGGCGAAGAATTGGCTGCTAATTTTGTGAATACTTGGAGCAGATGTTTTCTGTTTTTTCTTTCTTTTCACTATGTATCTTGGGGATGTCACAATTTACGCAGGGTGCCAGCACATTAGAAATTACATAATTATGCAGATTATATATATGTCATCGACTACTCTGTAGTAATCTGTTACAAATATAAAATGTATACTAACTTTGTTGGAAAACATGAATAGAAGTCAACACAAATAGTTCTTATTTTATTATTATTTTAATTGCACATCGACTTTTCGCAAAATAGGGAGAATGGCCCATAATTATTATATCAGTTACGTTTTATTTCAGGTACGGACGGAACATCCAGCTGTTAAAATATAAAACAGCTATACACCTAGGTGAGATCAACTTATTCATTTTACCATTCAGGTGATTAACGAACTCGAACCAAGATGGCTGAAAGCAGCGTTGTTCCACTTCTTGAGATACAAGACAAGTTCGTCACGTGTGAGATTTGTTTTGATTATTTCGACGATCAGGACAAATCTCCACGTATCTTACCTTGCTTCCACAACTTCTGCTGCCAATGTCTGGAGTCGATTTTGGAGAAGTCACCGACTGGAGTACGATGTCCCAACTGTCGGAAGGTTTGGCGTGTTCAAAACAACATAGCAGAAACATTTCCACAAAACAAGGTACTGAGGAATTTAGTTGAATATCTTACAATGAAAAACAAAGTTGATGAAATTATGTGCCATGAATGTCCTGACAGTTCAAGGGCAACCATGCGTTGTTTGGACTGTCGAGAATTCATGTGCGATGGATGCGCAACATATCATAAAAAGTTTGCAGTGTCAAAAGATCACAAGATCATCCTAATTTTAGATTTGGTTAATATGCCTCATGATGATTTTTTTCACCAGACAGATACTTGCAAAAAACACAACATGAATGTAGATCTATACTGCAAGGCTTGTGCAACTGATATCTGTTCATCGTGTGTTCATGTCTCTCATAGAGACCATGAGATATTGGATCTCAAAGATGTATATGAAACAAAGATAGACCACATGAAAAGAACACTTAGAAATGTACAAAGATCATCAACAAGAGCACATCAGTATAAATCAAGACTTTCTAAGCAAAATGCAACTCTAGATGCGATGAAAGAAAATAGTCTAAAACATATTGATGATTCCTATGAAGAGATTATTCAGAAGTTGTCTGACAAAAGAAAACAGATGAAAGAAGATGTCATTTCAAACATAGACAAACAAAAAACTAACAGAAACGAGCAGATGAAGTTGGTCGAACAGTCAGAAGTCCTCAAGGCGGACCATGTTCTGCACTGTCGGCAAGCTCTGCAATTCGCAAGAGCTGCAGACTTTATAGAAATGGCTCCGACCCTTGAAGACAAGCTTCACTCTATGATGGAATGTCCGGAACTAGTTGATATTGCTATACAAGAGGTTACCGTCGATGACACGTTCAAGCAAATAGAGAAAATTATCAAGAAAACTGGTGCAATATGGAATGGAATTATTTTCAACAATAACAACTCAGGTATAGAATTTGATATTTGTTAATATTGATTAAGACAAAACCAATACATTATTAAATGATGATTTCTGTTATTAAACTTGCTATTTTTATGATAACTGGCAAGGACCACACACACACACACACACACACACACACACACACACACACACACACATACACACACATATATATATATATATATCCCAGCTCCATAGTTAATTACATATTCTTGGTGGTTTCTGTCTATCAACAGAATACATTAAATGCTGATGTGATCCTGTCAGTCTTTTTAATTATCTTCTAAACACAAGGTATAAATTCCATTGTTTTGATTCTATGAAATGGCCACAATTGCTTGCAAAGTATAAATCACATGGTCAACACTAGTTTGCAGGTGTACACACACATATACGCACGAACGCACACACGCACACACACACGCACACGCACACACACACACACACACACACACACACAATGTAACTTGTATATAACAGTCACGCAAGGTACCTGGCCAGTGTGACCGTGTAGACAGGTGGATGTGTTATACAAGTAAATAGGAACACACGGAATAGTTTACTATGAAAACAATTTCTAAAGTGGAATGCATAAATGTGTTATCAGTCGTCACTAAAATGTAACATAAGTGAGGAAATATAAATATTTTTACCACATAAAAATATTATTCAAAGCATAAATTTAACACTTTTTGTTGAAAATCACTCTGCTATTCAGATTTTGAAAAGTAATTTATCTTTGATTGCTTTTCACTGCATTATGTTACCTACTAAATTGATCCACAGGATGCCGAAGGTTGCAAGTGAGAAAAGAGCAACATTGTCATTGTGTAATGGCTGAACAAACATAGTGGCAGACTGCCGCCAATTGTTATGTGTTATATCGGACAAGCATTTCAGTGTTGAGTAAATCAGTTACTATATATTGTGGCGAATACATGTATATGTGGGCATATTTCAAAAAGAGTCAACACCAGATTCACAATTTCAAGTTAGCCATTCAAACTAGATTTTGCCCTGAATAATTTCCTAGATGTTAAGAAAAAATCTGGTTTAAGCTACTATTAACATTAGGAATACAAGAAACTCATGGTGTACAAACATTAATATTCTGAAGATGAAAATATAATTAATTGTCAATTTCATTAATTAAAAGCCTTGTTAGCCAGAGGGAAGTTTAAATGTCTGTAAAGTCAGGAATGCCGCTCTAAGAGTCATGACTGACATTTCTTAATGAAGTATAATAATGAAGAAAGCACTTTGAAATGTATATCTAGGTGTGGCAAACGTATTCATTACAATTATCCGACACCAAAATCTAATTTCCATCCGACAGCGAAACTAAAGTGTCTACAGAAGACAAAAAGTTAATCAAAGAAGTAAGTTAGTTAATCAAGAATTCAAACATGTTTCTTGGTTATGTTATCAGACACCAAAACTAGTATTTTGAAATATGCCCATATCTTGTGACCATTACGACAAGTTCAACTGCCCATTGGACAAAATTACATGGGGTCAATATATTTTGTGGCCGTTATAGCAGGTTTATCACCCGCCTGCTACCGATTTGATCGGGCTGCTGGTGCTCCCCTTGCACCTGCCAGTGCAGACGGTCCCTCCTCTTCCCTCCCCCATCTTTCCTGTCATGGACGGAGGAGCCGGCCAAGGCCTGATCTTGTGGCCACGACAGGCGTGCGCTACAACAGCTTGTTCTGAATGTGCACGTAAAACCCTATGACATGACATGTCATGCAGGTTCAACCATTCATTTTAGTCAAAATATAGTGGCCGTATTGAACATGTGGGTGGCTGTTATATACAGGTAAACTAAAGAGGGAAATGCATTTGGCGGGGTTTATGGTGGCCGTTATGGAGAGGTGACCATTATATACAGGTGTCCGTTAGACCAGTCTCACCTATACTTCTATATTTGTTTCAGACGAGGATGTGATGAAACGAATCCTCTTCCCTGTTGATGGACAGTCAGAACAGTACAGAACACTTCTCTGTAAGTAACGTCCACGTGTACCTATACAAACATGGACACTTTATTTAGGTATTGGATTGAGTAAACATGGATAACAGAACGTATACTTCCTGTCTAACTGAAACCAGATGTGATTTGTTTATCTGAATTTCTCCATGAGTCGATCTAACTTAACTGAGAAGCATGGCGGGGTTCTAGCCCCACCCACCTCATTCCCAATAATTCTGAATAAAAAATAGTATTGGTAAAATAATTATAAGGCAGAGACACATTTTACTTGTAGAATGTATGGAATTGCATTTCAGAACAACTAGTTTTCAAAATTTTATTGAGTGAGCATACCCCCGAACCCCCTAGAAACCCCCCCCCCCCCCCAATGTGTACCCGTTTCTGGCGTGTCTGGGTGAGTGTTATCGCATGTCTGCATTACCTGCTATGTGGGACAGGATTTTGCTCAGTCGCTTGAGTGCTCGCTTGAGATGCTTGAGTCGCAGCATCGAGCCACATCGGTGGATTCATTCAAACGAGTGGGCTTTTCTCATTCCAATCAGTGTACCACAACTGCTTAAAGGGCGTGGTAAGTTGGAAAGTGCATATAAAATATCCCTTGCTGCATTAGTAAAAATGTTGCGAGTGTCAGAATTATCAAATGTTTCACATCCAATAGCCGATGATTAATTAATCAATGTTCTCCACTTGTGTAGATGAACGAAACTAAGTTTTACCTGCTATTTTGATAGATGACTTAATAAAAAGTGGGATGACTTTTCATAGAGTAAATGCTCACTTGGTGCGCGGTCAGTCTAGGATCGATCCACGCTGGTGGGCCTATTGGGTTATTTCCCGTTCCAGCCAGTGCACCACGACCGGTATATCAAAGGCCGTGGTATGTGATATCCTGTCTGTGGGATGGTGCATATAAAAGATCCATTGTTACTGATGGACAAATGTAGCGGGTTTCATCTCTATGACTGTGTGAAAATGACCATATGTTTGATATCCAATAGCCGATGATTAATAAATCAATGTGCTCTAGTGCTGTCGTTAAACAAAACAAACTTTTTTGTTTCATACAGTATGTCACGGCCAGGTAATACACGGCCAGGTAATACACGTCATACGAGACGTAGGTAACACACACGTCATACGAGATGTAGGTAACACCGATTTAAAAGGTAACTCACTACACTAGCAAATGGCCACAAATTAACGTCTTTAGATATCGATACAATTATAATTGTGTTCTGATAAGTATAATTAAATCTGACATGCAATATTATACATGTATTATTGTTATAAATATTCATTATTTCCGTAAATAGTAACACTGTGCTTATAAATAACAAATATTTCTATATTTACATTTTTCTTATTTAATTTCTTTTTCACAGTGCCAAATATAGAGTATGACCCACAAAAGATGAACCGGAAGTCGTGTAATATTAACGAATCTGGAATTCTGGTCAACAAACCTTCAGAAGTAAAACATACTGACCAGACTTCCGGTCTTCAGTGTTTCCTTGGAGTCAAAGCCAGGACGCATGTCCCGACGTCTGGATGTGCGTTCTGGGGGACGGAAGTCGACTGCATGGTGCGTGAATCGGCTGAATTACATACACTGATAGCAGACGTTGGTCTTTGTCTGGACGAGCACTGTAAAGATACAACAGCGATTATAAATAACAAACATGCGAGGGGTGTTATGGTGGCCAGCTGTAAAACTCACAACAGTATCTGTTTACGTCCTTGTTCTCGTGGAAAGCAGCTGTGCTGTATTCCTGTGACAGAATTCAAAACTAACTCACTACTCGAAGTCAGACTCGGGCTGTTGGTAGACATCGACAACGCCACTCTCCACATTATCCGTGTTGACGAAAACACAGTTGTACACTCCATTTCAAACATCGACGTGTCGCGGCCGCTGATGCCGATGTTTGGTGGTTATTTTCCTGAATATTTCGATGTTAAAGTGAGAGTAACATCTGGCACGGATCTCTCAGTGAACCGTGAACTGTTGGTCCTGCTCTCGAGTTTAGTGAAATAAATCATAATGGGAGAGTCGTGAGACCTGAGTCAATACAATTCAAACCTGTGGAACCCGATGCCGACTCCCACCCAGGGCGAGTTTAAACGAGCTAATGGGAAGTTGTGACTAATGGAAACTGTTTAATGATTGTAATTGCATATCAACTATATTTTTCTGCATAAAATATTAGTGACTGTATACTAAACGTGTTTCTGATCGTTCTAATATGTGTAGTAGCTTAAATTTCATTTTATTTCCTAAAATACAAAATTATTTGAAGACAAAATCCAGATTTAGCTTCTTACAAATATTAAGACGACCAGAAATACATTTAATATACAGACACTGATATTCTAAACAAGAAAATATATTTAATATGTAAGTTAAATCGTAGACATATGTTATTAGTCGGAAACATCTTACAATGCAGCAAACTCAGGAATGTCCCTTTAACTGTAAAACACTAATTTGAAAGCTTCAACGGGGCGGGTGTGTAAAAAATAAGAGATTATACCAACACTAACTGAAAGGGGAGACTACTACGAGAACCTTCATCCACAGTGTCATCAAGTTAACTGTGTTACTGACATTGAATCCCAGATTGTACTTTATACAGACATTACGGTGTTAAAGGTGACTGATATATGGTCTTAAAAACAAAGTCACCCCTTATTTATTTTTCTCAATAGAAGTATATTATTTATATGTATGTTATTTTGATAGTGAAATATTTCTTGTACCAATTTTGAATTGCTCTTTTAGAGATACATATGCAGAAATACAACATACATAGAGCATTGTGATTTTCATAAATGTTCATATAATGTACAGGAGGCTTTCACGACTAATTTAATGCTACCAGAACAAAACAGGTATTGAAGTTGGAGAGAGAGAGAGAGAGAGAGAGAGAGAGAGAGAGAGAGACACTGTTAAACATATTTATATTTTCACATTTACAATAAAATAAATTTTTGTATTCAGTTTTTGTTTTTCTATTGCTACGTAATTGGATTAACTTCATACATCGCTTTTAAAGGGGAACTGTGACTCTGCTCCCCATCTCTCTACTGAGATTAGGCCGAAGATAACAACTGTTAGCTCCCCCGAGCAGGTGAATAAAGAAATAGTGATACAAAATAATTAAATACCAATGCTCTATATGTTAATATTTTAATTGGTTCCCCAAAATCTAAGTTAGGGGAGCAACTAATCACTCCCCTCTTTAATCTAGGGGAGCAACAATATTTTTTGCTGCTCGTCTGAACTTTACTTCCGAATTGATTATTTCTGTTCAGCTTCTACGTGTTATAAATGTTAAATCTTGCATGGTATAAAATCATGTGTGTGGTTGTTTTTTCTTCAATATTTACCTTTGTAAAACATTATAATTTTGGTTGAATTTTGGTTGTTTATGTTGTTCATGTTGTTGTTGTTGTTGTTGTACAGTGAACATTTCATTTCTTATTACAAAGTACGAATCAAATTTTTCCGCTGTAATACATTTCGTGAGGGGTGGGACGAGGTGGGGGTAGTGGTGGGAAAGACGTAGCCAACTGGTCAAGCGCTCGCTTGATGAACAGTTGGATCAGGACTGATCTCCTCGGTGGGCCCATTGGGCTATTTCTCGTTCCAGCACCACAACCGGTATATCAAAGGCCGTGGTATGTGATATCCTGTCTGTGCAAAGGTGTATATAAAAGATCCTTTAGTATTAATGGGAAAATGTGGCGGGTTTCCTCTATAAATCTATATGTGAAAGTACCAAATGGCTGACATTGAATAGCCGATGATTAACAAATCAATGTGTTCTAATGGTGCAAACACACTAACTTTCCACCTTTGTAAGAGAAGAGATCTAACAGTCAGAACGCTCACTTGATGTGTTCTAGTGGTACAAACGCACTAACTTTCCACCTTTGTATGGGGAGAGATCTAACAGTCAGAGCGCTCGCTTGATGTGTTCTAATGGTGCAAACACACTAACTTTCCACCTTTGTAAGGGGAGAGATCTAACAGTCAGAGCGGTCAATTGATGTGCTTGGGTCGAAGGATCAAATCCCATTCTCTGACTGTGGTTTTCCCTTTCCAACCAGAGCCGAAGTATATTCTGTTCTTTCTCTGTGGGGAAAGTGCATATAAACGATCCCTTGCTACTAATGGGAAACTGTAGTGCATATCATCTGAAGACTACGTGTCAGAATGACCAAATATTTGATATCCAACAACTGATGATTAATTAATTAATGTGGTGTCTTGCAACAAAACAGGGCGGGGCCTAGCCCACTGGGCTATTTCTCGCTCCAACCAGTGCTCCACGACTGGCATATCAAAGGCCGTGGTATGTGCTATCCTGTCTGTAGGATGGTGCATATAAAAGATCTCTTGCTACTAATGAAAATATGTAGCGGGTTTCCTCTAAGACTATATGTCGAAATTACTAAATGTTTGACATCCAATAGCCGATGATTAAAAAATCAATGTAATCAATGTGTTCTAGTAGTGTCGTTAAACAAAACTTTTAAACAAGACAAATGTTTAGCTTTATGCCTTTAAATAGCATGTCATTAAACTATAATACTTAACATACACATGTAGCATACTGATAAATATGACTATTTGTTAAAATATAAAATAATCTAATGAACATATCAAATAGTGATGAGCATGGATATCTCACATACATTGATAATTACTAGTATGGGGAAATGTTTAAATATACTGAGCAATATGGGGGGGGGGGGGGGGGGGGGGGTAGTTCACGTACATTTCTCTTTTAGAGAGTTAACTTAAATTTTCTTGTTCTATATGCAAGGCCTTCAGAAAAAAGTTTGGGTAACACTTCCAGGTTAATTATGTTTTCTCAGCAGAGCACATTTATGATTTTTGTTTGGCCGCCAAAAGGCTAAAATTATTATATTGGAGTTTCATGCAATAAATAATTATTTGACTCCCATAGGTTATTCATTTTGATTTATTTCAATTGTTTTTGTGTTACTAACTATATTTTAGCATTATTCATTGTCATAAACCTATGTTTGAGGTACAAAATGACCTTATTTTACATATTTTTACTCAGAAATCGCTTTCGATTTGAAAGTAGCTCAAAGTCTAATGGCTTCTCAGTCAACCAATACTGTAAGCAGAGTTCCACAAATTGGCCACAAGTTTCTTTATTAAATGCTCAGAGCAATACAGTTACCATTTGATACCTCGGGTTGCTGGATGATACCCATGGAGCCCATTGTATCCCTACCCCCTAAAATAAACACTTTTAGGGCATTTCGTCAAATGACCATATCTCCTAAAGTAGGTGTCACAAAAAAGTTAATCTTTGTGTCTATAAATATGTTTTTAACCCCAAATAATTGATTGGTACCATTACTGTGATTTTTTGGAGTTGACCTAATTGCCATAATTCCAAGATGGCGTCCGAAATGGCCACATAATACTGAATGAGATATAACTTCGCATATAGAAGATCATTCCAAGTGACACTTAAAAAAAAGAGTCAATTACACAAATTCTGCACCCCTCCTCCTCCCGACCATATCCCAGATAATAATTAAAAACCCCATCCAATCAAACAGTCCACATTAATAAAGGATGAAGTTCAATCATTAAAAACAGCAGGCATTTACATTGTGTTTAATATAGTACAAATGAACCTTTCATGAATTATCATTATTTATCATTGATAACTGTCCTAAATACTACTATTTAAAGATTACTTCATTATGAGTGCAACAGTTTCAAACATACAAAAAATACTGCAGAACTCAAGCTAATCTTATCAGACAATTAATTTTTTTACATGAATATGTAACATTTGACCTCAGCCATCCTGCAAGGGCAAATTGACCTGATTTACTTATGGTATGAGCATATGACTTACCAAATAACCTCGAGGGTTTTCTACGATGTTGCAGGCATTAGTTGACCAGTTTCAGTGATCCATGCTCATAGCCACAATCTTGTGGTTTCAATGATCCAACAGCTTCAGGGTCGAGATGGCTCTGCAATCATGCATGGTGGTGTGGGTGTTATAGCACGCACGCTGGATATGAGGCAGGATTTTGTGGCTGGTCGAAGGCAGGTTGTCGAGAGAGCTGTCTTTACTGAAATCGAAAATCTCTGCATGGAGGTCACAGACATTTGTGGTATAACATTTGTGGTATGTCACCAAATAATACTCGGCATTGCAAATCATGACTGTAGAGAGGGTTGAATAGCTCTCAAAGTTTTTTATATACTTCTCCAGTTCTGCTTTCAAAGCTGCCTTCTTCGTACCAACTTTGCTGGTCATGTCACACCCTGTAAGGCTGTACAAAGCTGGGAATACTGTACAGTGCTGATGACTCAGGATGTCAAACAGAGTAGGAAGGGACACACACATACCGAGTGGCATCTCCCACTCGAGTTCGTACCCACAGCTCCTTACGTTCGCGTTGCAGCAATACGGAGATGTGGTAGAGCAGGGCGACAATTACATCTATATCAATGAAGATTAAGACACATACTTTGTGTCCTGCCTCAAGAGAATCCAAGACATGAAGGAGTATATGAAGATCAGCTTCTTCATATGATGATAGAAGGTGGGCCAGATCTTTTTCTTTGCCTTTGTAAACCATAACACATTGACTGCTTTCATCTTTTAAAGTGGCCTATTGCTGAGATTCAGAAGTATTTCCACGAAAATGACGATAGATTAGTTTCTCCAGAAGAAGCTTCTTGTTTTTTGAAGGCCAGAGCATTTCCTCCTGTTTTGGTAGAGGTGGGTTGGTCTTCATATCGTTGTCACTGAACAGGAGAGGAGATGGTGTGACATATTTCAAAAGGTCTTTTGTTGTGAGGCCACGATCACGGGCGATTTTAATCATTTTCTCCACAATATTCACCTCCTTCGCTATCTTCGTGATTGTTTGCTGTGGCATGTTTCTGGTGGTTTTCATTATTTTGAGATTCAACAACGGGATGATGACCAGCCCAGAGAAAAAACAGCTACTCAAAGGGTTATGCTACAGTCACATATCCACCGGGCTACGTACAAATGTTTCTACCTACGGCAGATTTTTATGATTTCGGTATCACAGGGGTCTGCGGCATCCATGTGTAGCAGTCACATATTCAGTGGGGCCTGCGTGGTGCCTTTTGAAGTTTTCTCGACTCCAATCGCAAGGCGCCTGTGGGTAAGCTACAAGGGTACCACAGGATAATCCTATGGATGCCGCACGGCAGTCGGACAGGAGCCTTGAGATACCCATACGATCTTTACACATCGTACGGGGCTCGAGAGGGACTCGCACGGACATCTTGGAAATTGTATGAGTGCCGTACGATTTGAGGGGCCCGAAATTGTACGGCATCCGTATGAATGTTGCAGGGGCCATACTGGGCCCATGCTATGCTGTATACGTATCTACGGGTTTACGGCCAATAACAATTTCTACGACACATCAGGAACTTTTAACTCTGCACTAAAAGCTTCCGATGAGCCCTACGGTGAGGAAAGAATGCCAAGGCGCCCGCAGGATAGCCACGGCACCTTTGCGGCCGCCGTGAGATTTTGCAAATTTTCCCAGAAATTTCGGTCAATAAGATCGCCTTATCCCAAACCGGTGGATATGTGACTGTAGCATTAGAGACTCATCTCAAGACTGAGGACTATGAATATACACATCAGAGAAACTTGTCATTTGTTATAGACATCATCGCCACTGTTTGTAAGGTTCGTTTTACTGGCCTTTCCAAATGTCAGGATCTCCTCTGAGTTTTCATGTCATTTTCTGATGTTTATCGTCAGTTTGGCCGATGTGACCAAGTGTTCGACATGCACTTGGATGACCCGTCAGTAAAGGACAATGAGAGAAGGAAGTGCACCAGTACTGTACCAATTGAACACCTTCCATCTAACCAGGAACACCTCTACCAAAACAGACTTTCTAGCATTCAAACAACAACAAACGTCTTCCGTCTTCTGGAGAAACTAATCTGTCGTCATCTTCGTGGAAATACTTCTGAATCTCGCAAATACTCCGTTGTACTCTACCAGGTAACAAGAAAAGATATTCAACCCTCTCTATAGCCATGATTCGCATTATTTGGTGAAGGTGCGGATATACCACAAATGTTATATCACAAATTTCTGTGACTTCCATGCAGGTTTTAGATTTCGGCAAAGGCAGCTCTCTTGACAACCTGCCCCCGACCAGTCATTGTATTCTGCCTTATATCAAGTGAGCGTTCTATAATGCCCATACCACCATGCATGCTTTGCAGAGCCATCTCGACCCTGAAACTGAAACCGCAATATTGTGGCTTTGAGTACGACCACGGTCAATTAATGCCTGCAACATTAACTTCTTATGGCACTTACTTCAGGAGATATGGTCATTTGATGAAATGCCCTAAAAGTGTTTTATTTTAGGGGGTAGGGATACAATGGGCCCCATGGGTATCATCCAGCAATTCCAGGTATCAAATAGAAAACTGTATTGCTCTGAGCATTCAATGAAGAAACTTTTGGCCAATTTGTGGAACTCTGCTTACAGTATTGGTTGACTGAGAAGCCATTAGACTTTGAGCTACTTTCAAATTGAAAGCGATTTCCAAGTAAACATGTGTAAAATAAGCTCATTGTGTACCCCCAACCCAGGTTTATGGCAATGAATAATGCTAAAATATAGTTAGTAACACCCAAACAATTGAAATAAATCAAAACGAATCATCTATGGGTGTCAAATAATTATTTATTGCATGAAACTCTAATATCGTCATTTTAGCCTTTCCGCGGCCAATCAACAATCATAAATGTGCTCTGCTGAGAAAACGTACTAACCTGGAAGTGTTTCCCAAACTTTTTCTGAAGACCTTGGCATATAGAACAAGAAAATTTAAGTTAACTCTCTAAAAGAGAAATGTATGCGAACTGCCCCCCAGAGCCAGGACTATAGGGAAAAATTATCCAAGTCACATTTTTGTGAAATGTAGAGGTTTGTACTATCCTAAATTATCAACAGTATAGTATGGTTTCATTTTGTATTTTTGAAACAGGTTAAATTGTTATGTTGTTTTACCAGGACAAAATTAATTCTTGTAGCATTCATTGTTAAACAAATATATATTCACTTTCAGAAAATAGTTATCAATGTCCACCCAACAAAAATAAATGGAAACAAATAAATGAACAAAAACATTATATGATGTATATAATCAGTAACATCCTAAAAAATCGTACAGTGTGTAGTGTCCTTTATATGCCTTGGATTTTAAACGTGTATACAACATCTACGTTTATAATCAATATTTCTCAAAACTGTGAAATGTGACTCTGATAGTTTTTCCCGTGGACTCTTTATATGTATTCTAATTAATGTATTAACTGTCAACCATCTTGCCACGTGCATGTAACAAACAGTTTGAGTATATACTCCTCCATTACCGTTGTGCAAGATCTGAGTGTAAACAAAGTATCGTCTTGTCTTGTTACATAGATATAATATTCTTAGTTTGAGTGACTGTTAAATGGGCCGATCAGTTATCTGACAATTTATTGTTTCAAAACAGGCCAAATAAACAAAAGCAAGCTGGAAGCATTGTTTTAAACTACTAAAGTTGAAATCAGTATTATACCACACCATGTTTTTGTTTGTTTGTTTGGGGGTTTTTTTTGGGTTTTTTTTTTGGGGGGGGGGGGGGGGTTGTAGCCCCCCAATACGTTTCATCCTCACCCTTATGTCCGTCAGTCTATCTGTCTGTCCGTCCGTCCGGTCCAATTTCACAATACCTCAAGATACTGAGCTGAAATTTGGTATGTAGCATTATCATGTTCTGTTACAGATCAAGTTTGATATTCAACGCGATTTGGGACGGAACGTAGCCCAGTGTTAAAGCGTTCACCTAATGTGCGGTCAATCTAGGATCGATCCCCGTCGGTGGACCCATTGGGCTGTTTCTCGTTCCAGCCAGTTCACCTCGACTGGTACATCAAAGGCCGTGGTATGTGTTGTTCTGTCTGTGGAAAAGTGCATATAAAAGATCCCTTGCTGCATTAGGAAAAACGTAGCAGGTTTCCTCTGATGACTACGTGTCAGAATTACCAAATGTTTGACATCCAATAGCCGATGATTAATTCATCAATGTGCTCCAGTGGTGTCGTTAAACAAAACAAACTTTTTAACTATCATCGCGATTCACCCTTATGGCCCTTGCAATTAAGATATTGAGCTGCGATTTTGTGTATGTTTATATCGTGTACTGTTACAGATCACTTATGCTGATTTACTCATTGTTTGGTTATGACCTTTGAACATAAGTTGAGCCCGGCGAGGGTTATGCACTGCTTTAGCAGTAGTCTCTGAATTATTGTTACATTCGATTCATAGAAATCCTTGAAACAAAATCTTAAAAACTGAACTAGCATTATGATGACGTATTACAGTAGACAAATAACAGGTATAATAAACATCAAAATGGTGCCTTTTATAGATGGAATATTACAGTCGTAACCCAGTGGTAAAGCGCTCGCTTGATGCGCGGTCGGTTTGGGATCGATCCCCGTCGGTGGACCCATCGGACTATTTCTCGTTTGAGCCAGTGCACCACGACTGGTATATCAAAGGCCGTGGTATGTGCTATCCTACCTACCTTAATATTTAAAAAAATTTTTTAATCATAGTGTCATTTTGATCAGAATTGTTGTAAATACACTTATTATCAGACTGATAATGGAAATACTGTATATGTATTACTTTTCTTTATTATTGTAGAGATGCGTGTTTGCTGAGTTATCTTCCTTGATCTACAATAAACAGTCAAAACAAAAGAGCAGTTTGTGTTACCTTCTGCACAGAGCATTCTGTTACATGTTTGTTTGTATTAGTATTTATGTGTGTGGTTTTGTGTGTAAAAGTGTGTTTGTGTTTGATAGTATGTGTCTATGTGTATTTACGTATACATGTGAGGCTGTAGTGTATATACATGTGTATATAATTTCTCTCTCTCTCTCTCTCTCTCTCTCTCTCTCTCTCTCTCTCTCTCTCTCTCTCTCTCTCTCTCTCTCTCTCTCTCTCTGTGTGTGTGTGTGTATATATAATATATATATATATATATATATATATATATATATATATATATATATGTATATATATCTGTGTGTGTGTGTGTGTGTGTGTGTGTGTGTGTGTGTGTGTATGTATGTTTATTTATTTATTTATTTATCTTCGAAAAAAGGAACTTGACATTGATTTTTAAAGTTTAATAATAAAAAAACAATAGAAACAATCAAAGATGAAGACGTCATGGGAAGAGGATTACTCTGTACATGTTGTCCGAAACAGTATCTCTGGGAATCCACCTGAAACATGTACACAGGCATATGTGTGTGACATAGGGGTGGGGAAAATGTGAGTATCGGTTATGACCAACACGAGCCCTGATGACAGCTTGACAACGGTGACGCATGGAAGCAATCAAACGTTGCACAACACGTTGTGGAATGTTCTGCCACTCATGCTGCAGTGCCATACGAAGTTGCGGAAGTGTCTGGGGTGGTACGTTTATCCGGCGCACACCTGATTCAGTGCATCCCATAGATGATCTATTGGGTTTAAATTCGGAGGACGGTAACGTCAAGGTAATGTCTGGACGTTGTGGCGTTTCAGAAACTCCTAACCCACTGTCCTGAACTATAGACACAGTAACTTAATACTAAAACCGGCCTCGGTGGTGTTGTGCTTAAGCCATCGGACGTGAGGCTGGTAGGTACTGGGTTCGCAGCCCAGTACCGGCTCCCACCCAAAGCGAGTTTTAATGACTCAGTAGGTATGTGTAAAGACTACTACATCCTCTTCTCTCTCACTAACCACTAACCACCAGGCGTGTGCCTAGGACAGCGTGCTTGAACCTTAATTGGATATAAGCACGAAAATAAGTTGGAAATACTATATATTCGGGAATAAAATGAAGTGTGACCTGAAATGTGTTATTTAACGACGCACTCAGCACATTATATTTACGGTTATATGGCGTCGGACACATGGTTAAGGACCATGCAGATATTGAGAGAGGAAACCCACTGTAGCCACTTCATGTGCTACTCTTTTCGATTAGCAGCAAGAAATATTTTATATGCACCATCCCACAGACAGGATAGTACATACCATTACCTTTGTTAAACCAGTTGTGCAGCACTGGGTGGAACGAGAAATAGCCCAATGGGCCCACTGACGGGAATCGATCCTAGATCGATCGGGCATCAGGCAAGTGCTGTACCACTGAGCTACGTCCCGCCTCTAACTTGTACAAATCCTAAGACGATCAGAAACGCATTAACTTTATACACACAGTAATATTTAATGTAGAAGAAAAATGTATTTAATATGTAATTATAGTAATTAAAAAAGTATGTTAGTCGATACCATCTTAAAAATGGCAGCCAATAATTCATGACTGTCCAGTAATGAAAATACAAAGTCGAAACACAAATTGGCAAAGACAAAAATTATCAATTAAGATCGTAGAATATGTAAATAATTGTGCAGACGTAGCTTTTAATCTGCGCCACAAATCTGTAGATGCATTTGTAACTGATTTTCTTATTCGAAGGCTACAAACTCAGCAACTGATGATGT
Source organism: Gigantopelta aegis (assembly GCF_016097555.1). NCBI lineage: Eukaryota > Metazoa > Mollusca > Gastropoda > Neomphalida > Peltospiridae > Gigantopelta > Gigantopelta aegis. The sequence continues at coordinate 11,390,479 of NC_054710.1, read as the reverse complement.
CGAGCAAAAAAAACCCCGCCCCATTAATTTGGTAATGGATTAGCATCACTGACAGGTGAAGTACTTCTGGTGGTACTGATGTGATAATAACTCAGAGGCAGATCTAGGGAAGGTGGCGGGACCCGCCCCCTCCCTAAATTTTGCGACAGTTATAACTTTATTATATATTAATTTTAGTTTTCTACGACCCCCTTCCAAACCTCCCCCAAAATTCCCTTTGCATTCCGCCTTCATGTCATTGCCTCCCCCCCCCCCACACACACACCACCACCACCAACAAATTGATTTTTTGGATCCGCCATTTGTTTTTCAGTCGCAGGGAGGGGGTAATAAGGATATGTCAATTGCATTACATCCAGACAAGCTATCACAGGTTGTTTTTATTTTATTTTATGACACCTCTAGAGAAGATTGATTTACTAATCATCGGCTATTGTGTGTCAAACATATGGTAATTTTGACGTCTTGTCTTGTTCATTAGTAGCAAGGGATCTTTTATATGCACCATCCCACATGCAGGATAGCACATACCACGGTCTTTTTCTTTAACTGTATCACTGGATAGCTCTTCCTTTAGCACTGGCAAGTCCTGGGTTCGTATCTCACAGAGAGTTTGAATGCACAGCTAGGATCACTGAAGAGGGGTGTATTGCGCCCCGCCCGCTAACGATCCCAGTCAGACTGATTGTGCTCTCTTGTGCTTTTTAGCGCAGGCTGTCCCTTCTCCCACCCACCCCAAAGTTTTTCCTATTCTGGACGGAGGAGCCGGACATAGGAAGGAAATAGTTTATTTAATGATGCACTCAACACATTTGATTTACGGTTATATGGCGTCGGACATATGGTTAAGGACCATACAGATATTGAGGGAGGAAACCCGCTGTCGCCACCTCATGGGCTACTCTTTTCGATTAGCAGCAAGGGATCTTTTATATGCACCATCCCATAAACAGGCTAGCACATACCACAGCCTTTGATGTACCAGTCGTGGTGCACTGGCTGTAGCGAGAAATAACCCAATGGGCCCACTGACGGGGATCGAAGCCGGACGAAGTCGGCACCTGCGCCCAAGACAGGCGTGCGCTGCAACAATTTGTTCTGAATGAGCAAGTGAAACCCTGTGACCTAATCTTTCTATTTCCCCTCGTTACTCAAAGTATAAAAACCTCTGTAAGCCTCGGATTTCATACTTTTATCAAGTCTTGCTGACCCTGGGGGAGTATCCTCTATTTAACGTCCACTCCTGCAGTTTGAATCTTTACATAACCACGGGTCATGGGGCATCCTGAACAGACAGCCCAGATAGATGATGTATTTGTGCCCAGAACATCGTCCTTTGAACCTTAAGAGGATAAGAAAAATAAACACACATACCGGACTCACTTGACATGAACAGACAGCCCAGATACCTGATGTGTGTGCCCAGAACAGCGTGCTTTAACTTAAAGACGATAACTGTAATCAAACAAACATACCAGACTCACTTGTCTCGGACAGACAGCCCAGATACCAGAGGTGTGTGCCCGGATAACGTGATTTAACCTTAAGACGATAACTGTAATCAAACAAACATACCGAACTGATTGACTTGGCAGACCCCACAGATACCCGAAGTGTGTGCCCAGAACAGCGTGCTTGAACCTTAAGAAGATAACTATAATCAAACAAACATATCGGACTCACTTGTCTCAGATAGACAGCCCAGATACCCGAGGTGTGTGCCCAGGACAGCGTGTTTGAACCTTAAGAAGATAACTATAATCAAACAAACATACCGAACTGATTGACTTGGCAGACTCCACAGATACCCGAAGTGTGTGCCCAGAACAGCGTGCTTGAACCTTAAGAAGATAACTATAATCAAACAAACATATCGGACTCACTTGTCTCAGATAGACAGCCCAGATACCCGAGGTGTGTGCCCAGGACAGCGTGCTTTAACATTAAAACGATAACTATAATCAAACAAACATACCACTCATTGACTTGGACAGACGGCCCAGATACCCGAGGTTTGTGCCTAAGACAGCGTGCTTGAACCGTAACAAGATAAGTATAATCAAGCAAGCCTCACCTGTCTTGGACAAAACAGAACTCTGTGACACAGTGAGAGGTTGTGTCCACGACAGGTGTGCTTGAACAGTTATCCGATGGATGCATGCCCTCACAATACCCTCAGGACATTTTACTGGTGATCATAATTCCAGAGTTTCGGGTTTTCAATATGGCGTAATTAATATTTAGCAATAAATGCAGACAGATGTTTTATTTAACTCACACAATAATAAAATGTAATATAAAATACAATATAAAAGTACATTCCTAACAGGAACTATGAGAGACTTTCAGTGATAATATTAAAAAAGAACGTACCTATTATACAGAGAACACACATACAAGGATACATAACAGTTAAAATAGAGATACCTAAGTTAAGAGTACCATAGTGTTCGACCACAGGTTAACATAATACATGGACAGATTAATATGGAATACAATTATATACTCAAAGGCAAAAGTTATTATGACATTGATTGTTTGAAAGAAATGTTTTATTTAACGACGCACTCAACACATTTTATTTATGGTTATATGGTGTCAGACATATGGTTAAGGACCACACAGATTTTGAGAGGAAACCCTCTGTCGCCACTACATGGGCTACTCTTCCGATTAGCAGCAAGGGATCTTTTATTTGCAGAACAGAACAGAACAGAATTTATTTACACTCTGTCCGTTCAGCAACGGCATAGGAGGGCTACATAATATAAAGGAACATATATATATATATATATATATATATATATATATATATATATATATATATATATATATATACATGAAGAATTTGGGATTTACAATATAAATGTATATATGTACACACATTCACTTCACAATATACACATGACAAGATGGTGGTTGACAATATATGCAGTAAATAAGTTATTTTCCAGTATAAACAGTACAATCCTTAAATACTGTTAGTTTGGGTGCATTTTGAGCGTTTAAAGATATTAGTAACAACATTGATTAATTTTGATAAATTCTTTAATACACTGATTCGTTTACTGTTCATGAGTTGTTTGAATTTGAAAGTATTTGGTCGTGTATAATAATATGGATGTAGAAACTGGACCCTGGAATCATGAAAATATTTACAGACGAAAATATAATGGTATTCGTCACCAATGTCTATTTCATCACATAGGTTACATAGCCTGTCTTTCTTAGGTATGTTATTCCAGCGTCCAGTTTCAATAGGCAAATAGTGATTAGATAATCTGAATTTCAAAATAATTGTCCACATCTTTTCAGGGATAATAGTAAAATATTTTTCTAGACTGAGGTGTTCTTTGTAATATCTGTATGTAGTGCCTTTCGATGAGAGTTCTATTTCATTACTCATTGTACATTTTTTATTTGTTGAGAGAGGACCTTAACTGATACAAAAGATTGGGAAAGCCAGACATCGCTCATTCCTAAATTATTCAGGATATTTTTTACTGTAGTGATCCAGTTATAATTGGTATTATTGCTAAGATGGTCTAATAACATTGCTCTATATAATAAGAAAGATAGTTTAGATTGTTTCCCCGATACAATTCGTGCCCAATAACAGACCATTCGTCTGTATATAGTTAGCTCGACAGGCATTCTCCCCAGCTCTCCATATAACATAAATAGTGGTGTCGATTTTTTTACTGGTAAAATATGTCTGAAAAATTTTATTTGGACAGCGTTTAAGATATCAGTTTTCTCATGTCCCCAAATTTCGCACCCATGTAGTAAAACTGGAAGGATCATCGAGTCGAACATTTTAAGTTTACAGTCGACTGACAGAAAATGTTCTTTGGCTTTTGCAAGTACAAAATACATTGCTTTGGTAGCTTGTTGTTTAAGTCTCATCTTTGTAATTCGGAAGTTATTTTTATTAGTAAATGTAATTCCTAGATATTTATACTCTTTAATGTTTTCTAAAGCAGTGTTTCCTATCTTGAAAATATGTCTGTAGTCTTTAGCTGTACCGTTAAAAATAATTACCTTCGTTTTAGTGATATTAATTTTAAGTTTCCATGTCTTGCAATATTCATAAAAGGTGTTTAACGTATGCTGTAGGTCAGATGCAGTTGTTGCTAAGAGGGCTGTATCATCAGCATATAGCAGACAGCACAAACCATGGCCTTTGTTGAACCAGTTATGGATCACTGGTCGGTGCAAGTAGTTTACACCTACCCATTGACCCTTGTGGAGCTCTCACTCAGGGTTTGGAGTCGGTATCTGGATTAAAAATACCATGCCTCGACTGGGATCCGAACCCAGTACCTACCAGCCTGTAGAACGATGGCCTGCCACGACGCCACCGAGGCCGGTTTGATTGTTTGAAGTAATAAATTTGTGAATGGATTTATGGATGTAAACCAGAGAAAATGTGCATGAAACGTCCACAGAAACACCACATGACACTTATGGCTACGATATCAACAAAACAACCAGGTCACGGATCGTCTCCGTAGCGGCTGACCACCCATGACAACCTCTCGCCAAGACACATGGATCCGAACCACGCAACCCTCACAGTACCATCCCTTTCTCCAGCGTTTAGTGGCCTCAATGAGACGACGGTGCCAGGCCTCTATCAATGCTCAAGGTGGACACACTCGCTACTGACTGTGAACTACGCTATGTACCCCCTCTAGTGATGTGGTTCATTTTCATATGACAGGTGCGCCCTTTTCATGGACTATTGCTCGTTTCCATACCTTCGGGCATTTCTCTGTCCATGTTATAACGTTTCATACAATGCAGTAAAAACTTATCATCAATTATCTTTGTCTTTTATCATTAACATTTGCCTTTTAGTACACAATTAACACATGATTCCCCTTTAGTCTCACACATTTTCATTATTCTATTTTCTAAATCCTCTTTCTAAACTGTTTAAAATGTTCGTCATTATATTTGATCAAATCTTCATATTTATCAGCACATTTCATTATTTGCCCATAGTAGTAATTATTAGTACATCATATATTATGTCACATGTCCATACACAGAGTTATCACTATTTAATTTGTCCATAAGATTATTTTACATATTAGCAAATATTCATATTTATCTTTATGTCACATGCCTATTAGTATATTGTAAAACATCCTATTATAAGGGCCAAACATTAGAAGTTTGGTTTGTTTATCGACACCACTAGATCACATTCATTAATTAGTCATCGACTATTTGGTCATCTTATATGTAGAAGGGATCGACCAAGTAGATTCGATCCTTCGACCCAAGCACACCACAGACAGAATAGCACATACCACGGCCTTTGATGCACCAGTCGTGGTGCACTGGTTGGAACGAGAAATAGCCCAATGGGCCCATTGACGGGGATCGATCCTGATCCAACTGTGCATCAGGCGGGCGCTTGACCACTTGGCTACGTCTTCCCCTATGCTACCCCTCCCCCCCCCCCACCCCCACCTTGCCCCACCACTCACAAAATATATTACAGGGGAGAAACTTGAATTGTACTCTGTAATAGGAAATGAAATGTTCACTGTATTCTAATGTTAAAACCAGTACAACAACAACAACCAAGATTCAACCAAAATAATAATGTTTTGCAAAGGTAAACATTGAAAAAAACACAACACACATATCTTTTAATTTTCGTGATTTTATACTACGCAGGAAGCAAGATTTAACATTTATAACACGTAGCTGAATAGAACGAATTGATTGAGATATATATTGTATATATTTCAATAAGTTCAGACGAGCAGAAAAAATATTGATGGGAGTGATTAGTTGCTCCCCCTAATTTAGATTATTGATCCCCTAATTTAGATTATTGATGGGAGTGATTAGTTGTTCCCCAGATAATGTTATTGCTGGGAGTGATTAGTTGTTCCCCAGATAATATTATTGAGGGGAGTGATTAGTTGCTCCCCTAATTTAGATTACTGAGGGACGAGATTAGTTGCTCCCCAGATAATATTATTGATGGGAGTAATTAGTTGCTCCCCTAATTTAGATTATTGAGGGGAGTGATTAGTTGCTCCCCAGATAATATTATTGATTGGAGTGATTACTTGCTCCCCTAATTTAGATTACTGAGAGGAGTGATTACTTGCTCCCCAGATAATATTATTGACAGGAGTGATTAATTGCTCCCCTGATAATATTATTGAGGGGAGTGATTAGTTGCTCGCCTGATAATATTATTGAGGGGAGTGATTAGTAGCTCCTCTAATATGGGGAAACAACAGAAACATTACCATATAGAACGTTAGTACTTTATTATTTTATAGAACTATATTTAATTATTATTATTCACCTGCTCAAGGGATCTAACACTTATTATCTTGGTCTAGTCTCAGGGGAGTGATGGGGAGCACAGTTACAGCTCCCGTTAAAGAGTGATGTCTGAAATTAAGCCAAATATATGGCAATAGAACAAACAGTAACTGAACACAAAATTTAATTTTATTTTGAATGCAAAATTATAAATAACTTTAACTCTCTCTCTCTCTCTCTCTCTCTCTCTCTCTCTCTCTCTCTCTCTTTCTGTGTTTGCCTCTGTCTGTCTGTCTGTCTCTGTACCTCTCTGTCTCTGTCTCTCTCTGTCTCTCTCTCTCTCTCTCTCTCTCTCTCTCTCTCTCTCTCTCTCTCTCTCTCTCTCTCTCTCCTCTCTCTCCATCTCTGTCTGTCTCTCAATCCCCTCTTTCTGTGCCTCTATTTCTCTATCGGTCTCTGTCTGTCTGTCTCTCTCTCTGTCTCTGGCTATCTCCCTCTCTGTCTGTGTGTGTGTGTGTGTCTCTCTCTCTCTGGCTATCTTCCTTTCTGTCTGTGTGTGTGTGTGTGTGTCTCTCTCTGTCTCTCTGTCCCTCTCTGTCCCTCTCTGTCTCTGTCTCTGTCTCTCTCTCTCTCTCTCTCTCTCTCTCTCTCTCTCTCTCTCTCTCTCTTTCTCTCTCTCTCTCACTTCAGTACATTTTTTCTTCTGGTATTATTAAAATTGGAACAAACATAATAATAGCTATTAGTCGTGTTGTACATTATGTGAACATTTATAAAAGTCACAAAGCTCTATGTCTGCAGCTTTCCTGCATATTTATCGCTAGAGGGCTATTCAAAATTGGTGCAAGAGATATTTCACTATCAAAATAATATACATATTGTATATAAATAATATACATATACTGAGACAAAGAAATAAGGGGTTACTTCGTAGTTTATACCAAATGTCAGTCACCTTCAACGTCATAATGTCTGTATAAAGTACAAACATGTAATGTGGAATTCAATGTCATTAATGTGGAATTCAATGTCAGTAATGTGGGATTCAGTGTCAGTAACACAGTTAACTTCATGACACTGTAGATGAGGGTTCTGGTTGTGGTCACCCGGTTCAGGTAAGTGTTGATATAATCTCTTATTTTTATTCACCCGACCATCTCAAGGTTTCTGTTTAGTGTTTTTCCGTTAAACTATATTAAGAAAGACTTTCTTAAAGGAATGCAACAAATAGAATAATACACTTGTGCCCGTTGCAGACAATTTATATTACAACTTGTGGCTAACAAAAGTATTGCTTGGTTGTTATATAAACTTTGTAAAATAAATTTTCTCCAATACTCTTCTGTTATTCTCATTTTCAGTAAGGTTATATATTCGTTATAGTGACACTACAGCGCTAGTCAACTTCATTTTAACTTGGTTTTCATCCTTATACCCAACACCCTGGGTCTACACCTCAGTTATTTGGTATGTGTGTACGGGTCAGGGGTCAGTGGTTAGTTTTTACTGGTTAGTGAGCGGGAAGTCACACCTACACCACTAGCTCGTTTAAACTCGCCCTGGGTCTACACCTCAGCTATCTGGAATGTCTGTCCGGGTCAGAGGTCAGTGGTTAATCGTTTCTGGTTAGTGAGCGGGAAGTCACACCTCCCCCATTGGCTCGTTTAAACTCGCCCTGGGTGGGAGTTGACACCGAGTTCCACAGATTTGAATTGTATTGACTCAGGTCTGACGACTCTCCCAGTATGATTTATTTCACTAAACTCGAGAGCAAGACCAAAAGTTCACGGTTCACTGAGAGATCCGTGCCAGATGATACTCTAACTTTAACATCGAAATATTTACGCCAATGAAGGCTAAACATCGGCATCAGCGGTCGCGACACGTCGATGTTTGGGATGGAGTGTACAAATGTGTTGTCGTCAACGCGGATAATGTGGAGAGTGGCATTGTCGACATCTACCAACATCCCGAGTCTGACCTCGAGTCGCGAGTTAGTTTTGAAATCTGTCAAAGGAATACAACACAGCTCCTCTTGTCTGGAATATGCATATACACAAATACTGTTGTGAGTTTTACAGCTGGCAACCGTAACACTCCACGCATGTTTGTTTTCTAAAATTCCTGCTGTATCGTCATAGTGCTCGTCCAGACAAACACCAGCTTCTGCTATCACTTTATTTAATTTAGCCGATTCACGCACCATGCAGTCGACTTCCATCTCCCAGAACGCATATCCAGACGTCGGGACATGCGTCCTGGCTTTGACTCCAATGAAACGCTGAAGACCGGAAGTCTGGTCAGTATGTTCTTCTTCTGAAGGTTTGTTGACCAGAATTCCAGATTCGTTAATACTACACCACTTTCGGTTTATCTTCTGTGCGTCATACTCTATATTTGGCACTGTGAAAAAGAAATTAAATCATGAAAATGTTACTATCAAAATATTTGTTATTTTATTAAACAGTGTTACTAAGTATGCAGATAACGAATATTAATAACGATAATACATGTATAATATTGCATAATACTTTTCAGAACATAATTATAATTGTATCGATATCTCGGGACAGATTAAATACATTAATGTGTGGCCGTTTACTAGTGTAGAGAGTTATCCATTTAATTCAGTGTTACATACGTCTCGTATGACGTGTGTGTTACCTAGCCATGAACTACTCTCTGAAAAGTCATCCCACTTTTTATTAAGTCATATATCACAATAGAAGGTAATAGTTTGTTGTGTTTTAAACAAAACGTTTAACTACACCATTAGAGCACATTGATTAATTAATCATCAGTTATTGGATGTCAAACACAGAGGAGACTCGCTACATTTTCCTAATGCAGCAATGTGTCTTTTATATGCACTTCCCCACATAGCACGGCCTTTAACCAGTTATGGTGCCCTGGCTGGAATGATACAAATGATACAAGGCAACGTTGTAGAGTGTTCTGGTGTATGCTCCACGGTAAAAAGTTTAAAACTACATGTCCTGAAATGCAATTTCCTTCATTCCACAAGTAAAATTTATCTCTGCCTTATGATTTACTACCAATACTATTTTTTATTTACAATTATTGGGGGAGGGGATCTTTTATATGCACTTTTCCACAGACAGGAGAGCACATACCCCAGCTCCCAACCCTGCTCCGCCGTGCTTGTCACTTAGGTTAGATCTACTCATGAAGAAAGTCAGATAAACAAATCACATCTGGTTTCATTTAGAAAGGAAGTAGACGTTCTGTTATCCATGTTTACTCAATCCAATACCTAAATAAAGTGTCCATGTTTGTACAGGTACATGTGGACGTTACTTACAGAGAAGTGTTCTGTACTGTTCTGACTGTCCATCAACAGGGAAGAGGATTCTTTTCATCATATCCTCGTCTGAAACAAATATATAAATATAGGTGAGACTGGTATAACGGACACCTGTATATAATGGTCACCTATCCATAACGGCCACCACAAATCCTACCGAATGCATTTCCTTCTTTATTATGTCTGTACATAATAGTCACCTATTCAATCTGGTTTTGGATGATGAAAAATGTCATACATTTCATCAGTATAATTTTAATGAACACGTTATACAGGCCTTGACCTTAAGGTTTTATTTTTTTTATAGTGGTAGCCTAGTAGCCCTCAGTAAAAATTGTTATAAAAAGAGAGAAAAAAGAAAAATCGTTTATTTTTATTTAAACGTTGTTTTAGGGTAGGGTTTTTTAAATGATGACCAATATTCTGTGAAACATACACTTATGAAAACTACAATAGAGGCCTTAATGAACAATAAAATTGTTTTGTGTAAATCATTAAACACAATCCAATTTCCTCAAGACTGAAATGCTAGCCAGACAAGACATATGACAATTTGCGGCAGTCTGCCACTATGTTTGTTCAGCCATTACACATTGGCAGTGTTGCCCTTTTCTTATTGTATAATGATTTCTCACTTGCAACCTTCAGCGTCCCGTGGATCAGTTCAGTAGGTAACACAATGCAGTGGAAAACAATCAAAGATAAATTACTTTTTTTTTAAATGTGAATAATAGAGTGACTTTCAACAAAAAGTGTTCAATTTATGCTTTGAATAATATTTTTATGTGGTAAAACATATTAATATTTTCTCTCTTATGTTACATTTTAGTGACAACTGCTAATTCATTTATGCATTCCACTTTAGTAGTTTTTAAAGGAAAATAGTTCATGTGTTTTATTTGCCTGTATAACACATCCACCTGTCTACACGGTCACACTGGCCAGGTCCTTTGTGTGCTGTTATATACAGGTTATACTGTGCATGTGCGTGTGTATGTGCGTGTATGTGTGTGTGTGTGTGTGTGTGTGTGTGTGTTTATATATATATATATATATATATATATATATATATATATATATATATATACATACCTGCAAACTAGTTTTGACCATGTGACTTATACTTTGCAAGCTATTGTGACCAGTTCATAGAATCAAAACAATAAAATTTAGACCTTGTGTTTAGAAGATAATTAAAAAAACTGACAGGATTACATCAACATTGAATACATTCTGTTGAAAGAAAGAAAACATGAATATGTATGAAAATGTTGGGTAATTAACTATGCAGCTGTGATATATACATGTATATATATATATATATATATATATATATATATATATATATATATGTATGTATGTGTGTGTGTGTGTGTGTGTGTGTGTGTGTGTGTGTGTGTGTGTGTGTGTGTGTGTGTGTGTGTGTGTGCGTGTCCTTGTCAGTTATCATCAAAATAGCAAGTTTAATAACAGAAATCATCATTTAATAATTTATTAATTTTGTCGTAATCAATATTAACAAATATCAAATTCCATACCTGAATTCTTATTATTGAAAATAATTCCATTCCATATTAGACCAGTTTTCTCGATAATTTTCTTAATCTGCTTGAATGTATCATCGATGGTAACCTCTTATATAGGAATATCAACCAGTTCCGGACCTTCCATCACAGAGTGAAGTTTGTCTTCAAGGGTCGGAGCCATTTCTATAAAGTCAGCAGCTCGTGCGAATTGCACAGCTTGCTGGCAGTGCAGAACATGGTCCGCCTTGAGGACTTCTGACTGTTTGACCAACTTCATCTGCTCGTTTCTGTCAGCTTTTTGTTTGTCTATGTTTGAAATGACATCTTCTTTCATCTCTTTTATTTTGTCATACAACTTGTGAATAATCTCTTCATAGGAATCATCAATATGTTTTAGAATATTTTCTTTCATCGAATCTAGAGTTGCATTTTGTCCAGAAAGTCTTGTTGTATACTTCTGTGCTCTTTTTGATGATCTTTGTAAAGTTCTAAGTGTTTTCTTCATGTGGTCCATCTTTGCTTCATATACATCTTTGAGATCCAATATCTCATGGTCTCTATGAGAGACATAAACACATGATGAGCAGATATCAGTTGCACAAGCCTTGCAATATAGATCTACATTCGTGTTGTGTTTTTTGCACGTATCTGTCTGGTGAAAAAAAAATCATCATGAGGCATATTAACCAAATCTAAAATTAGGATGATCTTGTGGTCTTTTGACAATGCAAATTGTTTATGATATGTTGTGATCCATCGCACATAAATTCCCGACAGTCCAAACAACGCATTGTTGCCCTTGAACTGTCAGGACATTCATGGCACATAATTTCATCAACCTTGTTTCTCATTGTAAGATATTCAACTAAATTCCTCAGTACCTTGTTTTGTGGAAATGTTTCTGCTATGTTGTTTTGAACACGCCAAACCTTCCGACAGTTGGGACATCGTACACCAGTTGGTGACTTCTTCCAAATCGACTCCAGACATCGGCAGCAGAAGTTGTGGAAGCACGGTAAGATACGTGGAGATTTTTAAGAAATGATTATGTCCATATTTAGGGCATAATCTGTTAGAAATAGGGACCCACGCTTACCGAGGTATCTACAGGGCATGGTTTATGGTGAGCGTAAGTACGGTTAATGGCGAGGGAAGGTACCCAACCAAAGATGACCTTTAAAGGTCATTTTGGGGTCATTTACAGTCAAATTAGGAAAAGCTATATATCTGTTTTCTTTACATTTTTCACAACTTTGAGAATAGGAGTTTTACAAATGTACAAATGCTACAAAATGTTCACTCTTCATAGCTATTACATTAGCTCATTACAATGTGCATGCAAACTATGGACAATCTTGATATTAAACTCAATTATCTACAAATGTCTGAAACATTACTTTAAAAACAAAATGATAGCACTTTGCCAAAAGTGGGTACCCATGCTTATTGAGGTCTATTCAGGATAAGGTGTAGGTACCTACACTAAAATGACCTTTATTGACATCTATATCGAGTATGGTTTTGTTACGGTTGATGGTAAAGGTAGGTACATATACTCCGCCTTTTTGACCTTTAGGGTGTCAGTTTAGAAGTTAGTTGGGATGAAAATCGAGATTTGTTCTGTTTTTATATTTGATATTTGTAAGTCAGGGTTTTTTTTCCCGAAAGTGCTATTAAAGGTTTACTCTCGATTATTAAATGTGTGTAATTGATCAGTATAATTTGCATGTAAACTTTATTTAAAATATTAATTTTGTTTGATACATCTTTCCAAATGGTATAATTGTTTTATCCCCCAAACGTCAAGCTAGTCGCTATAATAATAATATAAACGTAATTAAGAAAAGACAAAACTCGTCATAATATTTGTAAGAAGCCGAAACTGGATTATGTCCTGAAATAATTTCGTAAGTACGAAAAAATTATATTTTAGGAAATAAAATGAAATCTAACTTAGTACAAATATTAGAACGATCAGAAACACGTTTAATATACAGCCACTAATATTTTATGCAGAAAAATATATTTGATATGTAATATGTATTTGATAGTCGATAACATCTTAAAAATTACAGCAAACTCAGGAATGTCCCTTTAATATCGTTAGTGAGTTCAAGCCAAAACGGACTAAAAATCACATGAATAATTGTTCAGTGCCATTCTAGTCAATATACGACGTCACATAACGGTAAATAAACATGTGTTAAGTGGCTCGCCTCGGCGGCCCCACGACCAAACCTGTTCAGATATTCACCAACACACCTGGCGTGCAGGTATAACATTGCATACTTCCCAGGACTATTGACTTTTCTACGTATTATCATGACAAATTAAAACGATTTTACTCGGAACTTGTAAGCGTGTGGGGGAAAATGAGGGTAGTGTATGGCGGTTGCACTCACAGAAAAAAGTTTGTTTTGTTTAACAACACCACTAGAGCACACTGATCAATTAATCATCGGCTATTGAATGTCAAACATTTGGTATCTGTCACTCGTAGTCATCAGAGGAAACCCGCTACGTGTTTCTTAATGCAGCAAAGGATCTTTTATATGCACTTTCCCACAGACAAGAAAGCATATACATTTGACCAGTTGTGGTGCACTGGTTGGAATGAGAAAAGACCAATCAGTTGAATGGATCCATCCGCAGAGGTGGTTCGAGCCTACGTCGCAAGCACCTCAAGCGAGCACTCAACCGACTGAGCTAAATCCCGCCACACACTCACAGAAAAAAAAGAAAAAAAAAGCACCCAACAAACTAACAACAATAACAACATGAAAAGGAAAATGACTTCTTTCAGTTTAAAATTAATTTTTAATTGCTTCTTTTTCCCTTTCTCTTTTTAATTTTGTTTTATTAACGGGACAGTACGCTGCCTTCCTGTGCCATGATTTTATTATTATTATTATTATTATTATTATTATTACATATTATTATTATTATATTATTTATTTATTTATTTTGAATTCGCGTCCCGTAGTTATTATAAGGTAGGCACGACCCTGTATGTTTATCTCTATAATAATGCGTGACAAGTAACAAATCAATTCCTAACATGGCTTCCCTCCTGTCTGTTAGCTGATGACCACTGACTGTTACTGTAGGCTCTTAGGAAAGGGAGGGGGGGGGGGGGGGGGGCGCCGGGGGCTCTACCCTCCCATCCCACTCGAAGACAAACATTTCTTTTTCCAACTCTATAGCAATATATAGATAAAATATAAAACAAATATAGATAAAATATAAAATAGATAAAATATGGCGTGTGCCCCTCCACCCCACCACTACAGAGGGTGTACCCCCTCACTGGGGGTTGTCTCTCCCCCCAGCCCCGATATCGTTACTACGTGCGTGGACAGTCACTGTGTTTTATATCCACTGCAGTACAGTGTCACATACATGCCCAGCCAGGTGCTTCCTCTTACAGAAAGCTGAGTTGTCAGTACTGACCCAGATACCAAAATCCCTAGACGACCTACCTGTGTTTCTCCGTGTCCATTGTTACACAGCGATATGGGTAGACGTGGACATTTTCCACCCGCTGGGTAAGAAGAATGGATTCGGCAGCAAGAACTTGTATAGGATTTCTGCTACCAAATCAAATCCCATACACGACAAAGGTAACATATGTGGCTAAAACTCCTACCTGCAGCATATCAATGGACATATACACCACGGATATAAATACTACCACCTCTCACCCTTAAAGTAAATCAGAAAACAATTGGTTGTCAAGCTGCTCATTTCAGAGATAACGGGTAGTGGCTATGACTACGGTACCCTAGGTCCGTAAAAAATGTGAGTTTTTTTTTTTTTTTTACAGGTACCCTATACATGATTCAAGCACAAGGCTTGTGGTACTAGATGAAATAGAATTGAATACATTTTTAACCAGATAACCTTTTTTTTTTTACAACCAACACTCACATTTATCACCGATCACAGGACTCGTGGTGTTAACTTGTCTATCAAAAGTGGGGTGCACCTCAAACTTTGAACCAGCCGGAATTTATTTGGTTTAGTCCTACCTATGGTTTGTTAGCATCAAAAAGGAATATATGAATTTGCAATGTATCTCTATTTATAAAAAATGTAAGTTTTAAACCAATACTAACTAAAACAAGTTTTAAATGTATATGTAAATAAAAAGTTTTCCAAACAAAATGCCATTAAAAATATAGATTATATTTCCTTTTTAACACAGGGGTGAAAACCAAATGCTGGAACAGCCCATGTATGTTGCTGCACTTTCACTGAAGTAATCGATAATGCAGTACACGGAGACTAAAAGTAGAATTGCGCGTGCTTTACTTTGGCTCTTTCATCAGTTGCCTTCATTCCTGTGTCATCTCCGATTTTCAACTCGCTATGAAGCAAGACGTTGCTGTTTGTGCTCTCGAGCTAACCACCACCCCCCCCCCCTCCCCCCAAGGGGGACTCTTAGCTAGTTACGGCGTGCTGCGTGAGTATCGAGTCGCGTACACTGGATCACGGGCCACTGTGACCTTAGTGTACTGCGATCTCGACACCCCGAAGAGGAAGAGAAGAGGACGTGGAAAGAGGAGACGTGCGCCAGGGGCGACACAGGGGGAACCAAACCTGGCGGCTTAACCACCAGCGGCGGTTCCATCTGCGTCGTCGCCCCCTCCATCTACTCAGCGGACAAGTCAACGGACGCGACCAGCGGGACACTGGACACTGCCATGTACTAGTCACCACCGCGACGGCCCACTTCTACTCCCAAGCCGACTCCGGTGAAGCGGTTAACTTTACCTACCGCTCCCGTTGAGTCGGCAATGGATACAGTTGTTGCTACGGCTGCTAAGCGGAATGCCGTCGCACCACCAGACGACCACCCTGCTAAGTCGAAGCCGCCTGTTCCAACAATCTCCCCGCCTGCAGAGGAGGATGTAGACCCGTGGGAGTCGGCCTTGGGGAAATTCAAGAGACAATCCCGGGACTACGTCCAAGGGGATACAACAGACACGAAGAAGTTGAGAGGCCAGTACAGCAACCAGAAATGGAAGCCACTGCCGGATGGGACTCACTACGAGCTGCACACCCTACGGTTCAACGACGCGACGGGACTTGTCGTGACACATCGGCGCCAGCAGATCTTCAGACAAGCGATTCTTCTACATCAGATGGACAGCCAAACTATCCACCGAATCGTCAAGACGATCTGCGGCGCCGGTTACAACATCGTCATCCAGACCTTGCTCGGCAGGAAGCACCTGATCCCGTCACTGACTGCTGGACCGGTCCTCAACTCTCCGTAGGCGCCAACCTCTCTTAAGACAGGCACCTCCTGTTTTGGGCTTAGTTGGACTTAAAACATTTCGGCCGCAGTTCAAAATTTTATATTTATTTTTTTGTAAACAGTCCGACACAGTTTATTTTGGCAGCCCGTCTAAATTGCTCAAAACACCTTAAAACCTTTTTGGTCGAGCACTCTAATTTTATTGTTTGGACTTAAATTTTTTGTAGCTCTTTTCTTTTTTTTTTTGGTCTTTGACCAACTACTAAATTCGTATTCCAAATTCCTCCCACCTCAAACTTACCCCCCCCCCCACCCCCACCCCCACCCCCCACCCCCCAGCCCGGACCATATAAGTCGTTCAAAATTTTATGTCGAAATTGCTTCTTTTTTAAAAATATTATTAAATAGTCTGATCCTCTCTTCTTTCTCTTATTTATTTTTGGACTGTCCTTCAAAAATGCTCCAAATTATATAAATATTTGGCCGAGCAGTCAATTCATTTTATTTTTGGTTTGTAACTTTTTTTTAACATTATTTGTTTTAATCCTACTAATTTCTTTTACTAATTGCTATTTTCAAATTCTGTCCATTTTCACCTCCCCCCACCCCCTCCCTCGTTAAACTAGTTATCTATCTAATTTCTTTTTGACCGCCCAATCTAATCTAGCGACCAAATTTCATGAGTAGATTTTGTTTTTTTATTAATTATATTAATTAGAGATGCGCATCAAAATTTTAAAGGCCCTCTAATTAATTTTTGGATGTAAATTTCAAAATTGTCCCTTTAATTTTTTCTGTCCCGGAGCAAGTCACTGGCTATCCAGAGATAGGCCCCGGGACGGACATGCTCGAAACTCTAGTGGTATATGAGCATGTAAATATTATTCGCACTCGCACTCATTCCTGTGTGACCGGCCTCGATGGCGTCGTGGTTAGGCCATCGGTCTACAGGCTGGTAGGTACTGGGTTCGGATACCAGTCGAGGCATGGGATTTTTAATCCAGATACCAACTCCAAACCCTCAATGGGTAGGTGTAAACCACTTGCACCGACCAGTGATCCATAACTGGTTCAACAAAGGCCATGGTTTGTGCTATTCGGCCTGTGGGAAGCGCAAATAAAAGATCCCTTGCTGCCTGTCGTAAAAGAGTAGCCTATGTGGCGACAGCGGGTTTCCTCTAAAAACAGTGTCAGAATGACCATATGTTTGACGTTCAATAGCCGATGATAAGATAAAAAACCAATGTGCTCTAGTGGCGTCGTTAAATAAAACAAACTACTTTTTTTCATTTCTGTGTTACAAAACCAACAAGAGTTAACTTGTGCAATTCGATGGCAATTTATAAAGAAACCGTTACATTGACATGTTTTTGAAAGAAAAAAACCTTTATTAGAGTTGTTATGGGTTTAAAATTGAATAACATATTTTAAAATGAATTTTAACTTTATTCCTTATGATGATGCGTGACAATTCATAGGTTTCCTTTTTATCACAAACGAGCTACAGCGAACTTTACAGCACTTCAGTCTCTATGTACCCAGTGCAGCACGACTGGTATATCAAAGGCCGTGGCATGTGATGTTCTGTCTGTGAAGTGGTGCATATAAAAGATCCCTTGCTATTAATGGAAAAATGTAGCCGGTTCCCTCTGTAAGCCGATACCTCAAAATTACCAAATATTTCACATCCAATAGCTGATGATTAATAAATCAATGTGCTCTAGTGGTGTCGTTAAACAAAACAAACTTGTTCAACAAGTCTTATCTAGAGCCTATACAATAATATATTTTTAAATATTCTACACATGTAGATAGACTTGCTGAAGTGCTGTAAAGGGCGTTACAAGTCCCTGTGAATAGCCTATACAATAATATATTTTTAAATATGCTACACGTGTAGATAGACTTGCTGAAGTGCTGTAAAGGTCGTTACAAGTCCCTGTGAATAGCCTATACAATAATATATTTTTAAATATGCTACACATCTAGATAGACTTGCTGAAGTGCTGTAAAGGTCGTTACAAGTCCCTGTGAATAGCCTATACAATAATATATTTTTAAATATGCTACACATGTAGATAGACTTGCTGAAGTGCTGTAAAGGTCGTTACAAGTCCCTGTGAATAGCCTATACAATAATATATATTTTAATATTCTACACATGTAGATAGACTTGCTGAAGTGCTGTAAAGGTCGTTACAAGTCCCTGTGAATATTCTACACATGTAGATAGACTTGCTGAAGTGCTGTAAAGGTCGTTACAAGTCCCTGTGAATATTCTACACATGTAGATAGACTTGCTGAAGTGCTGTAAAGGTCGTTACAAGTCCCTGTGAATAGCCTATACAATAATATATATTTTAATATTCTACACATGTAGATAGACTTGCTGAAGGGCTGTAAAGGTCGTTACAAGTCCCTGTGAATATTCTACACATGTAGTTAGACTTGCTGAAGTGCTGTAAAGGTCGTTACAAGTCCCTGTGAATATTCTACACATGTAGATAGACTTGCTGAAGTGCTGTAAAGGTCGTTACAAGTCCCTGTGAATATTCTACACATGTAGATAGACTTGCTGAAGTGCTGTAAAGGTCGTTACAAGTCCCTGTGAATATTCTACACATGTAGATAGACTTGCTGAAGTGCTGTAAAGGTCATTACAAGTCCCTGTGAATATTCTACACATGTAGATAGACTTGCTGAAGTGCTGTAAAGGTCGTTACAAGTCCCTGTGAATATTCTACACATGTAGATAGACTTGCTGAAGTGCTGTAAAGGTCGTTACAAGTCCCTGTGAATAGCCTATACAATAATATATATTTTAATATTCTACACATGTAGATAGACTTGCTGAAGTGCTGTAAAGGTCGTTACAAGTCCCTGTGAATATTCTACACATGTAGATAGACTTGCTGAAGTGCTGTAAAGGTCGTTACAAGTCCCTGTGAATATTCTACACATGTAGATAGACTTGCTGAAGTGCTGTAAAGGTCGTTACAAGTCCCTGTGAATATTCTACACATGTAGATAGACTTGCTGAAGTGCTGTAAAGGTCGTTACAAGTCCCTGTGAATAGCCTATACAAATAATATATATTTTAATATTCTACACATGTAGATAGACTTGCTGAAGTGCTGTAAAGGTCGTTACAAGTCCCTGTGAATATTCTACACATGTAGATAGACTTGCTGAAGTGCTGTAAAGGTCGTTACAAGTCCCTGTGAATATTCTACACATGTAGATAGACTTGCTGAAGTGCTGTAAAGGTCGTTACAAGTCCCTGTGAATATTCTACACATGTAGATAGACTTGCTGAAGTGCTGTAAAGGTCGTTACAAGTCCCTGTGAATATTCTACACATGTAGATAGACTTGCTGAAGTGCTGTAAAGGTCGTTACAAGTCCCTGTGAATATTCTACACATGTAGATAGACTTGCTGAAGTGCTGTAAAGGTCGTTACAAGTCCCTGTGAATATTCTACACATGTAGATAGACTTGCTGAAGTGCTGTAAAGGTCGTTACAAGTCCCTATGAATATTCTACACATGTAGATAGACTTGCTGAAGTGCTGTAAAGGTCGTTACAAGTCCCTGTGAATATTCTACACATGTAGATAGACTTGCTGAAGTGCTGTAAAGGTCGTTACAAGTCCCTGTGAATATTCTACACATGTAGATAGACTTGCTGAAGTGCTGTAAAGGTCGTTACAAGTCCCTGTGAATATTCTACACATGTAGATAGACTTGCTGAAGTGCTGTAAAGGTCGTTACAAGTCCCTATGAATATTCTACACATGTAGATAGACTTGCTGAAGTGCTGTAAAGGTCGTTACAAGTCCCTGTGAATATTCTACACATGTAGATAGACTTGCTGAAGTGCTGTAAAGGTCGTTACAAGTCGCTGTGAATATTCTACACATGTAGATAGACTTGCTGAAGTGCTGTAAAGGTCGTTACAAGTCCCTGTGAATATTCTACACATGTAGATAGACTTGCTGAAGTGCTGTAAAGGTCGTTACAAGTCCCTGTGAATATTCTACACGTGTAGATAGACTTGCTGAAGTGCTGTAAAGGTCGTTACAAGTCGCTGTGAATATTCTACACGTGTAGATAGACTTGCTGAAATGCTGTAAAGGTCGTTACAAGTCCCTGTGAATATTCTACACATGTAGATAGACTTGCTGAAGTGCTGTAAAGGTCGTTACAAGTCCCTGTGAATATTCTACACGTGTAGTTAGACTTGCTGAAGTGCTGTAAAGGTCGTTACAAGTCCCTGTGAATATTCTACACGTGTAGTTAGACTTGCTGAAGTGCTGTAAAGGTCGTTACAAGTCCCTGTGAATATTCTACACGTGTAGTTAGACTTGCTGAAGTGCTGTAAAGGTCGTTACAAGTCCCTGTGAATATTCTACACGTGTAGTTAGACTTGCTGAAGTGCTGTAAAGGTCGTTACAAGTCCCTGTGAATATTCTACACGTGTAGTTAGACTTGCTGAAGTGCTGTAAAGGTCGTTACAAGTCCCTGTGAATATTCTACACGTGTAGATAGACTTGCTGAAGTGCTGTAAAGGTCGTTACAAGTCCCTGTGAATATTCTACACATGTAGATAGACTTGCTGAAGTGCTGTAAAGGTCGTTACAAGTCCCTGTGAATATTCTACACGTGTAGATAGACTTGCTGAAGTGCTGTAAAGGTCGTTACAAGTCCCTGTGAATATTCTACACATGTAGATAGACTTGCTGAAGTGCTGTAAAGGTCGTTACAAGTCCCTGTGAATATTCTACACATGTAGATAGACTTGCTGAAGTGCTGTAAAGGTCGTTACAAGTCCCTGTGAATATTCTACACATGTAGATAGACTTGCTGAAGTGCTGTAAAGGTCGTTACAAGTCCCCGTGAATATTCTACACATGTAGATAGACTTGCTGAAGTGCTGTAAAGGTCGTTACAAGTCCCTGTGAATAGGAAGGAAGGAAGGGTTTTATTTAACGACACACTCAACACATTTTATTTACGGTTATATTGCGTCAGACATATGGTTAAGGACCACATAAATATTTAGACAGGAAACCCGCTGTCGCCACTTCATGGGCTACTCTTTTTAGATTAGCAGCAACGGATCTTTTATATGCACCATCCCACAGACAGAATAACACATACCACGGCCTTTGATATACCAGTAGTGGTGCACTGGCTGGAGCGATAAATAGCCCAATGAGCCCACCGACGGGGATCGACCCCAGACCGACCGCGCATCAAGCGGGCGCTTTACTACTCAGCTACGTCCCGCCCCCTTCCCTGTGCTGTAAATGTCGTTACATGTCCCTGTGAATACGTTTCCTCGGCAGTTCTTCCTTCACTGGCGGTGGCAGGGGCAGCGTGCATGGAGTCCATGCCATCAAGCCTCCTCCCCCTATTTTTTCATACTTGTTTTTATAATCAGAGCCGTCAGAACCGGCTGGGACGGGTATGCCCCTTATTTTGCGTAAATCACTTTAGTATATAAAACTAACTTCAAGCAATGCAACAATAACAATGTCATGCAGACACTCAGTGGCGGATCCAGAGGATGGTTACAGGGGTCCCGTAACCCCATCCCCGCCCGTTTAAAATTCCTGTTTAATGATTTGGTTTCTTTTCTAAATTCACTGAATTACACAATATGAAATTGCCATGAAAACGCGCCTGCGAGCAGCTTTACTTCGTAATGTTCCGTGAAGCTTGCCCGGGAACCCGCCGACAGATCTCGACCCATTTCGGAGCTCGGCTCATTTGCCGTCAACAACTCAACCTGACCTTTTTACATTTGGGGGCGGGACGTAGCCCAGTGGTAAAGCGCTCGCTCGATGCGCGGTCGGTCTAGGATCGATCCCCGTCGGTGGGCCCATTGGGCTATTTCTCATTCCAGCCAGTGCACCAGACCTGGTATATCAAAGGCCGTGGCATGTACTACCCTGTCTGTGGGATGGTGCATATAAAAGATCACTTGCTGCTAATCGAAAAGAATAGCCCATGAAGCGGCGACAGGTGGTTTTCTCTCTCAATATCTGTGTGGTCCTTCACCATATGTCTGACGCCATATAACCGTAAATAAAATGTGTTGAGTGCGTCGTTAAATAAAACATTTCCTTCTTCCTGTTTTACAATTGTGTGACCCTCCACTTATAAAACCCTAGATCCGCCCCTGATATTAACACAAAAATCCTTACTTTTAGAAGACAATATTTAACTGTATTACTCTACTGGCAAGTCCTGGGTTCGCATCTCACAGGGAGAATGAGGCTTGAGTGCACAGCTAGGATCATTGTATGTAAATGAACCCTTGCTAATGTGATGCATCCCCTTTATATTTCGGGGAACCGTTCAACAATGCGCCCAATTTCCTTCATAGAAACTGCGCAACCTTTCTTTTTGACTTAATCCTACGGGACAATAAAAATTCCACAGTACGAAAACACCAGTGTGTGTGTGTGTGTATGTGTGTGTGTCTGTGCGTGCGTGTGTGTGTTAGGGGTGGGGGGCTAGACTGTGACGAGAGACGTTTATAGGGGAGTCGAGTCATGCTACCCAAGATTTTTTTTTTTTTTTAAATCTCCTTCAACATGGGGGTTGACCCCCGAACACCCTGCCCCCACTGCACACACGCCTGATATGACAACTTAATAAGCTATTACAACTACTATACATGTATCCAGCTTGCTTTTGTTTATAAAGCCCGTACACGATGTAAGATGAATGATAGGTCCACTCCTGTTGTGTGAATCTCTATACAACCACGGGCCATAGAACATAAATGCACGCACAGCCCAGATACCCGAGGTGTGTGCCCAGGATAGCGTGCTTTAACCATAAGAAGATAAGTATAATCAAAGAAGCATGCCAGCCAGTCAGATGTTGTGTCCAGGACACGCGTGCTTGAACAGTTATACGATGGAAGCATGCCCTCACCCACATACCGGTAATAATATCGGTCATTTACCCCTTGGATATTCTTCTGGTGATCACAATTCCAGTGTTTCGGGTTTTCTTTACGACGTAATTAATATTTAGCAATAAATACAGACAGACATTTTAGACGGACTGAAATATATTTTATTTAACTCACACAATAACACAATGTAATATAAAATACAATATATAGGTACATAAGGCATTCCTTACAGGAATTATCGACACCACTAGATCACATTCATTAATTAGACATCAGCTATTTGGTCATTCTTATATGTAGTCTTCAGAGGAAACCCGCTACATTTTTTCCATTAGTAGCGAGGAATTATCTATATGTATTTTCCCCACAGACAGGACAGCACATACTTCGGTCTTTGATATACCAGGTGTGCTGGTCTGGTTGGAATGGGAAAACCCCAATCAGAGAAGGGGTCCACCGTGGGTCCGATCGTTTAAGCCAACAACATCAAGTGAGCGCTGTGACTGTTAGATCTCTCCCCATACAAAGGTGGAAAGTTAATGTGTTTACACCATTAGAGCACATCAAGTGAGCGCTCTGACTGTTAGATCCCTCCCCATACAAAGGTGGACAGTTAGTGTGTTTACACCATTACAACACATTGATTCTATCCTTCGACCGAAGCACATCAAGTGAGCGCGCTGACTGTTAGATCTCTCCCCATACAAAGGTGGAAAGTGTGTTTTGCACCATTAGAACACATTGATTTGTTAATCATCGGCTATTTGATGTCAACCATTTGGCACTTTGATGTATAGATATAGAGGGGAAACCCGTTAAATATTTCCATTAGTACTAAGGGGTCTTTTATAATCACCATTCCGCAGACAGCAGAGCAAATACCACGGCCTTGAATATACCAGTCGGAAAGCACTGGATGGAACGAGAAATAGCCCAATAGGCCCACCGACGGGTATCGATCTTGAACCAACTGTGCATCAGGCGAGCGCTATACCACATGGCTACGTCTCACCCACCCACGCCCCATCCCTCACAAGGACAACACCATTAGAGGGGAGAAACTCCAACCCGCCTCACCCGTGACCCCTTACATGGGAAAATCCATTACTGCGCAGACACTCAAACCAGCCCCACCCCTCACAAGGGCAAATCCATTACATCGGAGAATCTACAACCCACCCCAACCCCACAAGGGCAAATCCATTACAGAGTACACATCTTTTGATTTTCGTGATTTTATACTACGCAAGATTAAACATTTATAACAGGTAGCTAACAGAAAGAATCGATTGTGATATACATGTAAATACTTTTTAATAATTTGTATACAAATAATACACAAATAATATACATATACTGACACAAAGCAATAAGGGGTCACTTAGTATCTTAGACCAAAGATCAGTCACCCTCAACGTCATAATGTGTGTTTAAAGTACACAGATGTAATGTTGAATTCAGTGTCATTAACGTGAGATTGGAAGTCAGTAACACAGTTAACTCCATGACACTATAGATGAGGATTCTGGTTGTAGTCACCCCATTTGACGGCCATCCATAGTAATTAAGAACATTACATCTATGTAACAAGACAAGACGATACTTATTTACACTCAGACACTATGGATGGGGGTTCTGGTTGTAGTCACCCCATTTGACGGCCATCCATAGTAATTAAGAACATTACATCTATGTAACAAGACAAGACAATACTTATTTACACTCAGACACTATGGATGGGGGTTCTGGTTGTAGTCACCCCATTTGACGGCCATCCATAGTAATTAAGAACATTACATCTATGTAACAAGACAAGACGATACTTATTTACACTCAGACACTATGGATGGGGGTTCTGGTTGTAGTCACCCCATTTGACGGCCATCCATAGTAATTAAGAACATTACATCTATGTAACAAGACAAGACGATACTTATTTACACTCAGACACTACAGATGAGGGTTCTGGTTGTAGTCACCCCATTTGACGGCCATTCATAGTAATTAAGAACATTACATCTATGTAACAAGACAAGACGATACTTATTTACACTCAGACACTACAGATGAGGGTTCTGGTTGTAGTCACCCCATTTGACGGCCATCCATAGTAATTAAGAACATTACATCTATGTAACAAGACAAGACGATACTTATTTACACTCAGACACATGGATGGGGGTTCTGGTTGTAGTCACCCCATTTGACGGCCATTCATAGTAATTAAGTACATTACATCTATGTAACAAGACAAGACGATACTTATTTACACTCAGACACTACAGATGAGGGTTCTGGTTGTAGTCACCCCATTTGACGGCCATTCATAGTAATTAAGAATATTACATCTATGTAACAAGACAAGACGATACTTATTTACACTCAGACACTATGGATGGGGGTTCTGGTTGTAGTCACCCCATTTGACGGCCATTCATAGTAATTAAGAACATTACATCTATGTAACAAGACAAGACGATACTTATTTACACTCAGACACTATGGATGGGGGTTCTGGTTGTAGTCACCCCATTTAACGGCCATCCATAGTAATTAAGAACATTACATCTATGTAACAAGACAAGACGATACTTATTTACACTCAGACACTATGGATGGGGGTTCTGGTTGTAGTCACCCCATTTAACGGCCATCCATAGTAATTAAGAACATTACATCTATGTAACAAGACAAGACGATACTTATTTACACTCAGACCATTGTACAACGGTAATTGAGGAATATAT
Source organism: Gigantopelta aegis (assembly GCF_016097555.1). Lineage (NCBI taxonomy): Eukaryota > Metazoa > Mollusca > Gastropoda > Neomphalida > Peltospiridae > Gigantopelta > Gigantopelta aegis. The sequence goes on along the minus strand of NC_054710.1, from coordinate 11,364,394 downwards.
ACACAAACATTTTGTTATATACACATGACAAGATGGTTGACTGTTAATACATTAATTGAAATACATATAAAGAGTCCACAGGAAAAACTATCAGAGTCACATTTCACAGTTTCGAGAAATATTGATTTTTAAAGTAGATGCTGTATACACGTTTAAATTCAAGACATATAAAGGACACTACATACTGTACGACTTTTTTAGGATGTTACTGATTATATAAATCATATAATGTTTTTGTTCATTTTATTTTAAAAAAAAATAAATATAGAATTTGTTTGTATTTATTATTGTTCAGTGGACATTGATAACTATTTCTTGAAAGTGAATATACATTTGTTTAACAATGAAGGCAAGAAGAATTAATTTTGTCCTGGTACAATAGAATAGCAATTTAACCTGTTTCAAAAATACACAATGAAACCATGCTGTCGATAGATTAGGATAGTGAAAACCTCTCCATTTTAACTTGGATCATCTTTCCCTAGGACTCTTCATATACAAATACAAATACAAATACATATACATATACATATACATATACACATACACATACACATACACATACACATACACATACACACACACACACACACACACACACACACACATTTAAAACATATGTTGTCGTTTCATGTTTTAGCGTCTGTACTGCTAATTAATGGATGTGTGATTCACAGTTTACTATAAACTTTTGACATGTCGCCTCCTTCAGGAAAAACTGCAACTGGAATGTATTAAATTAACCGTTCTCAACACGTTTGTTTTCTCTTTCCATTTAATTGTTTAATGTCTACTTCATGTGATGTATTGTCATAGTAAGTGAATCTACAAATGTCAAGCGTAGCCTACCCAGTGGCAATTAGATGCACTCCATAGTCATACTTTCTTAATTGATACACAGTAGAGATGTCGAAACTGAATAGGTACTTGTATTCCTGAAGGTGTGAAGATCGATTATTTGCTGCACCTTATCGCTGTTGTTAAAATATCCCTTTTATATAACAGTAAAACTTTACTGTGCCCGCTTAATACAGGTATTTTATACGATTTGGGATCCGATTTGTGTGGCCACTGGCCGCGTTAGACAGGTGACTGCTTTTGCAGGTGCATTTACGTTATAAATCGTTTGGGATGGAAAAAAGTGGCCGCTTAAGGCAGGTGAACGTTGAATACAGGTGGCCGCTAGGACATGTTTGACTATATATATAGAGGATAAAACGAGTTACCAGTTATTATCAAATTTATGTCCCAAGTGAAATAATTTTCAGTTGTCACGAGCTTTAGCGAGTGACAAATGAAAATTATTTCACGAGGGACACAAATTTAATAATAACTGGTACCGAGTTTGTTATTCTATTTATTACCTCAGCTATTTTTTTCTCTAAAAGCCTTTATTTTCTACGCACATGCACGAAGGCCAATCTGTATAGAAACGATGTAAACCACTTTACGCAGTGTTCTGGGAATTGCTATAACTTTGTAATTTAATCACGTTCATAGATAATTTTCAAAAACAAACGTTTTCTTTATTCTGCTACAAAATCTATAAGGAATTGCATTAAAATGACTAAACGCAAACTCTTTAAAGTACATGACGTCATTTCGTGTGTTTGCCCAATCGTCATATTTAGTACCGACAAGGCCATTGGTTTGTAAGCGTCAAATTGTCCAATAGTATTGTTCGTTAGACCAATGCAGAATATTTCTCACAGAGAAAATATGGAAAATATTTTCCCTGTTATGAGTGACCGCTGGGGTAATAAATATATATATATATATTATATTTCCGTTACATGCATTCCAACATAACGTCATCCCATTTGTCCAGACGTAGCGACGGGAGTCAGTTCATATCTGTATGAATGTAAAACTTACGTCGTCAGGTAACGTGGTTGTCACGGGGATCCTATAATACCCGTAACTGAATGAAACACGATTGTCCAAATATCTCTCCTAACAGTATATCTATTAGATCTCTCTGTAACAGGCAGTTATACCCGCTGGCTCGTCTAGGTATGATCAGAGATAAGATCTTATATAAAGTATATATTATTATAGCACGTTTAGTTCACTAGAAAACACAACAAAAACACAATACACTTTGGCATCTGTATTAACCTACGCTGACAAATGTACTGCCGCAGTAGTTAATTAACAACAACAAATAATAACAACCCAAAACTGATCACTTAATTAGTTAATCTCTAGGTGTCTAGTTTACACAATATGCTAATCACTTCACCGTGACACAACACCCACACGTGTGATAATTGAGAAACGCTTCCAGGAGAACTTAATTAATAAAGGAATTACAACTCTATTCCTAACTGGTTAATTTTTAATTAACCCTTACTACTCGTTCAGTAACGTGTGATAATTGAGAAACGCTGCCAGGGGAACTTAATTAATAAAGGAATTACAACTCTATTCCTAACTGGTTAATTTTTAATTAACCCGTAACTACTCATTCAGTAACCTTGTAACACAGAATTAATACTGGTACCTATCACAATAAAGACACTAACCTACAGTTTACCTAGGTCCTCTAGGATGACTGGTTGAGCTTTATATATATAAAACAATGAGCCTACAGATTACTGCATCAGATGACCGGCAGCACCGTCTAAATAATATTGGTATAATACAGTATTAAAATATTTAAAGTCACATCAATCACATCAAGGTTATACAACAGAGAATAAAATATATAATTACCAAGTCCAAACGGACAGCGATCCCTGGAAGCCTTCCTATGTTTCTCCCCGATATCTCTAAACCCTAGCTATTTATCATAAAACCGAATATCGCCTGGGGGTACATCGCGGCACCGAATCCCTACAAGTGCTATTTCCACAGCGACCAAGCGGTATATCTTTCTTAGATCGCCAGACTTAATGACGCCTAGTCGCCAAAATCATGGTTGTAAAAACCGCACTCGCGGAGGTATTACGTAACTACTGGCCACCTGGGCTTAAGTGCACATTGGAACTGCACACGGCCCTCTAAAACAATTAATATCGCCACAGGCGAAAAGAAATAAGAGCCAGTTCCGTCACACACACCCACCTCAAAAAGGATATTTCCTCTACCTCTAGGAATAGGGAAATATACTACATTAAAACAAAAAGTGCGTTAACCGACGCATCCGGGCATTTATAACACATGTAATAATAAGGTGACTACCAGTAACCACACTGAGTCTCTGAGTCCCTGGTATACATATAAAATATATATAAAAACAAAACAGAAATCAAGAATGTCAACACATTATCATAACGTTCAACTTCGGGACAGGGCATCAGCGATTACATTAGAAGTGCCCTTGATATGTTCAATGGTAATTGGGAAGTCCTGCAGAAGAAGACTCCATCTCAAAACTCTCTGGTTGGTGGCTTTCATTCTGTGAATGAAAGTGAGCGGATTATGATCAGTAAAGACCACCACTTGATGCACTGCCGATTTCACGTAGATCTGAAAATGCTTCAGAGCTTGTACCATGGCCAAAGCTTCCTTCTCTATAGTGGAATAGTTCACCTGGTGTTTGTCAAACTTTTTGGAGAAGAAACTTACTGGATGGTCCAGTCCATTTTCGTCTTCCTGGAACAGCACAGCTCCAGCTCCCACGTCACTGGCATCCACAGCTAGCTTGAAAGGCATTCGGTAGTCTGGTGCTGCCATCACGGGAGACGCGGAGAGCATCTGCTTGAGACGGTTGAATGACTTCGCGCATTCATCTGACCACTGGGCCTTCGTTTCCTTCTTTTTCAGTGTCGCACGTTTTCCAGGTTTTCTCTGATAGGCATGCTGTTGAATCGGTGTAGCGTTGGGTTCCAAGCGCACACCCTGGCTTAAGGTATCGGTAACCGTTGGAAGGTCCTGACAAATGGAAACATTGTCTTGTATCGATGTAGTCAGCTTTGCTCGCTGGGGGCTCAAGTCTGCTAGAATCTGGTTGTTGGTTAATTTTCTCTCTGCAGTCTTGACGTCATCACAGGAAACTGAGTGACTCTCAATTTGGACCGGTAACTCTGGAACTATCGGCAGTCTGTCAAAATAACCTTTTAGCAAATTGATGTGACAATACCTACTTTTCCTAACCCTATCAGGAGTGTTTATCACGTACCCTGTCTCATTAACCCGTTTGTGCACAAGATAGGGACCGAAATACCTGTTCTGTAATGAACCCCGTTTAATGGGAAGGTACAGCAGCACTTTATCCCCTGGTTTAAATTCCCGACTCTTAGCCTTCCCATCAAACACTGATTTTATTTTGCTCTGAGCATAGCTCAGATGCTTCCTAGCCAGTTCAGTCGCCTGCCACAACCTATCTCTAACTCTCCCTACATAAATCAGCAGGTTTTCGGCATTATCCTTGTCTAACCAACTATCTTTTACCAATTTGAGAGGGCCTCGGGCTGAATGCCCATAGACCAACTCAAATGGGGTGAATCCTAAGGATTCTTGCTTAGCATCCCGTGCTGCGAACAACACGAAAGGAATTGACTGGTCCCAGTCAGTACCATTGTCGAAACAATGGCAGCGGAGCATACTTTTCATGCTCTGGTGGAAACGTTCTATTGCGCCCTGGCTCTCAGGGTGGAATGCAGCAGAACGAATCTGTCGTATATCTAACATAGAGAGTACTTGCTGGATTAACTTGTTCATAAAGTTCGTACCCCGGTCGCTTTGAATTTCACCTGGTAAACCCGTGTACGTGAAATACTTAAGCAGCGCACTAGCTACAACAGACGCAGTAACCTTCCTTAAGGGAATCGCCTCTGGAAAACGCGTAGTTAAGCACATAATTGTTAACAAGAATTGGTTGCCTGAACGCGTTTTCGGTAATGGCCCCACGACATCTATCAACACTTTTGAAAAAGCTTCCCCAACTATGGGAACCTTCTGCAGGGGATAGGGAAGAATTAGCTGATTTGGTTTGCCCACAACCTGACACACATGACATGACATACAATGCTTACTGACATCTGCAGACATTCCCTTCAAATAAAACTCTGAGGCAAGTTTACTATGAGTTTTATTCCGCCCTAAGTGGCCAGCAAACACGTCCTCATGTGCTAACAATACCAATGACGGACGGTACTTAGAGGGCACCACAATTCTACATCTTGTCACACATTCCTCACTATCAGGCACAACCTTTTCCACACTCTTATTCATTAATACTCCTTTGTCCATATAATACCCTGACATCTGATCCTCCATCTCACCCTCAATTAACAATGTAGTGCGAGCTGCCAACAAACTTGGATCAGCCCCCTGCTCTAGGATTATCTCTTGTCTATTACAAGGTAAATCCCCTCTATCAAACACAACTGGTTCAATTCCCCTCTGCGGGAGATCAACAGGTTCCACCACATTTAATTCCTCAGTTGACTTATCTACCATTTTACTGATAACCTCATCCACTCCAATTTCATGGCTCACACACGTATCAGACAAATCACAAATATCCTCTGGGTCTCGTGTTACCCTTCTGCCATAGCCCTAGTCATTACAAACGCAGGATATCTAGTCTCATCAACCTCACACTCTTCTATGGGTAAAGGGCTGTCTTCAATTAACAATTGGTCACATAGCGGCTGACAACATTGACTAGTTAAATCATTACCCAACAAAACTCCTATGTTTTGAAAAGGCAAGTCCTTCACAACACCCATAATGACTGGTCCCGTCACAAACTTCGAACACAAGAAAACGTTATGTAACCGAACAACCATGTTTTTCTCCAGTAACTGAGGTTAAAGTCAAACTACGTCGTGTATCTGAATTCTTAATACCAGCTAAACACACCGACGTGATAAGCAACTGATTACACCCGGTATCTCGATAGATTGATATTGCCTTAGGACTCAATTCTTGTTTCACATCACAAACCATACCAGTGGACACATACGGGTTTACTTTCTCTGCCAAGGGACTAACCATTAACTCTCTCGCTAGTGGAGCTTACCTCACTAAACCGACCACTTGCGCATTATCGCGTTTCCTTTTAAAACAGTCCCCGACAAGATGGTTATCCTTTTTACAGTAACTGCAATGTGGACGAAAAGTTCGTGCATTGGCTGATAATGCAGGCTTATCCTTACTTTGCCCACCAGGTGCATTCCTTGCCTGACTAGCTGACCAACTAGATGACTCTCCCCGATAGTTACCTTCCCGGAAAAACCTGGCTGAAATGTCTTCTTATCACCCTGTTGTAAAGAGCTACCCTGTACTGCCTGAGCTTTGTGTATTAACACGTAATCATCTGCCACTATGCCTGCCTCCTCTATCTTTTTGACATCACGATCCTCTAAATGAATACGTAAGCTAACTGGTAATCCATTTTTAATGTCCTGTAAGATCAACAACTCCCGTAACTCGGTATATGACTCTGCCTGATGAGAAACCACCCATTTATCAAACATCCCTGCCTTCTTAGCCACAAACTCACTATAAGACTGACCCTGCGTTTTTCTCAACTCGCTATACCATAAACGATAATCCTCAGGTCGTAATTCATACGCCCTCAACACTGCCGCCTTAACTAGGTCGTACTGACTTCCTCGCTCATCACTCATTGAATTATAAGCTACACTAGCCTTCCCCTTAAACTTAGACACGGCTAACAATGTCCACTTAGACTGCGGGCAATTTAGCTGCTTAGCGGCCCGTTCAAAAAGTTGGAAGAACATCTCTACCTCCTGTTCGTCAAATACAGGCACTGATTTATAAGCCTTCGACATGTTAAACCCATTTCCTGCTTCTCGTCTAACTTCTTCAGTATTCAATTTTAACTCATGTTCCACTTTTAATTTTTCTAACTGGAATTCTCTATCTCTCTCTTCTCTTTCTCTCTCTCTCTCTCTCTCTCTCTCTCTCTCTCTCTCTCTCTCTCTCTCTCTCTCTCTGTCTCTCTCTCTCTCTCCCTCTCTTCTCTTTCTCTATCTCTATTTCTATCTTCTCTATCTCTATCTTCTTTCTCTCTATCCCTCTCTATCTCTCTCTCTCTTCTCTATCTAATGCACGTTCTTCTCTTTCTCTCTCTTTCTCTTCTCTATCTCTATCTCTATCTAATGCACGTTCTTCTCTTTCGTACTCAAGTTTTTTAAAAGCTAATTGTTGTTCCACACTTAACTCATTTATCTCTATCTCTGGAACAATCTCACTGTCTTCCATAACAGGCCTATCACCAAAATCTTCCTGGATAATAATTGTCTTTATATCACCTAAGGTTTTAGCTGATGTTAAATCAATTTCCCGCTCACTCGCGATTTCAACTAACTCAGCCTTACGTGCTCGCTTAATCTCCACTACACTGAGCGTAGGCCTATCCAGCAAATTCTTATCCATGTTTAGATATGACGCACTTATTATTAATTAATGTTCTAGTGAACAACGTTGCTACTTCTAGTTATTTGTAAAAATAATTTATAAAGCCACATTTACAAACAATACTTTTTTAAATATGCATGTCCCGTTTCAGACCCGGGACGAGCGCCCCAATTTTCACTCCTGTCACGGGGATCCTATAATACCCGTAACTGAATGAAACACGATTGTCCAAATATCTCTCCTAACAGTATATCTATTAGATCTCTCTGTAACAGGCAGTTATACCCGCTGGCTCGTCTAGGTATGATCAGAGATAAGATCTTATATAAAGTATATATTATTATAGCACGTTTAGTTCACTAGAAAACACAACAAAAACACAATACACTTTGGCATCTGTATTAACCTACGCTGACAAATGTACTGCCGCAGTAGTTAATTAACAACAACAAATAATAACAACCCAAAACTGATCACTTAATTAGTTAATCTCTAGGTGTCTAGTTTACACAATATGCTAATCACTTCACCGTGACACA
>NC_054710.1:11349020-11354020 GCF_016097555.1 Gigantopelta aegis | reverse complement strand
TCGTTGGATACGGCGACGCTGGAATACCGTTCTTTTTTCGGATGAATCCAGATTTTCTTTACAACATGTTGATGGCAGGGTGCGCGTCTACCGTAGGAGAAATGAACGCTATGCTGACTGTTGTGTTCTTGAACGAGATCGTTTCGGGGGTGGGGGTTGTGTTATGGTCTGGGCAGCCATTGCCCATGGTTATTGCTCACCACTAGTCGTCACTGATGGCAATTTAAATGCTCAACGTTACCGCGATGACATTCTCGCTCATCACGTCATTCCTCTGTTCCATAACAACGCCAACATCTCGATTTTTCAGCATGATAATGCCACCTCTCATACAGCTAGAGACACTGTAAATTTTCTTAGGGCAAATAACATTGATTTCATTGATGACTGGCCCGCTAAAAGTCTGATCTCAACCCCATCGAGCATGTCTGGGATAGTCAGGACAAACGATTGAGGCGTCGTTCCAACCCACCCGCTAACGTCAACGAACTTCGTCAAGCGCTCATTCAGGAATGGAACAATATTCCATAGGCAGAAATCAACACTTTAGTCAATTCTATGCGCCTGCGATGCACTGCAGTGGTCAGTTCAAGAGGTGGTCATACCCGTTATTAAGTGTGGGTTTTTTTTTAACCCCTACCACACTTGGTCAAAATTTCTCCCTTTCTGTTAACCTATGGCCATGATTTTTGCACCAAACGATGCATCATGGAACACTCTTTAAACGCATATATAACAATGATTCCCTCGGTTTGTTTTCATCAAGTTATGTTCAAGCAAAGTTAGCGGAAGTTTCTTATTTTGTTCAGTATTGGTTGGAAAGGGAAAATCATAATTTGAGAATGCGTCCACCATGGGGATTCGATCCTTCGACACGAGCACATCAAGTGAGCGCGCTGACTGTTAGATCTCTCCCCACACAAAGGTGGAAAGTTAGTGTGTTTGCACCATTAGAACACATCAAGTGAGCGCTCTGACTGTTAGATCTCTCCCCACACAAAGGTGGAAAGTTAGTGTGTTTGCACCATTAGAACACATCAAATGAGCGCTCTGACTGTTAGATCTCTCCCCACACAAAGGTGGAAAGTTAGTGTGTTTGCACCATTAGAACACATCAAGTGAGCGCTCTGACTGTTAGATCTCTCCCCACACAAAGGTGGAAAGTTAGTGTGTTTGCACCATTAGAGTACATCAAGTGAGCGCTCCGACTGTTAGATCCCTCCCCTTAGAAAGTTAAAAACTTAAAGTTTGATTGTACCATTTGAACACATTGATTTGTTAATCATTGGCTATTGAATGTCAGCCGTTTGGTACTTTGACATATAGATTTAGAGAGGAAACCCGCTACATTTTTCCATTAGTACTAAATGATCTTTTATATACACCTTTGCACAGACAGGATAACACATACCACGACCTTTGATATACCAGTTGTGGTGCTGGAACGAGAAATAGCCCAATGGGCCCACTGACGGGGATCAAAATTGATCCAACTGGTTCAAGCGGTATCAGGCGGGCGCTTGACCACTTGGCTACGTCTTCACCACCCCTACCCCCCCCCCCCCCCCCCTCGTCCAACCACTAACAAAATATATTACAGCCGAGAAACTTGAATCGTACTCTGTAATAAGAACAACAAAAACAACAACATAAACAATTAAAATTCAACCAAAATAATAATGTTTTACAAAGGTAAATATTGAAGATAAAAACACGCCACACACATATCTTTTGATTTTCGTGATTTTATGCCATGCAAGATTTAACATTTATAGCACGTAACTGAACAGAAAGAATTGATTGAGATATACAGGTAAATACATTCTGATAAAGTTCAGACGAGCAGCTCCCCTAGATTATTGAGGGGAGTGATTAGTTGGTCACCTAACTTAGATTCTAGGGAATTAATTAAAATATTAACATGTAGAGCAATGGTATTTAATTACTTTATTGAACTACTTCTTTATTCACCTGCTCGGAGGAGCTAACACTTATGATCTTCGGCCTAATCTCAGGAGAGTGATGGGGAGCAGAGTTAAAGCTCCCCTTAAAGAGCGATGTATGAAGTTAAGCGAATTACGTAGCAACAGATAAAAAGAGAAACTGAATACCAAAGCAAAACTTTTTTATTGTGAATGTGGAAATATAAATAAGTTTAACTCACACTCACTCTCTCTCTCTCTCTCTCTCTCTCTCTCTCTCTCTCTCTCTCTCTCTCTCTCTCTCTCTCTCCAATACCTGTTTTGTTCTGGTATCATTAAATTAGTCGTGAAAGCCTATTGTATATTATATGAACATTTATCAAAATCACAATGCTCTATGTCTGTAGTTTTTCTGCATATTTATCTTTAAAGAGCTATTCAAAATAATATACTTCTATTGAGACAAATAAATAAGAGGTCACTTTGATTTTAAGACCATATATTAGTCACCGTTAACATCTTAATGTCTGTATAAAGTACAATGTGGAATTCAATGTCAGTAACACAGTTAACGATTAAACTTACATATTAAATGTATTTTCTTGTTTAGAATATCAGTGTCTGTATATTCAATGTATTTCTGGTCGTCTTAGTATTTGTAAGAAGCCAAAACTGGATCATGTCTTCAAATAAGTTCGTATTTTAGAAAATAAAATGAAATTTAAGCTAGTACACATATTAGAACGATCAGAAACACGTTTAGTATACCCCTCTAAAATTTTATGTAGAAAAATATAGTTGATATGTAATTACAATCATTAAAAAGTATCCGTTAGTCACAACTCCCCATTGGCTCGTTTAAGTTCGCCCTGTGTGGGAGTCGGCACCGGGTTATACAGGTTTGCATTGCACTGAATCAGGTCTCACGACTCTCCCATTTTACTAAACTCGAGAGCAGGACCAACAATTCACGGTTTACTGAGAGATCCATGCCAGAAGGCACTCTCAGTTTAACATCAAAACATTCAGGCCAGTTAACAACAAACATCGGCATCAGCGGTCGCGACACGTCGATGTTTGGGATGGAGTGTACAAGTGTGTTGTCGTCAACGCGAATCATGTGGAGAAGGGCGTTGTCGATGTCTATCAACAGCCCGAGTGTGACCTTGAGTCGTGAGTTAGTTTTGAAATCAGTCACAGGAATACAGCACAGCTTCTTTCCACGGGAATAAGCTAATAAACAGATAGTGTTGTGAGTTTTACAGCTGGCCACCATAACACCCCACGCATTTTCGTTATTAAAAATCCCTGTTGTATTGTCACAGTGCTCGTCCAGACAAACACCAACTTGTGCTACCGCATAGTTTAATTTAGCCGATTCACGCACCATGCAGTCAACTTCCGTCTCCCAGAACGCACATCCAGACGTCGGTACATGCGTCCTGGCTGTGACTCCAGACAAACGCTGCAGACTGGAAGTCTGGTCAGTATGCTTTACTTCTGAAGGTTTGTTGACCAGAATTCCAGATTCGTTAATACTACACTGCTTCCGGTTTATCTTCTGTGCATCATACTCTATATTTGGCACTGTGAAAAAGAAATTAAATAAGAAAGAAAAAATGTAAATATAGAAATATTTGTTATTTATAAGCACAGTGTTACTATTTATGGAAATAAAGAATATTTATAACGATAATACATGTATAATATTGCATGTCATATTTAATTATACTTATCAGAACATAATTATAATTGTATCGATATCTCGGGACAGACTAAAGACGTTAATTTGTGGCCATTTACTAGTGTAGTGAGTTACCTTTTAAATCGGTGTTACCAACTCTCGTATGACGTGTGTTAACTACGTCTCGTATGACGTGTGTGTTACCTGGCCGTGACCTACTCTATTGAAAAAGAAAAAATTGTTTTGTTTAACGACAGCACTAGAGCACATTGATTTATTAACCATCGACTATTGGATGTCAAACATATGGTTATTTTGACGCAGTCATAGAGATGAAACCCGATAAATTTTTCCATTAGTAGCAAGGGATCTTTTATATGCACCATCCCACAGACAGGATAGCACATACCACGGCCTTTGATATACCAGTCGTGGTGCACTGGTTGGAACGAGAAATAGCCCAATAGGCCCACCGGCGGGAATCGATCCTAGACCGACAGCGCACCAAGCGAGCGTTTACTCTATGAAAAGTCATCCCACTTTTTATTAAGTCATATATCAAAATGACAGGTAAAAGTTAGTTTTGTTTATCTACACAACTGGAGCACATTGATTAATTAATCATCGGCTATTGGATGTGAAACATTTGATAATTCTGACACGTAGTTATCAGAGGGAACTCGCTACATTTTTCCTAATGCAGAAAGGGATGTTTTATATGCACTTTCCAACATATCACACCCTTTAACCAGTTGTGGATCCTGTTCCAAATAGCAGGTAATGCAGACATGATGCGATAACCCTCACTCAACCCACTGAGCTAAATCCTGTTCCAAATAGCAGGTAATGCAGACATGATGCGATAACCCTCACTCAACCCACTGAGCTGAATCCTGTTCCAAATAGCAGGTAATGCAGACATGATGCGATAACCCTCACTCAACCGACTGATCTAAATCCTGTTCCAAATAGCAGGTAATGCAGACATGATGCGATAACCCTCACTCAGGCACGGCAGAAACAAATAGACATTGGGGGACGTTCGGGGGTATGCTTCCCCGTAAAAGTTTGAAAACTAGTTGTCCTGAAATGCAATTTCATACATTCTACAAGTAAAATGTGTCTCTGCCTTATGATTTACTACCATAATATTTTTTATTCAGAATTATTGGGGGGGGGGGGGGGGGCTAAAACCCCGCCATGCTTGTCACTCAAGTTAGATCGACTCGTGGAAAAATTCAGAGAAGCAAATAAGATCTGGTTTCAGTTAGAATGGAAGTAGATTTTCTGTTATGCATGTTTACTCAAATCAATACCTAAATAAAGTGTCCATGTTTGTACAGGTACACGTGGACGTTACTTACAAAGAAGTGTTCTGTACTGTTCTGACTGTC
>NC_054710.1:11336520-11344020 GCF_016097555.1 Gigantopelta aegis | reverse complement strand
ATATACATATGTTAGAGACTGGGTCCATGGTCGGTATATACGTATGTTGTTAAAGACTGGGTCCATGGTCGGTATATACGTATGTTGTTAAAGACTGGGTCCATGGTCGGTATATACGTATGTTGTTAGAGACTTGGTTTAGGGGCGGTATATACGTATATTGTTAGAGACTGGGTCTAGGGGCGGTATATACGTATGTTGTTAAAGACTGGGTCCAGGGGCGGTATATACGTATGTTGTTAGAGACTGGGTCCAGGGGCGGTATATACGTATGTTGTTAGAGACTTGGTTTAGGGGCGGTATATACGTATGTTGTTAAAGACTGGGTCCAGGGGCGGTATATACATATGTTGTTAGAGACTTGGTTCAGGGGCGGTATATACGTATGTTGTTAAAGACTTGGTTCAGGGGCGGTATATACTTATGTTGTTAGAGACTTGGTTCAGGGGCAGTATATACATATGTTGTTAGAGACTTGGTTCAGGGGCGGTATATACATATGTTGTTAGAGACTTGGTTCAGGGGCGGTATATACATATGTTGTTAGCGACCTGGTTCAGGGGCGGTATATACATATGTTGTTAGAGACTTGGTCCAGGGGCAGTATATACGTATGTTGTTAGAGACTTGGTTTAGGGGCGGTATATACGTATGTTGTTAGAGACTTGGTTCAGGGGCGGTATATACGTATGTTGTTAAAGACTGGATCCAGGAGTGGTATATACGTATGTTGTTAGAGATTTGGTCCAGGGGCAGTACATTCTATATTAGCAAAATTATAAGATATCACACAGTGTTGTCACTATTGTGTAAGATAATGGACTGATTCTCTTTTAAAATACTAGCCTGTTGAGCTAGGGTCTTACATTTAATAATAATAATAATATATATATATATTGTTGAAAAAAGTAGGGAAACCTGAAATATTAATATCTACTATTAGACCACAGACATCAAACGTAAAAAAAAAAGAAGCAACACACAAACAAAAACAAATAAAAAAAACACATTTTTTTAATGTGTCCATTAAGTTTAATGTTTAATGTTTGCTGTTGATAAACTCGATTTCTCGTATATCAAAAGCTGTGGTATGTACTATCCTGTGTCTGGGATGCTTCATACAAAAGATCCTTTCCTGTTAATGGAAAAATGTATTGCGTTTCAGCATTACCAAATATTTCACATCTAATAAATCAATTTGCTCTAGTGCAAAAGAAACTAACTTTAACTGTTGGATAACCTGGGAGGAACGTAGCCCAGGGGTTAAGTGTTCGACTGATGCTCGGTCAAACATTTGGATGTCCCATCCCAGATGTTCTTACGGGCCTGTTATTTGTCCTGATATTAAAGTGTGCAGTCTGTCTGTAGAAGATCCCTAGCTACTAATCAAAAAAATAATGTATCGGGTTTTCTCTCTATGACTAGGCGTCAAAATGACCAAATGTTTGACATACAATAACCGATGATTAATAAATTAATGTACTCTAGTGGTAGGTTTTTAAATTACCTTCTCATATTACCAACTAAAATCTAACTGGCGGAAGTTTAATGGAACGCCATTCACGCAAAATGACCAGGTCTGAAACCTTTTCACCATTTATATTTACATCATTCTACCACAATATTTGTTATAATCCATAAATATATATGAATGAAATGGTCATAACACCACCATCATTCTTTTTTTATAACAACACCGTCGTTCTTCTCCGAAAAACTATGCTAATTACCGTATATGGTTTATCAACCTGTTTGTACACCACCCATTAATATCGTTACACTGCGGTAAGTAAGTTCCGCCGAAAAGGTCTTGCCTTGACATCAATACTAGTAACTGTGTTTTGTTGTTCTCGTCAATATTCAATGTCATATAACAGAAAATAAAATGTGGTGTGTAAGTCGATAAATAAAACATTTTCTTTCTCCTTTTTTTTTCTGTTTTTTTTTTTGAAGGAAAAAAGAAAGAAAGAAATGTTTTATTTAACGACGCACTCAACACATTTTATTTACGGTTATATGGCGTCAGACATATGGTTACGGACCACACAGATTTTGAGAGGAAACCCGCTTTCGCCACTAAATGGGCTACTCTTTCCGATTAGCAGCAAGGGATCTTTTATTTGCGCTTCCCACAGGCAGGATAGCACAAACCATGGCCTTTGTTGAACCAGTTATGGATCACTGGTCGGTGGTTTACACCTACCCATTGAGCCTTGCGGTGCACTCACTCAGGGTTTGGAGCCGGTTGGTTATATGGCGTCAGACCACAGATATTGAGAGAGGAAACCCGCTGTCGGCACTTCATGGGCTACTCTTTTCTATTAGCAGCAAAGGATCTTTTGTATGCACCATCCCATAGACAGGGTAGTATATACCACGACCTTTGATATACCAGTCGTGGTGCACTGGTTGGGACGAGAAATAGCCCAATGGGCCCACCGACGGGGATCGATCCCAGACCGACCGCGCATCGAGCGAGCGCTTTACCACTGGGCTACGTCCCGCCCTCACACGGAAGGAAATAAATGCACCAAAAAATTAACAAAACAAAAAAACATTTAAAAACAAAATTTGTCCTTTGAGTTTAAAATAATAAACTTCATTTCACGTTCCAGCTAGTGTTCCACGACTGGTTTATCAAACGTGAAAAAAACAAAAAACTCAAACAAACAAACAAACAAACAAATAAAATAAATAAATTGTTGTTGAAAAAACTCGGTTTCTGATTTCAGCCACAACTGATATATCAAAGGCTGTGGTATGTGCTATCCTGTCTGTGTGATGGGTCATACAAAAGATCCTTTGCTGTTAATGCTGAATCAACATTACCCAATAGTACACATCCAATAGCCGATCATTAATAAATCAATGTGCTCTTGCGGTGTCGTTAAAAAAAAACCCTTTAACTTTAACTGTTAGATAAACTGAGAGGAACGTAGCCCAGTGGTTAAGTGCTCGCCTGATGTGCGATCAAACATTTGGATGTCAAACATTTGGTCATTTTGACGTCTGGTCTTGCAGATAAAACCCGCTACATTTTTTGTTGTTGTTCATTAGTAGCCAAGTATCTTTTATATGCTCCATCCCGCAGACAGGTTTGCACATACCACGACCTTTGATATGCCAGTCGTGGTGCACTGGCTGGAATGAGAAATAGCCCAATGAGCCCACCGACGGGGATCAATCCCAAACCGACCGCGCATCAAGCGAGCGCTTTACCACTGGTCTACGTCCCGCCCTTAAAATGTGTTCAGTTCGTCGTTATATAAAACATTGCTTCCTTCTTACTTGGGGCGGGACGTAGCCACGTGTGTTGGGACAATATGCCTTTAAAATGTGTTCAGTGCGTCGTTATATAAAACATTGAATCCTTCTTACTTGGGGCGGAACGTAGCCACGTGGTAAAGCGCTCGCTCGATGCGCGGTCGGTGGGTCCATTGGGTTATTTCTCGTTCCAGCCAGTGCTGCTAATCGAAAAAAGTAGCCCATGAAGTGGCGACAGCGGGTTTCCTCTCCCAAGATCTGTGTGGTCCTTAACCATATGTCTGATGTGTTGAGTGCGTCGTTAAATAAAACAGTTCTTTCTTTCTTTCTTTTTGTTTTTCTTCTTTACTTCAAACGAGACGCTCTCGTCGCACTAATCTTCAAAAACTGTACGTAGCTCCCCTTTTTTCCTTCTGGCTGACCGTTCAAAATTGCGCCTAATTTCCTTCACAAAACTGCACACTTTTTTCTTTGTCTAAATCCTACGGGACATTCCAAATTCCATAACACCATACCACCCTCCGTCTGTTACCGGCCCGGGTCGGACTGCTGGTGCTCCCATGCACTTGCCAGTGCAGACAGTCCCCCCTCCAACCCACCCACCCCTTTCCTGTCCTGGACGGAGGAGCCGACCAAGGCCGACATCTGTGCCCAGACAAGGCGTGTGCTACAACAGCTTGTTCTGAATGTGCACGTTAAACACTCTGACCTGACCTGACCTCTTACTTTTGCTGCATAATAACATTCGTACACTGTCACCGTACATGTTTAGACAAGCGTTTCGCGGAATTTTTTCCTTTTCCAGGTAGCCAAGCTGTCAGTACTGACCCAGATGTGAGACACGCTAGACGACCTACCTGTATTTCTCCGTGTCTACAGAGAGATACGGGTGGAGGTGAGGGTTTCCACACGCTGACAAGAATTCACAGGGACTTTACAGCAAGTCTATCTACATGTACACACTATATATATACTGAACCCAAATGAATATGTTAGAACAAAATAGAAGCCTGCCTTGAGTAGTTAAAGTTTGTTTTGTTTAACGACAACACTAGAGCACATTGATTTATTAATCATTGCCTACTGGATGTCAAACATTTGGTAATTCTGAGTTTTTATCCAGTTGTGTTACACTAGATACTGTACCTCATCATTAAAAATTGCCCTCCACACACACTAAATGCTGTACCCCATCATTAAAAATTGCCCCCACCCCAACACACACACACACACACACACACACACAAACACACACACACACACACACACACACACGATACTGTACCTCATCATTAAAAAATGCCACACACACACACACTAAATGCTGTACCCCATCATTAACAATCGCCCCCCCCCCCCCCCGACACACACTAGATACTGTACCCAATCATTAAAAATTGCCCCCGCCCCCACCGCCCACCCACACACACACACGATACTGTACCTCATCATTAACAATCGCCCCCCCCCCCAGATACACACTAGATACTGTACCCAATCATTAAAAAATGCCCCCGCCCCCACCACACACACACACACACAAACTAGATACTGTACCTCATCATTAAAAAGTGCCCCCACACGCACCGCCCCGCTCCAGATGTCGTTCAGTGGCCTTCTATTTCTTTTTATATTACTTTTACAACTAAAATAAAACTGCTGTGTTTTTAATGGAGCGCCATGACCTGACCTGACCTCTTATGTCTGCTGCATAATAACATTCGTACATTGTCACCGTTCTGGCAAGCGTTTCGCGGAATTGTTCATTGTCCAGGTAGCCGAGATGTCAGTACTGACCCAGATGTAAAACACGCTAGACGACCTACCTGTATTTTTCCGTGTCCATAATTACAGACGGATACGGGTAGAGGTGTGGGTTTCCACCCGCTAACAAGAATTCACAGGGACTTTACAGCACATTAACAAGTCTATCTACATGTACACAGTATATACTGAACCCAATTCTGACATTTTTTTCCTAATACAGCAAGGGATCTTTTATATTCACTTACACACAGCCAGAAAAGCACATACTACGGTCATTATCCAGTTGTGTTCACTGATTAGAACGATAAAAGAAACACATTAAGTTGAATGGATCCCCCCGAGGTGGTCCGATCCTGCGACGCAAGCACCTCAAGCGAGCAGTCAACCGACTGAGCTAAATCCAACCTCTTAACCCGCTGACAAAGAATTGATTCCTCCATAGGAACTTCTATCGATCGATATGGCCCTTTAGCTAGTCTATCTAGGTCCCGTACAATATGTCACAGGTTAATAGACTCATGACAGGCGTGCGCTACAACAGATTGCTCTGAATGTGCTCGTAAAATCCCACGACCTGGCCTGACCTGACCTGACTCAAATCCATTGAAAGCGCATCTCCAGTGTTCTGTGGTTATTGTCGCATACAGGTGTGAGGTTACTTTGAAACACACAATAACCATAACCCCTGTATTGAGTTCTGGGGTTATTTATTGCTTACCAGACTACATCCAGATACAATGTATACACAATAACTATTATTATTCAGGCTTGTGGGAACCAGGGTGGATGGGCCAGTGCCCCCCCCCCACACACTCCCCCCACTCCCCCCTTCAATCAATTCGAGGATGAAAAGGAACGTTTTCTTTGTGTCATACTCTATATAAATAAAGAAAAAGATGGCTTGTGCCCCCCCCCCCCCCCCCAACATACACACACACTAGACACTGTACCTAATCATTAAAAATTAACACTCCCCCCACACACACCCTCACTAGATACTATACCCCATCATTAAATATCCCTCCCCCCCCCCAACACACACACACACACTAGATACTGTACCCATCATTAAAAAATTCCCTCCCCACACCCACAGGATACTGTACCCATCATTAAAAATTTCACCGCCTCCCCCCACACACACACTAGACACTGTACCCCATCATTAAAAATTAGCCAACCCTCCCCCCCCTCCCACACACACACTAGATACTGTACCCTATCATTAAAAATTGCCCAAGTACCCTCTACCCCCACATACTAGATTCTGTACCCAATCATTAAAAATTGCCCGTGTCCCCCTCCCCCACATACTAGATTCTGTACCCATTCATTAAAAATTGCCCAAGTCCCCCCTCCCCCCCCCGCCACATATTATATATTACCCAAGCCCCTTCCCCTCCCCACACACAGTAAATACTGTACCCCATCATTAAAAATTGCCCAAGCCCCTTCCCCCCTCCCCTCGCCCCCCCCCACACACACTAGATACTGTACCCCATCATTAAAATTACCCCAAGTCCCCCCCTCCCCCCACATACTAGATTATGTACCCAATCATTAAAAATTGCCAAAGTCCCCCCTCTCCCCCGATATATTAGATTCTGTATCCAATCATTAAAAAATTGCCCAAGTCCCCCCCCCCTACCCCCCCCCCCCACACTAGATACTGTAACCCCATCATAACTAATTGCCCCCCCTGCCCCTCCTCCACATATCGTTCAAATATCTTCTCAAATTACTAAAAAATGAAACTGGTGCGTTTTTTAATGGAAGCGCCATGCCGACCCCCCTCTCATTCCCCCCGCCGCCGTCTCCAGTTGTAATAATCTTAATATATATCATCAGAAGTTTGTTATTTTTTAATGTATAACGACACCACTAGAGGACATTGATTTATTAATCATATGCTACTGGATGTCAAACATTTGGTAATTTCGATATTAAGTCGTAGAGAGGAAACATGCTACATTTTTCCATTATTAGCAATGGATCTTTTATATGAACCATTCCACAGACAGGATGGCACATGCCACAGACTTTTTTATATATATATATACATATATATATATATCCGTTGTGGTACACTGGTTGGAACGAGAGATAGCCCAATGGGCCCAGACCGAACGTGCATCAAGCGAGAGCTTTACCACTGGGCTACGTCCATGCCCATTTTTTTAACCAGAGTCATTAGAATCGGCCGGGGCGACGATAACCCTCACATTGGGTAAGTCACTTCAGGTATTAGAAATATATTCAAGACACATCTCGCTCGTTTGTCAAAACAAAATTCGCCCCCCCCCCCCCCCCCCCCCCCCCCCCCCCAACTTGTGCCCTTGTTACATTCGATGCACCAACAACCCACCAGCCCACTCATCCAATCAAAACCTATTTTTTTCCCCCCCTACTACTCACCGACACGACAACACCCCACCCTTGTTCCCCGCAAGAATATAAGCTAAATTGTAA
>NC_054710.1:11270741-11336320 GCF_016097555.1 Gigantopelta aegis | reverse complement strand
ACATGTCCTGAAATGCAATTTCCTTCATTCCACAAGTAAAATTTATCTCTGCCTTATGATTTACTACCAATACTATTTTTTATTTAGAATTATTGGGGGAGGGGATCTTTTATATGCACTTTTCCACAGACAGGAGAGCACATACCCCAGCTCCCAACCCTGCTCCGCCGTGCTTGTCACTTAGGTTAGATCTACTCATGAAGAAAGTCAGATAAACAAATCACATCTGGTTTCATTTAGAAAGGAAGTAGACGTTCTGTTATCCATGTTTACTCAATCCAATACCTAAATAAAGTGTCCATTTGAAAACAATCAAAGATAAATTACTTTTTTTTTAAATGTGAATAATAGAGTGACTTTCAACAAAAAGTGTTCAATTTATGCTTTGAATATTTTTATGTGGTAAAACATATTCATATTTTCTCTCTTATGTTACATTTTAGTGACAACTGTTAATTCATTTATGCATTCCACTTTAGTAGTTTTTATAGGAAAATAGTTCATGTGTTTTATTTGCCTGTATAACACATCCACCTGTCTACACGGTCACACTGGCCAGGTCCTTTGTGTGCTGTTATATACAGGTTATACTGTGCATGTGCGTGTGTATGTGCGTGTATGTGTGTGTGTGTGTGTGTGTATATATATATATATATATATATATATATATATATATATATACATACATACATACCTGCAAACTAGTTTTGACCATGTGACTTATACTTTGCAAGCTATTGTGACCATTTCATAGAATCAAAACAATAAAATTTAGACCTTGTGTTTAGAAGATAATTAAAAAAACTGACAGGATTACATCAACATTGAATACATTCTGTTGAAAGAAAGAAAACATGAATATGTATGAAAATGTTGGGTAATTAACTATGCAGCTGTGATATATACAGTGGGAACCTCGTTAGTCCGGACAGTATGGTTATTAAAAAAAACGTCCGGATTAACGAATTTCCGGATTACTGAAATGTACGTGATGAGTAACCTCCCATGATTCACAAACAAAATAAAAACGACACATTTGATTTTTAGAACCAAATATTTCTTCAACCAGTTTTGTTCTGTTGATCTGCCTCTTGGTGTGAATAAGCGCTATTTGCATGTCCGTCAGGCCAGTCTACTATTCAGTAGTGTACTGTCAGGTGCTTGTCTTAAAGTTAGAAAATGCGATTAAATAAAATGAAATACTGTTTAAAACATGTTGCATTGTTGATACTAAATGTTTGATTACTAGCGACAACAAGTTTTAAATTTTTTTAGTCGTGTTTTGTCCTACGGTTAATGTTGTAAATCTAGGCCACGTTGTTGAGTTCATTTCCACGAAGTGGGTACGTTGTTGAGGAATGCATATTGTTTCTCACTTATATACAATCATTATTAGTTTAAAGTTTCTACGTTTACAGATTATATTTTAAACATATTAAATGGCGAAATTATAATTCATTTCAGCTATATCTACTGATATAATATAAACGCCAACATGATACATCCCTCTGCCCCTAACACAGAAATACAACTCTCAAAACCGGCGTGAAACTGAATGAGCATTGTTCCACTTGTGAAAGAGTCGCAAGCCAGTGTTTCCTTTGTCTTTATTTTGGGTGACTGGCAATACACCAGTTGGACACCAAAATAATTATGAACAGTATTCAGTAATAAATCATACAGGTAAGTTAGGAGGGTAGTTACAAAACGAGGTCATGGGGTACCGTAGGGTACGATCAAGAGTTACCCACTTTTAAAAATAAAATACTTTTTTATTTATTTTTTCATAAAATAAAACAGCCACGTGGTCATAGATAAAAGAAATTATATTAAAAAAACACAAAAAACCACACTTGTGAACACTTGTGCTCTATCCAACTAACACTAAATAAGCTGCGGTGTGAAACCCCGTGCAGCCATTTTATCTCTATCGATTCCTTGAGCGTTAATTGGCGGATTACTTTTTATGTTCAATCAGCGGCGGCCGGTCAAACGAAGCAATTTGCCTTTACTTCTTACATTTGGTTCAGAATTATGACCGTCCAGGTCCAGAAGCTGAATATCTGGATTAATGAATAACTTTACTGAGTGGTCGTTTCGTTTTGCAAAAAAAACGTCCGTAAGGTGAGGATTCTGGACTACTGGAGTCCGGACTAACGAGGTTCTACTGTATGTATATATATATATATATATATATATATATATATATATATATATATATGTGTGTGTGTGTGTGTGTGTGTGTGTGTGTGTGTGTGTGTGTGTGTGTGCGTGCGTGTGTGTGTGTGTGCTTGTGTGTGCGTGTGTGTGCGTGTCCTTGTCAGTTATCATCAAAATAGTAAGTTTAATAACAGAAATCATCATTTAATAATTTATTGATTTTGTTGTAATCAATATTAACAAATATCAAATTCCATACCTGAATTCTTATTATTGAAAATAATTCCATTCCATATTATACCAGTTTTCTCGATAATTTTCTTAATCTGCTTGAATTTGTCATCAATTGTAACCTCTTGTATAGGAATATCAACCAGTTCCGGACCTTCCATCACAGAGTGAAGTTTGTCGTCAAGGGTCGGAGCCATTTCTATAAAGTCAGCAGCTCGTGCGAATTGCACAGCTTGGTCGCAGTGCAGAACATGGTCCACCTTGAGGACTTCTGACTGTTTGACCAACTTCATCTGCTCGTTTCTGTCAGCTTTTTGTTTGTCTATGTTTTAAATGACATCTTCTTTCATCTCTTTTCTTTTGTCATACAACTTCTGAATAATCTCTTCATAGGAATCATCAATATGTTTTAGAATATTTTCTTTCATCGAATCTAGAGTTGCATTTTGTCCAGAAAGTCTTGTTGTATACTTCTGTGCTCTTTTTGATGATCTTTGTAAAGTTATAAGTGTTGTTTTGATGTGGTTCATCTTTGCTTCATATACATCTTTGAGATCCAATATCTCATGGTATCTATGAGAGACATGTACACACGATGAGCAGATATCAGTTGCACAAGCCTTGCAATATAGATCTACATTCGTGTTGTGTTTTTTGCACGTATCTGTCTGGTGAAAAAAATCATCATGAGGCATATTAACCAAATCTAAAATTAGGATGACCTTGTGGTCTTTTGACAATGCAAATGTTTTATGATATGTTGTGCATCCATCGCACATAAATTCCCGACAGTCCAAACAACGCATTGTTGCCCTTGAACTGTCAGGACATTCATGGCACATAATTTCATCAACCTTGTTTCTCATTGTAAGATATTCAACTAAATTCCTCAGTACCTTGTTTTGTGGAAATGTTTCTGCTATGTTGTTTTGAACACGCCAAACCTTCCGACAGTTGGGACATCGTACTCCAGTTCATGACTTCTTCCAAATCGACTCCAGACATCGGCAGCAGAAGTTGTGGAAGCATGGTAAGATACGTGGAGATTTGTCCTGATCGTCGAAATAATCAAAACAAATCTCACACGTGACGAACTTGTCTTGTATCTCAAGAAGTGGAACAACACTTCTTTCAGCCATCTTGATTCACATGAATGGTAAAATGACTAAGTTGCTCCCACCTAGTTGTATACCTGTTTTATATTTTAACAGCTGGATGCTTCGTCCGTACCTGAAATACAACGTAACTGATATATGGGCAATTATCCCTATTTTACGAAAAGTTGATGTGTGATTAAAACAATAATAAAATATTTTTGTTAACTTCTATTCATGTTTTCCAATAAAGTTAGTATACTGCAAGAAAAAGAGGCCAAACAGAAATTGTCACTGGATCTGCTTCTGAAATGTCATTGAAAGTTTACTCATGTTATTGATCATATTATTACTCTGGTTTATAGATATATCCATTACACATCTAGTTCGTGCTCTTCCTGGTTGTAATTGTAGGGGGAAGATCCATAATTTAACGAAAGGAGGAGATTTTTAAGAAATAATTATATCCATATGTACAAATGCTACAAAATGATCACTCTTCATAGCTATTACATTAGCTCATTACAATGTGCATGCAAACTATGGACAATCTTGATATTAAATTCAATTTATCTACAAATGTCTGAAACATTACTTTAAAAACAAAATGATAGCACTTTGCCAAAAGTGGGTACCCATGCTTATTGAGGTCTATTCGGGATAAGGTTTATAGTGAGGGTAGGTACCTACACTAAAATGACCTTTATTGACATCTATATCGAGTATGGTTTTGTTACGGTTGATGGTAAAGGTAGGTACATATACTCCGCCTTTTTGACCTTTAGGGTGTCAGTTTAGAAGTTAGTTGGGATGAAAATCGAGATTTGTTCTGTTTTTATATTTGATATTTGTAAGTCAGTTTTTTTTCTTTCCCGAAAGTGCTATTAAAGGTTTACTCTCGATTATTAAATGTGTGTAATTGATCAGTATAATTTGCATGTAAACTTTATTTAAAATATTAATTTCGTTTGATACATCTTTCCAAATGGTATAATTGTTTTATCCCCCAAACGTCAAGCTAGTCGCTATAATATAAACGTAATTAAGAAAAGACAAAACTCGTCTTAATATTTGTAAGAAGCCGAAACTGGATTATGTATTTGTAAGAAGCCGAAACTGGATTATGTATTTGTAAGAAGCCGAAACTGGATTATGTCCTGAAATAATTTCGTAAGTACGAAAACATTATATTTTAGGAAATAAAATGAAATCTAACTTAGTACAAATATTAGAACGATCAGAAGCCACTAATATTTTATGCAGAAAAATATATTTGATATGTAATATGTATTTGATAGTCGATAACATCTTAAAAATTACAGCAAACTCAGGAATGTCCCTTTAATATTGTTAGTGAGTTCAAGCCAAAACGGACTAAAAATCACATAAATAATTGTTCAGTGCCATTCTAGTCAATATACGACGTCACATAACGGTAAATAAACATGTGTTAAGTGGCTCGCCTCGGCGGCCCCACGACCAAACCTGTTCAGATATTCACCAACACACCTGGCGTGCAGGTATAACATTGCATACTTCCCAGGACTATTGACTTTTCTACGTATTATCATGACAAATTAAAACGATTTTACTCGGAACTTGTAAGCGTGTAGGGGAAAATGAGGGTAGTGTATGGCGGTTACACTCACAGAAAAAAAGTTAGTTTTGTTTAACAACACCACTATAGCACATTGATTAATTAATCATCGGCTATTGGATGTCAAACATTTGGTAATTATGACTCGTAATCATCAGAGGAAACCCGCTTCATTTTTCTTAATGCAGTAAAGGATCTTTTATATGCACTTTCCCACAGACATGAAAGCACATACCACGGCCTTTGACCAGTTGTGGTGCACTGGTTGGAACGAGAACAAAGCAATCAGTTGAATGGATCCATATAGGTGGTTCGATCCTGCGTCGCAAGCACCTCAAGCGAGCACTCAATCGACTGAGCTAAATCCCGCCACACACTCACAGAAAAAACAAAACAACTAAAAACCTCAACAGCAACAACAACAACAACAACAACAACATGAAAATGAAAATTACTTCTTTCAATTTTAATTGCTTCTTTTTCCCCTTTTTCTTTTCAGTTTAATTTTATTAACTGGACAAGGCGCTGCCTTATTGTGCCATGATTTTATTATTATTATTATTATTATTATTACATATTATTATATTATTTATTTATTTGTTTATTTTGAATTCGCGTCCCGTAGTTATTTTAAGATAGGCACGATCCTGTATATTTATCTCTATAACAGAGC
Source organism: Gigantopelta aegis (assembly GCF_016097555.1). Taxonomy (NCBI): domain Eukaryota; kingdom Metazoa; phylum Mollusca; class Gastropoda; order Neomphalida; family Peltospiridae; genus Gigantopelta; species Gigantopelta aegis. The sequence goes on along the minus strand of NC_054710.1, from coordinate 11,330,565 downwards.
GCGTGCTTAAGTAACAAAACAATTCCTAACATGGCTTCCCTCCTGTCTGTTAGCTGATGACCACTGACTGTTACTGTAGGCCCTTAGGAACGGGGAAGTCTACCCTCCCACCCCATTCGAGAACAACCATTTAATTTTGTTTTTTCAAACTCTATATCAATATATAGATAAAATATTTTTAAAAAAATAGATAAAATATAAACTACAAATAGATAAAATATAAAATAGATAAAATATGGCTCCACCCCACCACTACCGAGGGTGTACCCCCGCACTGGGGGTTGTGTTCCTTCCCCCGATATCGTTGCTACGAGCCTGGACTGTCACTGTGTTTTGCATCCACATCAGAACAGTGTCACATACATGCACAGTCAGGTGTTTCCTCTTACAGGTAGCCAAGTTGTCAGTACTGACCCAGATATCAAACTCGCTAAACGATCTGCAGGTATTTCTCTGTGTCCATTGTTACACAGCGATACGGGTAGACGTGGATATTTTCACCCGCTGGCTAAGAAGAATGGATTCGGCAACAAGAACTTGTATAGGGTGTATACTACCAAATCAAATCCCATAGACGATAATAGTAACATATGTGGCTAAAACATCTACCTGCAGCGTATCCACTGCCTCGACTGGGATCCGAACCGGGTACCTACCAGCCTGTTGACCGATGGCTTAACCACGACGCCACCGAACAATTGGAATGCAGTGAAAGTTTTTTCGGCACGTTTTGAAACAACACGGTGTAAGATAAATGATAGGCCCACTCCTGTAGTGTGAATCTTTATATAACCACGGACCATGGAACATCCTGAACAGACAGCCCAGATACATGTACATGATGTATTTGTGCCCAGGACAGCGTGCTTTAACCTTAAGACGATAACTATTATCAAAGAAACATGCCGGGCTCACGTATCATAGACAGCCAGCTCAGATACCTAATGTGTTTCTGCGCAGGAGAGCGTGCTTTAACCTTAAGACGATAACTATAATCAAACAAACATGCCGGACTCACTTGACTTGGACAGACAGCTCAGATACCCGAGGTGTGTGTCCACGACAGCGTGTTTGAACCTTAAGAAGATAAGTATAATCAAGCAAGCCTCACCGGTCTTGGACAGAACAGAACTCTCTGACAAAGTGAGAAGTTGTGTCCACGACAGGCGTGCCTGAACAGTTCTCCGATGGAAGCATGCCCTCACCCACATACCGGTAACAATATTGGTCATTCACCCTCAGGACATTTTAATGGTGATCACAATTCCAATGTTTTGGGTTTTCTTTACGACGTAATTAATATTTAGCAATAAATACAGACAGATATTTTTGACGGACTGACAAATATTTTATTTAACTCTCAAAATAATACAGTATAATATAAAATACAATATATAAGTACATAAGGCATTCCTTACAGGAATTATGGCAGTCTGTCAGTAATAAAATAAAAAAGAACGTACCTATTATATAAAGAACACACATACAAGGATACATAACAATTAAAATAGAGATATCTAAGTTAAGAGTATCATAGTGTCCGACGACAGGTTAACATAATGCACGGACGGATTAATATGGAATACAATTATAGAATTAAAACATGATTCCCATTCCGTCTCACACATTTTCATTATTCTATTTTCTAAATGTTCTTTCTAAACAGTGTGTAATATGTCCGTCATTATATTTTATCAAATCTTCATATTTATCAGAATATTCTACTATCTGCCCATACTAGTAATTATTAGTACATCATATATTATGTCACATGTCCATACACACAGTTATAACTATTTGATATGTCCTTAAGATTATTTTATATATTAGTAAATACTCATATTTATCTGTATGTTATATGCCTATTAGTATATTGTAATGACATCCTATTATACGGTTTGGTTTGTTTATCGACACCACTAGATCACATCCATTAATTAGTCATCGGCTATTTGATCATTATTATATGTAGTCTTCAGAGGAAACCCGCTTCATTTTTTCCATTAGTAGCGAGGAATTATGTATATGCACTTTCCCATAGACAGAACAGCACATACTTCGGTGTTTGATATAGCAGATGTGCTGCTCTTGTTGGAAATGGAAAACCACAATCTGAGAATGGGTCCACCAAGGGGATTCGATCCTTCGAACCCAGCACCCACAAGTGGACGCGCTATTGGTAGATCCCTCAGGACATTTTACAAAGGTGATCACAATTCCAGTGTTTTGGGTTTTCTTTACGACGTTTAATAGCAATAAATACAGACAGATATTTTTGACGGACTGACAAATGTTTTATTTAACTCTCACATAATACAGTATAATGGAAAATACAATATATAAGTACATAAGGCATTCCTTACAGGAATTATGGCAGTCTGTGAGTAATAAAATAAAAAAGAACTTATATACAAGGTGGAAAACATAGTGTGTTTGCACCATAACAATTAACATAGAGATATTTGACTCATAGTGAGCGCTCTGACAGGTTAACATAAAACACGGACGGATTAATATGGAAACAATTATAGAATTTGCATGATTCCCATTCCGTCTCACACATTTTCATTATTGATTTTCGCTCTTTCTAAACAGTGTGTACTGTCATTATATTTTATCAAATCTTCATATTTATCAGAATATTCTACTATCTGCCCATACTAGTAATTATTAAAGTTAGTGTGTTTCCATACACCAGTTATCAATAGATACATCAGATCATTTTATATGAGTAAATACGCATATTTATATGTATGTTATATGCCTATTAGTATATTGTAATGACATCCTATTATACGGTTTAGTTTGTTTATCGACACCACTAGATCACATCCATTAATTAGTCATCGGCTATTTGATCATTATTATATGTAGTCTTCAGAGGAAACCCGCTTAATTTTTTCCATTAGTAGATCCAGTGTAATCCCCCATTAGTAGCGAGGAATTATCTATATGCACTTTCCCATAGACAGAACAGCACATACTTCGGTGTTTGATATAGCAGATGTGCTGCTCTTGTTGGAAATGGAAAACCACAATCTGAGAATGGGTCCACCAAGGGGATTCGATCCTTCGAACCCAGCACATCAAGTGGACGCGCTGATTGGTAGATCTCTCCCCATACAAAGGTGGAACGTTAGTGTGTTTGCACCATTAGAGCACATCAAGTGAGCGCTCTGACTGTTAGATCTCTCCCCATACAAACGTGGAAAGTTAGTGTGTTTGCACCATTAGAACACATTGATTTGTTAATCATCGGCTATTGGATGTCAACCATTTGGTAATTTGACATATAGTTTTAGAGACAAAACCTGCAACATTGTTACCCATTAGTACTAAGGGAACTTTTATAATCACCATTCCACAGACAGAAGAGCACACACCACGGCCTTAGATATACCAGTCGTGGTGCACTGGTTGGAAAGATAAATAGACCAATGGGCCCACTGACGGGGATCGATCCTGATCCAACTGTGCATCAGGCGGGCGCTTGACCACTTGGCTACGTCTTTCCCACCCCTACCCCCACCTTGCCCCACCACTCACAAAATGTATTACAGCGGAGAAACTTGAATCCTACTCTGTAATAGGAAATTAAATGTTCACTGTATTCTAATGTTAAAACTTTAACTACAACAAAATTCAATCAAAATAATGTTTTACAAAGGTAAAGAAAAAACCACCCAAAACACATATTTTGATTTTCGTTATTTTATACTTCGTAAGATTTAACATTTATAACACGTAGCTGAACAAACAATGGATTGATATATACATGTAAATACATTTTAATTAGTTCAGACGAGAAGCAAAATATATTGATGGGAGTGATTAGTTACTTCTCTAATTTAGATTATTGAGGGGAGTGATTAGTTGCTCCCATAATAATATTATTGAGGGGAGTGATTAGTTGCTCCCCTAGATTGAGAGGAGTGATTAGTTGCTCCCCTAGATTATTGAGAGGAATGATTAGTTGCTCAACTAGATTATTGAGGGGAGTGATTAGTTGCTCACCTAATTATATTACTGAGGGGAGTGATTAGTTGCTCACCTAATTATATTACTGAACTTTTGATTCTGGGGAACCATTTAAGATATTAACATATAGAGCATTGGTATTTAATTACTTTGTTGAACTATTTCTTTGTTCACCTGCTCAAGGGAGCTAACAGTTATTATCTTTGGCCAAATCTCAGGGTTACAGCTCCCTACAAAGAGCGAGATCTGAAGTTAAGTGGAATATATGACAATAGAACAAACAGCAACTGAACATTAACATTTTATTTTATTTTAAATGTGAAAATATAAATAAGTTTAACAGTCTCTCTCTCTCTCTCTCTCTCTCTCTCTCTCTCTCTCTCTCTCTCTCTGTCTCTGTCTCTGTCTCCGTCTCTATGTCTCCGTCTCTATGTCTCTCTCTCTCTCTGTCTCTGTCTCCATGTCTGTCTCTCTCTGTCTCTGTCTCTGTCGCTGTCTCTCTCTCTCTCTCTCTCTATATATATATATATATATATATATATATATACATACATATATATCACCGTTTTAGTTCTAAGGCTTAATTCACAAAGGTCTCTTAGGCTCTGCTAGACAACAAAGCATCCTCTTTGCAAGTCTTTAGCATTGCACTGCGAGATCGCAAAGTTGCGAGAAGTTAGTGAATAAGGCCCATTGTATCATTAAATTGGAACAAACAGTAGCTATTAGTCGTGTGAACATATGAACATTTATGAAAATCACAATGTTTCCTGTCTGTCGCTTTCCTACATATTTATCTCTAGAGGGCTATACAAAAATAACAAACATATTATATATAAATAATATACATATACTGAGACAAAGAAATAAGGGGTTACTTGGTATTTTAAACCAAATGCCAGTCACCTTCAACTACATAATGTCTGTATAAAGTAGAAACATGTAATGCGTAATTCAATGTCATTAATGTGGAATACAATGTGGAATTCAAAGTCATTAATGTGGAATTCAATGTCAGTAATGTGGGATTCAATGTCAGTAACACAGTTAACCTGATGACACTGTGGATGAGGGTTCTGGTTGTAGTCACCCTGTTCAGTTAGTGTTGGTAGAATCTCTTATTGTTACACACACGCCCTACTCAGGCTTTCTGTTTAGTGTTTTTCCGTTAAACTATATTAAGAAATACTTTTTAAAGGAATGTAAGAAATAAAATAATACACTTGTGCCCGTTGGAGACAATTTATCTCACAACTTGTGGCTTCTAAAAGTATCGCTTGCTTCTTAGATAAATTTCGTAAGATAATTTGTTTCCAATACTCGTGTGTTATTCTCCATTTTCTTCTATCAGATTCACTAAAGATTATATATTCGTTATAGTGACACTACAGCGCTAGTCAACTTCATTTTAACTTGGTTTTCATGCTTATAGCCAAGCACGCCGCCATGGGCCTACACCTCATTTATCTGGTATGTGTGTACGGTCGGGGGTCAGTGGTTAGTTGTTACTGGTTAGTGAGCGGGAAGTCACACCTCCCCACTGGTTCGTTTAAACTCGCCCTGGGTGGGAGTCGACACCGTGTTCCGCAGGTTTGAATTGTATTGACTCAGGTCTCACGACTCTCCCATTATGTTTTATTTCACTAAACTCGAGAGTAGGACCAACAGTTCACGGTTCACTGAGATATCCATCCCAGATGATACTGTCACTTTAACATCAAAATATTCAGGCAAGTAAACACCAAACATCGGCATCAGCGGTCTCGACACGTCAATGTTTGGGATGGAGTGTACAACTGTTTTGTCGTCAACGCGGATAATGTGGAGAGTGGCGTTGTCGATGTCTACCAACAGCCCGAGTGTGACCGTGAGTCGTGAGTTAGTTTTGAAATCTGTCACAGGAATACAGCACAGCTCCTCTTCTCTGGAATAAGCACATAAACAGATACCGTTGTGAGTTTTACAGCTGGCCACTATAACACCCCACACATGTCTGTTATTAGAAAGCCCTATTGTATCGTCACAGTGCTCGTCCAGGCAAACACCAGCTTCTGCTATCACTGTATTTAATTCAGCCCATTCACGCACCATGCAGTCGACTTCCGTCTGCCAGAACGCACATCCAGACGTCGGGACATGCGTTCTGGCTGTGACTCCAGGGAAAGACTGCAGACCGGAAGTCAGGTCAGTATGTTTTTCTTCTGAAGGTTTGTTGACCAGAATTCCAGATTCGTTAATACTACACTCCATCTGGTTTATCTTCTGTGCGTCATACTCTATATTTGGCACTGTTAAAAAGAAATTAAATAAGAAAAAATATAAATCAAGATATTTGTTATTTATAAGCACAGTGTTACTATTTATGCACATAAAGAATATTTATAAGGATAATACATTTATAATAGTGCATGTCACATTTAAGTATACTTTTCAGAACATAATTATAATTGTATCGATATCTCAGGGCAGATGAAATATGTTAATGTGTGGCCATTTACTAGTGTAGTGAGTTATCCATTTAATTCAGTGTTACATACATCTCGTATGACATGTGTTTTACCTGGTCGTAACTTATTCTGTGAAAAGTCATCCCAATTAATCATCGGCTATTGGATGTGAAACATTTGATAATTCTGACACGTACTTATCAGAGGAAACTCGTTACATTTTTCCTAATGCAGCAAGAGATGTTTTATATGCACTTTCCAACATATCATAACCTTTAACCATTTGTAGTGCACTGGTTGGAATGAGAAAAACCTCATTTATTTGAATGAATCCACCGAGGTGGTTCAATCCTGCGACTCGAGCACCCCAAGAGAGCACTCAATCCACTGAGCTAAATCCTGTTCCAAAATGCAGACAAGCGATAACACTCACTCAACCCACTGAGCTAAATCCTGTCCCAAATAGCAGGTAATACAGACATGTGATAACACTCACTCAGTCCACTGAGCTAAATCCTGTTCCAAATAGCAGGTAATACAGACATGTGATAACACTCACTCAACCCACTGATCTAAATCCTGTCCCAAATACCAGGTAATACAGACATGTGATAACACTCACTCAACCCACTGAGCTAAATCCTGTCCCAAATAGCAGGTAATACAGACATGTGATAACACTCACTCAACCCACTGATCTAAATCCTGTCCCAAATACCAGGTAATACAGACATGTGATAACACTCACTCAGTCCACTGAGCTAAATCATGTTCCAAATAGCAGGTAATACAGACATGTGATAACACTCACTCAACCCACTGATCTAAATCCTGTCCCAAATACCAGGTAATACAGACATGTGATAACACTCACTCAACCCACTGAGTTAAATCCTGTCCCAAATAGCAGGTAATACAGACATGTGATAACACTCACTCAACCCACTGATCTAAATCCTGTCCCAAATACCAGGTAATACAGACATGTGATAACACTCACTCAACCCACTGAGCTAAATCCTGTCCCAAATAGCAGGTAATACAGACATGTGATAACACTCACTCAACCCACTGATCTAAATCCTGTCCCAAATACCAGGTAATACAGACATGTGATAACACTCACTCAACCCACTGAGCTAAATCCTGTTCCAAATAGCAGGTAATACAGACAAGTGATAACACTCACTCAACCCACTGAGCTAAATCCTGTCCCAAATAGCAGGTAATACAGACATGTGATAACACTCACTCAACCCACTGAGCTAAATCCTGTTCCAAATAGCAGGTAATACAGACATGCGATAACACTCACTCAGCCCACTGAGCTAAATCCTGTCCCAAATAGCAGGTAATACAGACATGCGATAACACTCACTCAACCCACTGAGCTAAATCCTGTCCCAAATAGCAGGTAATACAGACATGCGATAATACTCAACCCACTGATCTAAATCCTGTCCCAAATAGCAGGTAATACAGACATGTGATAACACTCACTCAACCCACTGAGCTAAATCCTGTCCCAAATAGCAGGTAATACAGACATGTGATAACACTCACTCAACCCACTGATCTAAATCCTGTCCCAAATACCAGGTAATACAGACATGTGATAACACTCACTCAACCCACTGAGCTAAATCCTGTTCCAAATAGCAGGTAATACAGACAAGTGATAACACTCACTCAACCCACTGAGCTAAATCCTGTCCCAAATAGCAGGTAATACAGACATGTGATAACACTCACTCAACCCACCGAGCTAAATCCAGTTCCAAATAGCAGGTAATACAGACATGCGATAACACTCACTCAGCCCACTGAGCTAAATCCTGTCCCAAATAGCAGGTAATACAGACATGCGATAACACTCACTCAACCCACTGAGCTAAATCCTGTCCCAAATAGCAGGTAATACAGACATGCGATAATACTCAACCCACTGATCTAAATCCTGTCCCAAATAGCAGGTAATACAGACATGTGATAACACTCACTCAACCCACTGAGCTAAATCCTGTCCCAAATAGCAGGTAATACAGACATGCACGGTGGAAACAAATAACACATTGGGGGAAGTTTCTAGGGGGTTCGGGGGTATGCTCACCCCTAAATGTTTGAAAACTAGTTGTCCTGAAATGCAATTCCATACATTCTACAAGAAAAATGTGTCTCTGCCTTAAGGTTTACTACCAATAATATTTTTTATTCAGAATTATTGCGGGGGGGGGGGGGGGGGGGGGGGACTAAAGCCGTGCCGTGCTTTTCACTTAATTTAAATCTACTCATGGAGAAATTCATCGAAGCAAATCAGATCTAGTTTCAATTAGAATGGAAGAAGACTTTCTGTTATTCCAATACCTAAATAAAGTGTCCATGTTTGTACAGGTACACGTGGACGTTACTTACAGAGAAGTGTTCTGTACTGTTCTGACTGTCCATCAACAGGGAAGAGGATTCTTTTCATCACATCCTCGTCTGAAACAAATATATAAATATAGTTGAGACTGGCCGAACGAACACCTGTATATAATGGTCACATTATATAACGGGCACCATAAATCTCGCCAAATGCATTTTCTTCTTTATTTTATCTGTATATAACAGCGGCCACTTTGTTTTGACCAAAATGAATGGTTGAACATGCTATAACCGGCACAAAATATATTGAACACATGTTATTTTGTCCAAAGGGCAGTTGAACTTGTAATGGTCACAATACATGGACATATTTCAAAATACTAGTTTTGGTGACTCTTAAAGTGGCATTCATTACTTTACAGACATTTAAACTTCCCCCTGGCTAACAGGCCTTTAGTGACTAAAATTGGATATTAATTATATTTCCATCCGCAGAATATTAATGTGTATACGACATGTGTTTCTGGTATTCCTAATGTTTATAATAGTTTAAACAAGATTTTGTTTTACATGTACGAAATTATTGAAGGCAAAATTCAGTTTGACCTGCTAATTTGAAATTTGGGGTCTGGTGTTGACCCATTCGGTGTCCCGTGGATCAGTTGAATAGAATGCAGTGAAAAGCAACATAAAGTTTTAAATTTATGCTTTGAATAACATTTTTATTTCCAAAAATATTTATATTTCCTCTCTTATCTTATATTTTAGTGACGACTGTAGACATATTTATGCCTTCCACTTTAGAAATTGTTTCCATAGTAAACTATTTCGAATGTTACCTGTATAAAATATCCACCTGTCTATACTGGTCTTACTGGCCAACTCCTTTGCGTGGTCGTTATATACAAGTTATAGTGTGTGTGTGTGTGTGTGTGTGTGTGTGTGTGTGTGTGTGTGTGTGTAATTAAATACAATTTTCAAAGCTACTTCCAGTTAAGACATCATCGTAGAAATTATAGAATAGTATATCTGTATATATAACATATTCATTGGTTTCGTCTTAAACAATACTAACAAACATCACATTCCATACCTTCGTTGGTTTTGTTGAAAATAATTCCATTCCACATTACATCAGTTTTCTCGATAATTTTATCAATCTGCTTGAACGTGTCATCGATGGTAACCTCTTGTATAGGAATATCAACGAGTTCCGGACCTTCCATCACAGAGTGAAGTTTGTCTTCAAGGGTCGGAGCCATTTCTATAAAGTCAGCAGCTCGTGCGAAATGCACAGCTTGCTTACAGTGCAGAACATGGTCCGCCTTGAGGACTTCTGACTGTTCGACAAACTTCATCTGCTCGTTTCTGTCAGCTTTTTGTTTTTGTATGTTTGAAATGACATCTTCTTTCATCTGTTTTCTTTTGTCAGACAACTTGTGAATAATCTCTTCATAGGAATCATCAATATGTTTCAGAACATTTTCTTTCATCGAATCTAGAGATGCGTTTTGTTTAGAAAGTCTTGACGTATACCTCTGTCGTCTTTCTGATGAACTTTGTATATTTTTCAATGTTGTTTTCATGTGGTCCATCTTTGCTTCATATACATCTTTGAGATCCAATATCTCATGGTCTCTATGAGAGACATGAACACATGATGAACAAATATCAGTAGAACATTCCTTGCAGTATAGATCTAAATTCATGTTGTTGTGTTTTTTGCACGTATCTGTCTGGTGAAAAAAATCATCATGAGGCATATTAACCAATTCTTTAATACAAATAGTGTTGTGGTCTTTTGAGATTGTAAATTTGTTATGACATGCTGTGCATCCTTCGCACATGAATTCCTGACAGTCCAAGCAACGCATTGTTGCCCTTGAACTGTTAGGACATTCATGGCACATAATTTCATCCACCTTGTTCTTCATTGTAAGATATTCCACTAAATTCATCAGTACCTTGCTTTGTGGAAATGTTGCAGATATCGTATTCTGAACAGGCCAAACCTGCCGACAGTTAGGACATCTCACACCAGCTGGTGACTTCTCCCAAATCGACTCCAGACATCGGCAGCAGAAACTGTGGAAGCACGGTAAGATGCGTGGAGATTTGTCCTGATTGTCAAAATACTCCAAACAAATCTCACACGTGACGAACTCGTCACGTATCTCAAGGAGTGGAACAACACTGCTTTCAGCCATCTTAATTCGAGTTGGTTAGTCACTTGAATGGTAGAACAAATAACGTGCTACCATCTAGTTGTGATTAATTTATGTAAACAGTTGTACGCTGTACAACTGTCCATCCAGGCCTGAAATAAAAACATAAATGATATATACATGTGGAATATGAATATATATATATATATATATATATATATATATATAGAGAGAGAGAGAGAGAGAGAGAGAGAGAGAGAGAGAGAGAGAGAGAGAGAGAGAGAGAGAGAGAGAGAGAGAGAGAGAGAGAGAGAGAGAGAGAGAGAGAGAGAGAGAGAGAGAGAGAGACAGACAGACAGACAGACAGAGAGAGAGAGAGAGAGTTAAAGTTATTTATAAATAAAATTAAATTTTGTGTTCAGTTACTGTTTTTTCTATTTCCATATATTTGGCTTAACTTCAGACATCACTCTTTAACGGGAGCTGAGAGAGAGAGAAAGAGAGAGAGAGAGAGAGAGAGAGAGAGAGAGAGAGAGAGAGAGAGAGAGAGAGAGAGAGAGAGAGAGAGTCTTTAGACATAGACATACGTGAAAGATATGTACTTTCTTGGAATCACGAACCCCCCCCCCACCCAATGACCCCCTCCCCCCCCCCCCCCCCCCACTAGTTTCTACTCCCGACACTACCTTTTATCCAGCGGTTTGTATGTTTGCCAAGTCTATACATATATCTGTATTTTAATTACATTACACAACCAATACTGAACTCATGTTTCTCAATTCCATATGATGGACTATCACGCTGCCACCCCCACACTGAACAAGGCGGGTGATCGGACTTTCTATTCAGCGATCCCCCAGAAAGGACACAAATTAATTTACCAACATACTTTAAAGTTAGAGACTGGGTCCAGGGGCGGTATATACATATGTTGTTAGTGACTGGGTCTAGGGGAGGTATATACGTATGTTGTTTGAGACGGGATCCAGGGGCGGTATATACGTATGTTGTTAGTGACTGGGTCCAGGGGCAGTATACACGTATGTTGTTAGAGACCACATTGTCTATCAGTAACATTATAAGATATCACAAAGTATTGTCACTATTGTGTGAGATAAACTAACGGGCAAAAGAAACTTATCACCCTGTTCAGTAGGTCCATAAAGAAAAACCAAGACATATGTGATCTATATGATGATTATTTTACTGAAAGGAATCATGTTTCAATGTCTTTACAAAAAAGCATTGCTATATCAATAGTGCACTTGCCATATCGATAGTGCACTTGGCATAAGGCTGAGCGAAAGAGACATGGGGTCAAAATTAAAAATTACACAATCAGAGTCCCTTCAAAGGGTGCTTCCAAAGTCAAATCATAGGACAAGACATGTCCTCAGTAGCGTGTGTGACCACCCTTACATCAATACACGCCAAAACACGTCTCTTGGATGTCGTCAGTCGCGGGATGACGTCAGCAGGAATTCTGCGCCAAACATCCAACAAAACCTGTTCAAGCTGCTGTCGATTTGCTGGGGGAGGTACGCGTTGTCTCAGCTGTCGATCAAGATGATCCCAGTGATGCTCTATGGGATTCTTGTCTGGAGAACATGATGGCCAAAGCAATACGTTGACGTTAAGGTTGTTGAGATAATCCTGAACAAGTCTGGCTGTATGAGGTCGTGTATTGTCCTGCTGCAAAACGGTACCCCTAGGCTGTTGACGCAAGAATGGCACTACAACAGGTCGGAACACTTCATCCCTGCATCTTTGACCAGTCAGATTTCCACGGATGATGAGAAGCCGTTGTCCTGTCCGTTGACCGCAAATACCGCCCCATACCATGATGCCGCCTCCACCAAAAGGGTGCACATCTTGGATGCAGTTTGGCGCCAGTCGCTCACCCCGACGTCGACAAACAGAATCTCGGCCATCATTTTGGAACATGTTGAAGCGACTTTCTTCCGTGAACAGCACCTTTTCCCAATCATGCCACTGCCACCGACGAACAGTTCGTGCCCATTGTAATCTGCGTTGACGGTGTAGAGGGGGTCAAGGCCATTCCACGGAAGGGGCGGAAAGCTCTGATACCAGCTCTGCGGAGTCATCGTAAGACTGTTCGTCTGCTGATGGGGTATCCCAGTGCCGTCACCGCCGTTGACATTGCCGTCACGAATCGGTTCCGCAATGGATTGTCCGGATGTAGCGGTCTTCAGTTGGCGTTGTGACCATTGGTCTTCCCGATCTTGCACGGTCTTGTGCCTGGTCTGTCTGCTGATAACGGCTCAACAAGTTGCTGATGGGGGCTGACTGTAGTTGAAGGTTCTTGCAATCTGCCGTTGAGAGGCCCCCATATCGGCCATACCGGCCATACCGATAGCTCTGTTGCGTTCTGCTTGGGTAAGTCTCGGCATCTCTCTGATGTTCTTTTTGATATTGCTTCCTTGCTTTGTCCCACACCGGTATTTATGCAACAATCATGCACGAGCATTTTTAACAAATTCAAATTATGCTGTTTTTCACATTTTTCATGACTGCACGAAATTCAATAAATCTGGAAACAGTTACTGTTCGGAAACACGGGTGTGTTTTGGCGAATGTTTTCTCATTACTTTCATACTTATTGCAGTATCTTTAATTCAGATAAACTTATTTTAAAAGTGATAAGTTTCTTTTGCCCGTTAATTTAGATGGACTTAATCTGTTTTGAAATATTAGCATGTTGAGGTATGACCATACCTTTAACAATCAGACGGAAGAAAACAAATACCCCAAAAGACTAACAAAAAAAACAAAAACATTTAAAAACAAAATTTGTCCTTTCAGTTAAAAATAATAAAACTTCATTTCACGTTCCAGCTAGTGCACGACTGGTTTATGAAATGTGGAAAAAAAACCCACACACAAAACCAACCAAACAAAGAAACAAACAAAAAATAAATAAATAATAATAATAATAAAAAAATTAAAAAATAAATAAATCGTTGTTGAAAACACAGAATTTCTCGTTCCAGCCACAACTGTTATATCAAAGGCAGTGGTATGTCCTATCCTGTCTGTGCGATATTTCATACAAAAGATCATTTGTTGTTAATGTGTAAAATGTAGTAGGAATCAACATTACCGAATATTTCACATCCAATAGCCGATGATTAATAAATCAATGTGCTCTAGTGGTGTCGTGGAACAAAACATACTAACTTTAACTGTTCGAAAAGTAGCCCAGTGGTAAAGTGATCGCCTGGTGTGCGGTCAAACATTTGGATGTCAAACATTTTGTCATTTTGACGTCTAGTCATGGAGAGAAAACTCGCTACATTCTTTTTCATAAATAGCAAAGGATCCTCTAAATGCTCCATCCCACAGACATGATTCCAAATACCACGGTATTTGATATACCAGTCGTGGTCCACTGGGCTACGTTCCGCCCTTAAAATGTGTTGAGTGCGTCGTTATATAAATCATTGCTTCCTTCTTACTTCTGCTGCATAATAACATTCGTACACTGTCACCGAACATGTTCAGACAAGCGTTTCGCGGAATTGTTTCCTTTTCCAGGTAGCCGAACTGTCAGTACTGACCCAGATGTGAGACACGCTAGACGACCTACCTGTATTTCTCCGTGCCCATTGTTACAAACAGAAAGAAGTGTTTTATTTAGCGACGCACTCAGCACATTTTATATACGGTTATATGGCGTCAGACATAAGGTTAAGGACCACACAGATATTGAGAGAGGAAACCCGCTGTCGCCACTTCATTGGCTACTCTTTTTGATTTGCAGCATGGGATCTTTTATATGCACAATCCCACAGACAGGATAGCACATACCACGGCCTTTGATAAACCAGTCGTGGTGTACTGGCTGGAACGAGAAATAGCCCAATGGTCCCACCGACGAGGATCGATCCCAGACCGACCGAGCATCGAGCGAACGCTTTACCACGGGGCTACGTCCCGCCCCTGTTACAGACAGTACATTAGCAAGTCTATGTTTCCACCCGCTGAGAAGAATTCACAGCGACTTTACAGTACATTAGCAAGTCTATGTTTCCACCCGCTGAGAAGAATTCACAGCGACTTTACAGTACATTAGCAAGTCTATGTTTCCACCCGCTGAAAAGCATTCACAGGGACTTTACAGTACATTAGCAAGTCTATGTTTCCACCCGCTGAGAAGAATTCACAGGGGACTTTACAGTACATTAGCAAGTCTATGTTTCCACCCGCTGAGAAGAATTCACAGCGACTTTACAGTACATTAGCAAGTCTATGTTTCCACCCGCTGAGAAGAATTCACAGCGACTTTACAGTACATTAGCAAGTCTATGTTTCCACCCGCTGAGAAGAATTCACAGCGACTTTACAGTACATTAGCAAGTCTATGTTTCCACCCGCTGAGAAGAATTCACAGCGACTTTACAGTACATTAGCAAGTCTATGTTTCCACCCGCTGAGAAGAATTCACAGGGACTTTACAGTACATTAGCAAGTCTATGTTTCCACCCGCTGAGAAGAATTCACAGGGACTTTACAGTACATTAGCAAGTCTATGTTTCCACCCGCTGAGAAGAATTCACAGGGACTTTACAGTACATTAGCAAGTCTATCTACACGTAAACAATATATACTAAACTCAGTTGATTATTTTAGAAAACAATAGAAGCCTGCCTTGAGTAGTTAAATTTTGTTTTGTTTAACATCAAAACTAGAGCACTTTGATTTATTAAGCATTGCCCATTGGAGGTCAAACATTTGGTACTTCTGACATGTAGTCATCAGAGAAAATCCGATGCATTTATCCTAATGCAGCAAGGGATCCTATATATGTCAATGTTACCACCCACTGACAAGAATTCACAGGGACTTTACAGCATATTAACAAGTCTATCTCATGTACACAATATATACTAAACAAAGTTGAGTATGTTAGAAAAAAAATAGAAGCCTGCCTTGAGTAGTTAAAGTTTGTTTTGTTTAACGACAACACTAGAGCACATTGATCTATCAATCATTGCCTAGTGGATGACTAACATTTGGTCATTCTGACATGTAGTCTTCAGAGAAAAACCGCTGCATTTGTCCTGATGCAGCAAGGGATATTTTATATGCATTTAACTACTGACAGGAAAGCACATACCACGGCCTTTGTCCAGTTGTGTTGCACTGCTTACAACGGTGAAAAAGGTGGTTCGATCCTGCAACACAATCTCAAGCGAACAGTCAACCGACTGAGCTAAATGCCGTCCCTACACCCGATGACAAAGAATTGATTCCTCCACAGGAACTTCTATCGATCGATATGACCCTTCAGCAAGTCTATCTAGGTACCGTACATTATCTCACAGGTTGATATACTGGACGCCAGTGAAAACGCATCTTCCAATGTTATCGCATACACGTGTGAGGTTGCTTTGAAACACAAAATAACCATAAGCCCTGTATAACACCCAATAACCATAAGCCCTGCATAACACACAATAACCATAAGCCCTCTATAACACAATAATAATAACCCCTGTATAACACACTATAACCATAACCCATATATAACACACAATAAACATAAGCCCTGTATAACACACAATAACCATAAGCCCTGTATAACACACAATAAACATAACCCCTGTATAAAACACAATAAACATAACCCTTGTATAACACACAATAAACATAAGCCCTGTATAACACACAATAACCATAACCCATATATAACACACAATAAACATAAGCCCTGTATAACACACAATAACCATAAGCCCTGTATAACACACAATAAACATAAGCCCTGTATAACACACAATAACCATAAGCCCTATATAACACACAATAATAATAACCCCTGTATAACACACTATAACCATAACCCCTGTATAAAACACAATAAACATAACCCTTGTATAACACACAATAAACATAAGCCCTGTATAACACACAATAACCATAACCCATATATAACACACAATAAACATAAGCCCTGTATAACACACAATAACCATAAGCCCTGTATAACACACAATAACCATAAGCCCTGTATAACACAATAATAATAACCCCTGTATAACATACTTTAACCATAACCCCTGTATAAAACACAATAAACATAACCCTTGTATAACGCACAATAACCATAAGCCCTGTTTAAAACAGAATAGCCATAAGCCCTCGATAACACACAATAAGCATAACCCCTGTGTAACACGCAATAAACATAACCCCAGTATAATACGCAATAACCATAAGCCCTGTATAAAACACAATAACTATAACCCCTGTATAACACACACTAACCATAACCTTTGTATAACGCACAATAACCATAAGCCCTGTATAAAACAGAATAGCCATAAGCCCTCTATAACACACAATAAACATAACCCCAGTATAACATACAATAACCATAAGCCCTGTATAAAACACAATAACCATAACCCCTGTATAAAACACAATAACCATAAGCCCTGTATCACACACAATAACTATAAGCATTGTATAACATACAATAGCCATAACCATTGTATAACACACAATAACCATAACCCATGGATAACACAATAACAATAACCCCTATATAACACACAATAACCATAATCCCTGCATAACACACAATAACCATAAGCTCTGTATAACACACACTAACCATAACCCCTGTATAAAACACAATCACCATAACCCCTGTACAACACCTGATAACAATAAACCTGTATAACACACAATAACCATAACCCTGGTATAACACACAATAACCATAACCGCTGTATAACACACAACAACCATAACCCCTGTATAACACACGATAACCATAAGCCCTGTATGAAACACAATAACCATAACCCTGGTGTAACATACAATAACCATAAGCCCTGTATAACACACAATAACCATAACCCCTGTATATAGTTTTGGGTCTATTTATTGCTTCCAGGATACATCCAGTTCCAATGTTTACACAACCAATATTATTATTCAGACTTAGGAACCCACCTCACCCCAACCCCAGCTCGAGGACAAAAAGGTACGGTTTTTGTGTTCTACTCTATATAAAGGAAACAATTGCTTATCTCCCCCCCCCCCCCCTTGACTAGAGACTGTACCCCATCACTAAATATGGTCCCCGCCCCACTCCAGATGTTCTTATCTGCCCGTTAGTTGTTCTCATATTAAAGGGAGGGACGTAGCTCAGTGGTAAAACGTTCGCTTGATGCGCGGTCGTTCTGGGATCAATCCCTGTCAAAGTGGGCCCATTGCATATAAAACGCTATTTCTTAGTTTCAAGCAGGTTTCTACTTGAGGTTACAACTCTAGTGGTGTTTTTTTTTTATCTAATGGAGCGCCATTCGGGGAAAATGAGCAGATCTGAAACCTTTTCACCATTTATATTTCCATCATTCTACCCACAATATTAGTTATAATCCACGTTAAAATGCGTAATGACTGATTTACAACCCTATATAGCGACCTGGCAGCAATGCTAATATGAATTAATGTCAATTCGTCTTCCGCGGTAGTTCGTCCTCACTGGCATAGCTAGAGGTGGGGACTTGGAGGTCACGCCCCCCGCCGCACGCCCACCCCCAGTTTAATATCTTAATATATATAAGAAGTGGGTTTTTTGTTCTTTTCTTGTTTAACGACACCACTAGAGAACATTGATTTAATAATCAGCTATTGGATGTCAAACATTTAGTAATTTTGACATGGAGTCTTAGAGAGGAAACCCGACACATTTTAAAACAATTACTAGCAATGGATTTTTTATATGCACCATCCCACAGACAGGATAGCATATACCAGTTGTGGTGCAATGACTGGAACCAGAAATAGCCCAATGGGCCTATGACAGGGATCGATCCATAACCGACCGCTCATCGAGCGAGCGCTTTACCACTGGACTACGTCCCGCCCCCTTTTTATAATCAGAGCTGTTAGAATCGGCCGGGGCGACGATTACCCTCACATTGGGCAAGTCACTTCAGGTATTAAAAATATATTCAAGACATTTCGCTCGTTGTCAACAAATTCAACTTGCCCTTGTTACATTGGATGCACCAACAACCCGCCCACCCACCCAATCAACAACCTATTTCCTACTCACGACACCACCCTTGTTACCACAGAATATAAGCTAAATTGTAAGAGACAAAATCATGGCTAGAAAGCTCCGTATTTCAAAACCAATACTGACCTCATGTCACTGATTGAGACATTGCCACGCCCACACTCAACATGGCGGGTGATCGGACTTTCTGTTTAGTGATTCGTGAAAGTATACAAATTATGTTACCATCCTGTTTGCATACCACCCGTTAATATCTTTCCGCTGAAAAGGTCTTACCTTAACATGAATATTAGTAATTGTATTTTGTCGTTCTAGTCAATATCCAATGTGAAATAACCGTAAATAAAATGTGGTGTGTAAGTCGATAAAAAAACAAAAACATTCATGCCTCTCTCTCTCTCTCTCTCTCTCTCTCTCTCTCTCACATGGGGGGGGGGGGGGTGACTGCTTGTTAGTTACAGGAAGATGTTAGAGTACCGCGGCGCTTATACCGGATCACGGGCAACTGTGACTTTGGTGTATGGCGACGCTGTCACTCAGAAGAGGAAGGGAAGAGGGACGAGAAGGAGGAAACGTGCGACAGCGGCGGTCCCGTCTGCGTCGCCGCCCCCACCCCCCATGACCCGACAAGCCAGCTATTTCAACGCAGACTGACCAGCTTGACGAGTCGACGCCAGTGTTGGACACCGCCATGTGCGAGACTCCACGGCCGGCGTCTTCCGTTCCAACCCCTCCGCTTGTGTCCGCGTCGGGACCCCCACCCACGGGGGACTCCGCAGCGACCAAGCCAGATGTTGGTGTTGCGAAACCAGCCAGCCAAGGCCCGGCCTTCCGGCTCCGCCCGAGGCATGGACTTCGCCGCCTGGAGTCTCGCAGTGTCGAAGATAAAGGGCCAGTACTCGAAGTACTTAGTCGGGGACACACCACACACGGCCTCACTGCGTCATCGAAGGATCCTTCAAGCGCTTCCCAGACGGCACTGAGGTCGGGATCCACGACATGGAGCTAGGGGACGGGACGTTTGGACTTGTGGTGACGTCGCGCCGGGATGGACTCTACAGACAAGGAGTTCTCTTCAGAGAAATGGAGAACAACACCGTCCATAGAGTCCTCGGCCCGATAACACAACGTGCTCGTAACACTTACGTCAGACGTACACCACACATTATGTATGGTGTACGTCTGACGTAAGTGTTACGAGTGCTTTATGTTATCGGGCCCTGAAGATCATCGCCGGCGCCCATTACGTCCAGCTAGCCAAGACCTTGCTAGCCCACCGGTGGAGGAAACTGGTGCCGCAGTTCAACGCGAAGCACTTCATCTCGTCCCCCTAGTTGCCAACCGTTCCAAGGGCTTAGTCGGACTTTAACAATTTTGGCCGCCATTCAAAATTTTATTTCATTTTATTTTTTAATTTAATTTAATTAATTTATTTATTTGTAAACAGTCCGACGCACTTTATTTTGGCAGCCCGTCTAAAATGCTCAAATCACCTTAAAACCCTTTTGGTCGAGCCCTCTAATTTTATTATTTGGACTTAATTGTTTGTCCAAATATGAGTAGTATGAAATTAGCTCATTTTGGCTTTAGGTCTTTACCTAACTGAATTCGTATTCCAAATTCCGCCCACCTTAAATTCCCCCCCCCCCCCCCCCCCGGGCCTGTACTATATAGATTGGACTTTAAACTTTTAGACCTCCGTTCAAAATTTTATGTCGAAATTACTTTCTTTTTTTTAATATTATTAAATCGTCCGATCCTCTCTTCTTTCTCTTATTTATTTTTGGACTGTCCTTCTAAAATGCTCCAAATGATATAAATATTCGGCCGAGCAGTCAATTCTTTTTATTTTTGGCTTGTAAATTTTTTTTTTTTTTTTTTAATTCTATTAACTTTTTTACTAATTATTATTTTCAAAATTCTGCCCATTTTCAACTCTATCCCCCCCCCCCCCCCCACCCCATCCCGAGTCAGGCCACCGATCTTATCGGAGGTCGGACTCTGGATGGGCGTGTTCGAAACCCTAGTGGTATATGGGCACGTTAAAATAATTATCTATCTATCTATCTAAGAGTCATGTTCCGTGGAAACAGGAAAATACATAACGTGAAGGAGGGGGAAAAAAGAGGTGCTTTTGTTTTGCTCAGATGGGTCCTGGGGCGGTATATACATATGTTGTTAGAGACTGGGTCCTGGGGCGGTATATACATATGTTGTTAGAGACTGGGTCCTGGGGCGGTATATACATATGTTGTTAGAGACTGGGTCCTGGGGCGGTATATACATATGTTGTTAGAGACTGGGTCCAGGGGTGATATATATGTATGCTGTTAGAGACTGGGTCCTGTGGCGGTATATATGTATGTTGTTAAAGACTGGGTCCAGGGGTGGTATATATGTATATTGTTAGAGACTGGGTCCAAGTGTGGTATATACGTATGTTGTTAGACACTGTGTCCAGGGGCGATATATATGTATATTGGTAGTGACTGGTTCCAGGGGCGGTATATACGTATGTTGTTAAAGACTGGGTCCAGGGGCGGTATATACGTATGTTGTTAGTGATGGGTCAGGGGTGGGATACATGTATGTTGTTAGAGACTGGTTCCAGGGGCGGTATATACGTATGTTGTTAGAGACTGGTTGCAGGGGCGGTATATACGTATGATGTTAGAGACTGGGTCCACGGGCGATATATATGTATGTTGGTAGTGACTGGTTCCAGGGGCGGTATATACGTATGCTGTTAAAGACTTAGTCCAGGGGTGGTATATACTTATGTTCTTAGTGATGGGTCCAGGGGCGGTATATATGTTTGTTGTTAGAGACTGGGTCCAGGGGCGGTATATATGTATGTTGTTAGAGAGTGGGTCCAGAGGCGGTATATATGTATGTTGTTAGAGAGTGGGTCCAGGGGCGGTATATATGGATGATGTTAGATACTGGGTTCAGGGGCGGTAAATACGTATGTTGTTAGAGACTGGGTCCAGGGGGCTGTAATGATAGTCCTGTATAGATATGCTGTACCCCATCATTACAAAGATTACAAACACAAACACACACTAAGCACCCCCCACGGAGCCCTCACATTAAAAAATTGCCACCCCACCCCCACACCACCCGACTAGATACCGTACCCATTCATTTTAAACATGCCTCCCACACTCCCCCCACCCCCACCACACACCACCTAGATACTGTACCCATGAATTTTACCAAATAGCCCCCCCCCCCCACACACACACACACAATAGATAGCGTACCCCATCATTAAAAACTGCCACCCCCCACACCCCACACATAAACTAGATACTGTACCCCCATCATTAAAAATCACACACACACACACACACCTTGATATTGTTACCCCATCATTACAAATTGCCCCCGCCCACCCCCCACCCCCCACCACACAACTAGATACTGTACCCCATCATCATTAAAAAATTGGCCACCCCCCCCCCCCACACACACACACACACACATACATACTGTACCCCGTCATTAAAAACTGTGCCCCACCCCAACCGCCCACACGATACTGACCCCATCATTAAATATCCCTCTCTCCCCCACGCCCACACGATATTGTACCCATCATTATCAATTGCCGCCGCCCCCGTCCCCACACACTACACACACTAGGTACTGTACCAGATCATTAAAAATTGCCCCCCGCCCTCCACACACACACTAATATAACTGGACCCCATCATTAAACATTGTTGCTCCCCCCCCCCGCAACCAGACACAACAGACCTAGATACTGTACCCCATCATTAAAAATCACACACACACACACACACACACACACACACACACACACAGTAGATACTGTACCCATAATTAAAAATAGCCCCCCCCCCCCCCCCCCCCACACACACAATAGATACCGTACCCCATCATTAAAAAACTGCCCCCCCCCCACACACACACAAACTAGATACTGTACCCCATCATTAAAAATTGCCCCCACCCCCGCAATACAGACACTAGATACTGTACCCCATCATTAAAAGCCACACACACACACACACACACACACACACACACACACACAGTAGTACTGTACCCATAATTAAAAATAGCCCCCCGCCCCCCCGCCACACACACACAATAGATACCGTACCCCATCATTAAAAACTGCCCCCCCCCCCACACACACACAAACTAGATACTGTACCCCATCATTAAAAATTACACACACACACACACACACACACACACACACACACACTAGACACTGTACTTCATCATTAAACATTTACCCCCACACAAACACACTAGATACTGTACCC
The DNA here is from genome assembly GCF_016097555.1 of Gigantopelta aegis. Lineage (NCBI taxonomy): Eukaryota > Metazoa > Mollusca > Gastropoda > Neomphalida > Peltospiridae > Gigantopelta > Gigantopelta aegis. Next base: position 11,307,257 of record NC_054710.1, on the reverse strand, counting down.
CATCATTAAACATTGCTCCCCCCCCCCCCCGAAACACAGACACTAGATACTGTACCCCATCATTAAAAATCACACACACACACACACACACACACACACACACACACAGTAGATACTGTACCCATAATTAAAAATAGCCCCCCCCACCCCCCCCACACACACAATAGATACCGTACCCCATCATTAAAAACTGCCCCCCCCCCCACACCACACACAAACTAGATACTGTACCCACATCATTAAAAATTGCCCCCCACCCCCGCCAATACAGACACAGATACTGTACCCCATCATTAAAAGCCACACACACACACACACACACACACACACACACAGTAGATACTGTACCCATAATTAAAAATAGCCCCCCGCCCCCCCGCACACACACACACAATAGATACCGTACCCCATCATTAAAAACTGCCCCCCCCCCCACACACACACACAAACTAGATACTGTACCCCATCATTAAAAATTACACACACACACACACACACACCACACACACACACACACACACACACACACACACACACACACACTAGACACTGTACTTCATCATTAAACATTTACCCCCACACAAACACACTAGATACTGTACCCTGTCATTAAAAAGTATCCCCCCCCCAACCCACCACACGATACTGTACCCATCATTAAACATCTCCAAGCCCCCCCCCCCCTTCTCATATTACTTTTACAACTAAAATGAAACTGGTGCGTTTTAATGGAGATCCATATATATATATATATATATATATATATATATATATATATATATGTATATATATATATATATATATATATATATATATATATATATATATATATATATATGTTGTGGTACACTTACTGGAACGAGAAATAGCCAAATGGGCCCACACCGAACGCGCACCAACCGAGCGCTTTACCACTGGGCTACGACCAGCCCCCTTTTTATAATCAGAGCCGTTAGAATCGGCCGGGGCGACGATAACCCTCACATTGGGCAAGTCACTTCAGGTATTAAAAACCAGGTCAACAAATTCAGCTTGCCCTTGTCACATTGGATGCACCAACAACCACCGACCCAGCCAATCAACAACCTATATTCTACTCCCGACACCACCCTTGTTCCCGCAGAATATAATGTAAATTGTAAGACAAAATCATGGCTACAAAGATCCGTATTTCTGTATTTTAACTGCATCTTACAACCAATACTGACCTTATGTGACTGACTGTGACATTGCCACGCCCACACTCAAGATGGCGGGGGATCGAACTTTCTGTTCAGTGATCCCGTGAAATACACAACTTAAGTTACCATCCTTCTTGAAAGTGAATATGAATAACAAATTCACAACACCACCATAATTCTTCTTTATAACACTATCGTTCTTCTTTATAATTAGCTTAAATAACGCATTCATAACGACAACGCCATTGTCATTTGTGCACACAACACGTACAACGTCGTCAGCCGTCACTAAGCTCAGTGTGTCTCGTGAAGGTGAAATAGTCCCGTTGGCTCTTCTCCGAAAACAAACTATACTATTGCCTTATATGGCTTATGAACCCGTTTGCGTACCACTCGTTAATATCGTTACACCGAGGTCATATCCAATGTGATATAACAGCAAATAAACATGTGGTGTGTACGTCGTTTAATAAAACATTTGATACTGTTTCTTCAAGGATGACAATATATCAGTATAAACTCAATGTGTGCTTGGCCTTGTTATGTACATTGTATCTCTGTTTTGTGGAAGAGTACACCTATTAACTACTGGCATAGACAGGATTTTGTATTGGGGGACACCCACATTTGCAAGCATATTGCGTGTGAGTCATATTACGTGGAGAGAGGAAAATACATAACGTATGGATGGGGGGGGGGGGTATAAGAAGAGGTGTGGTTCTGTGTTGCCCCCAGCACCCCTCCCCCGCCTCCCCACTGGCTACGCCAGTGCTAGAAAGGTGTCCCTGTCCTGAAAGGTTTTAAGCAAGTTCCCCATGACACAACTCTTGGGTCGCATGTGACTTGGCGGTATATACGTACATGTATATTAGAGATTGGGTTCAGGGCGGTATATATGTATGTTGTTAGAGACTTGGTCTAGGGGTGGTATATATGTACGTTGTTAGAGACTGGGTTCAGGGGCGGTATATATGTACGTTGTTAGAGACTTGGTCTAGGGGTGGTATATACGTATTATATTAGAGACCACATTATATATTAATAACATTATAAGATATCACAAAGTATTGTTACTATTGTGTAAGACAAATTGGCTGAATCTCTTTTGAAATACTAGCATGTTGAGCTAGGGCAGTACATTTAAAGGAAGGAAAGAAAGAAAGAAAGAAATGTTTTATTTAATGACGCACTCAACACATTTTATTTATGGTTATATGGCGTCAGACATATGGTTAAGGACCACACAGGTATTGAGAGAGGAAACCCGATGTCGCCACTTCATGGGCTACTCTTTTCGATTAGTAGCAAGGGATCTTTCATATGCACTAACCCACAGACAGGGTAGTACATACCACGGCCTTTGATATACCAGTCGTGGTGCACTGGCTGGAACGAGAAATAACCCAATTTGCTCACAGACGGGGATCGATCCCAGACCGACCGCGCATCGAGCGAGCGCTTTACAACTGGGCTACGTCCCGCCCTCACACGGAAGGAAACAAATGCACCAAAAAATTAACAAAACAAACAAACATTTAAAAAAAAAATTTGTCCTGTGAGTTTTAAATAATAAACTTCATTTCTCGTTCCAGCTAGTGCACCACGACTGGTTTATCAAACATTAAAAAATCTTTTTTTTAAACAAACAAAGAAACAAAAAAATACAAAAAAAATACATTGTTGTTGAAAAAAACTCGATTTCTCGTTTCAGCCACAACTGATATATCAAAGGCTGTGGTATGTGCTATCCTGTGTCTGTGTAATGGGTCATACAAAAGATCTTTTGCTGTTAATGCGGACAATGTAGCGGGAATCAACGTTATCCAATATTACACATCCAGTAGCCGATGATTACTAAATCAATGTGCTCTAGTGGTGTCGTAAAACAAAACAAACTTTAACTTTAACTGTTGGATAACCTGGGAGGAACGTAGCCCGGTGGTTAAGTGATCGTCTGATGTGCGGTCAAACATTTGGATGTCAAACAGTTGATAATTTTGACGTCTGGTCTTGGAGATAAAACCCGCTAGATAGTAGCCAAGGATCTTTTATATGCTCCATCCCACAGACAGGTTTGCACATATCACGGCCTTTGATTTACCAGTCGTGGGCACTGACTGGAATGAGAAATATTCCAATGGGCCCACCGACGGGGATTGATCCCAAACCGACCGCGCATCATACGAGCGCTTTACCACTGGTCTACGTCCTGCCCTTAAAGGCATACTGTCACGGATTTAAGGACTTTATTTCTCTAACAATGGATAATAAATAAAAATTACATTAATCATTGGAAACCAAATCTAGCTATCGCATCACATTAACTGAACCACGATGGAGTGAAATCCATATCATATATCCCTCTCGGCAATTTTAGTTTTTGAATTATGGACCATTGCCATAATTCAATTATTTTTACAAACTATAATTGATAAATGGAGTATGGTGATTATGAAGATGGTTGAATAAAGTACATTTGGGGACAAATCAAATTATTTTTATTCAGGTAATACTTTGTTACACCATTAAATAGGTCAGTGGTCTGTGACAATATGCCTTTAAAATGTGTTCTGTGCGTCGTTATATAAAACATTGAATCCTTCTTACTTGGGGCGGGGCGTAGCAACGTGGTAAAGCGCTCGCTCGATGCGCGGTCGGTCTGGGATCGATTCCCGTCGGTGGGCAAAATGGGTTATTTCTCGTTCCAGCCAGTGCACCACGACTGGTACATCAAAGGCCGTGGTATGTACTACCCTGTCTGTGGCATGGTGCATATAAAAGAACCCTTTCTGCTAATCGAAAAGAGTAGCACATGAAGTGGCGACAGCGGGTTTCCTCTCCCAAGATCTGTGTGGTCCTTAACCATATGTCTGACGCCATATAACCATAAATAAAATGTGTTGAGTGCGTCGTTAAATAAAACAGTTCTTTCTTTCCTTCCTTCAGTGTGAGTGTTTATTATTATTATTATTATGATTATTTATTGTTAAAGGTACGGCCCTAGCTCAACAGGCTAGTATTTCAAAAGAGAGTCAGTCCATTTATCTTACATAATAGTGACAATACTTTGTGATATCTTATAATGTTACTAATATATAATGTGGTCTCTAACAAAATATGTATATACCGCCCCTGGACCCAGTCTCTTAACAGTTCTTTTTTTCTTCTTCTTCTAATCTACCAAAATTATACGTAGCTCCCCTTTATTCCTTTCGCCTGACCGTTCAAAATTGCGTCTAATTTCCTTCACATACCACCCTCCGTCTGTTATCGGCCCGGGTCGGACTGCTGGTGCTCCCTTACACCTGCCAGTTTAGGCGGTCCCCCGTCCAACCCACCCCACCCCTTTCCTGTCTTGGATGGAGGAGCCGACCAAGGCCGGCACCTTTTTCCAGGACAGGCGTGCGCTGCAACAGCTTGCTCTGTATGTGCACGTTAAACAGTCTGACCTGACCTGACCTCTTACTTCTGCTGCATAATAACATTCGTACACTGTTCACCGTACATGTTCAGACAAGCGTTTCCCGGAATTCTTTTCTTTTCCAGGTAGCCGAGCTGTCAGTACTGACCCAGATGTAAAACACGCTAGACGACCTACCTGTATTTCTCCGTGTCCATAATTACAGACAGATACGGGTGGAGGTGAGGGTCTCCACCCGCTGACAAGAATTCTCAGGGACTTTACAGCACATTAACAAGTCTATCTACATGTACACAATACACACTGAACTCAGTTGAATATGTTAGAAAACATAAAAGCCTGACTTGAGTAGTTAAAAGTTTCTTCTGTTTAACGACACGACTGGAGCACATTGATTAATTAATCTTCGTCTATTGGATGTCAAAAATTTGGTTATTCTAACATGTAGTCATCAGAGAAAACCCGATACATTTTTCCTAATGCAGCAAGAGATCTATTATATACAATTTCCCACAGACATGAAAACACATACCACGGCCCTTATCCAGTTGTGTTGCACTGGTTGGAACGATAAAAGAAACATATTAAGTTGAATAGATCCACCGACGTGGTTCGATCCTGCGACGCAAGCACCTCAAGCGAGCAGTCATCCGACTGAGTTAAATCCCACCTCTTAACCCGCTGACAAAGAATTGATTCCTCCACAGGAACTTCTATCGATCGATATGGCCCTTCAGCAAGTCTATCTAGGTCCCGTACAATATCTCACAGGTTGATAGACTCATGACAGGCATGCGCTATAACAGCTTGCTCTGGATGTGCGCATAAAACTCCATGACCTGACCTGACTCAAATCCATTGAAAACGCATCTACCAATGTTCTGTGGTTATTGCTATCGCATACATGTGTAAGGTTACTTTGAAACACACCTGTATAGAGTTCTGGAGTTATTTATTGCTTACCAGAATACGTCCAGTTACAATGCATTGTACTTCATCATTAACCCCCACTAAATGCTGTACCTCATCATTAAAAATCGCTTTGTTTTGGCTCTCGTTGATATACAGGGTGGTGTTTACTCTTGAAATTACAAGAAATGTGTCAGTAAACAGGTGATTTGTGTACTTTATTGGAACAGACTATAACAAATGTTGGTCAATATGTGTCAATTTCATTGCTGTTACAATATGTGAGGGACCGTTTCTGATGACGGTTTTCCCCTATCCCTCTTCAAAACAAAATATCTGTAAACATTTATTAGTAACTTTTGAGCAAAACTATATCTATTATACCGGTATTAAAGGTGCTATCTCAAAGTTGCATAATGACAGCTATTGCAAATCATGTTTTTATAAAATTTTGCTTTAAAATTTAAAGACTACATCTTCAACTATATACCCAAAAATGATTATAGGAAATAATTTTATCTACTAGTGTAAAATATTTTTTTACTGGAGACTCTTTATCACAAACAGATGCTCACATATAACTTCTAATATGGCACCTTTAAGTGGTTGCAAGATTGTGTACATTTCTAAAGTACTTATATTGTATTTATATTCACTAAATATGCTGGTCATAATTAATAATTTATGCTGCAATTCAAACTAATCAGTTAAATTGCATTTTAATATGAAAAGTTTGTTTTAGGGTAAATGAAATTGACACATATCATCAAAATGTGTTATAGTCTGTTCCAATAAAGGTCACAATTTTCCTGTTTACTGACAACTTCATTTCAATTTCAAGAGTAAATACCACCTTGTACATCAATGAGAGCCCAAACAAGTAAATGTTAAATTAGGTATCATTAAATAGTATTTACAAAATATTTACTTGTCAGTTTAATATGAAAGAAATAATTGACGAAAATAATGTTTATTCTCTTTCCGACACTAGTTTAGATACTGTACCTCATTAAAAATTGCCCCTCACACTCACACTAGATACTGTATCCCATCAGTAAAAATTGCACCGTACCCCCCCCCCCCCCCACTAGATACTGTACCTCATTAAAAAATTGCCACCCACACTAGATACTGTACCTCATCAAAACTTGCCCAAGCACCCCCCGCCCACCCCCCTCCACATACACACTAGATACTGTACTCCATCATTAAAAATTGCCCCCGCCCCACTCTAGATGTCGTTCTCTGGCCTTATATTTCTTCTTATATTACTTTTACAACTAAAATGAAACTGGTGCGTTTTTAATGGAGCGCCATGCCCCCCACGCCGCCACCGCCCCCAGTGTAATCCCCCAGTGTAATATCTTGATATATATAATCAGAAGTTCTTTTTAATGGAGCGCCATGTCCCCCCACGCCGCCGCCGACCCCAGTGTAATATCTCGATATATATAATCAGAAGTTCTTTTTAATGGAGCGCCATGTCCCCCACGCCGCCGCCGCCCCCAGTGTAATATCTCGATATATATAATCAGAAGTTCTTTTTAATGGAGCGCCATGTCCCCCACGCCGCCGCCGCCCCCAGTGTAATCCCCCAGTGTAATATCTTGATATATATAATCAGAAGTTCTTTTTAATGGAGCGCCATGCCCCCCACGCCGCCGCCGCCCCCAGTGTAATCCCCCATTCTTTTTTAATGGAGCGCCATGCCCCCCACGCCGCCGCCGCCCCCAGTGTAATATCTTGATATATATAATCAGAAGTTCTTTTTTAATGGAGCGCCATGCCCCCCACGCCGCCGCCGCCCCCAGTGTAATCCCCCAGTGTAATATCTTGATATATATAATCAGAAGTTCTTTTTTAATGGAGCGCCATGCCCCCCACGCCGCCGCCGCCCCCAGTGTAATCCCCCAGTGTAATATCTTGATATATATAATCAGAAGTTCTTTTTTAATGGAGCGCCATGCCCCCCACGCCGCCGCCGCCGCCCCCAGTGTAATCCCCCAGTGTAATATCTTGATATATATAATCAGAAGTTCTTTTTTAATGGAGCGCCATGCCCCCCACGCCGCGCCGCCGCCGCCCCCAGTGTAATCCCCCAGTGTAATATCTTGATATATATAATCAGAAGTTCTTTTTAATGGAGCGCCATGCCCCCCACGCCGCCGCCGCCCCCAGTGTAATCCCCCAGTGTAATATCTTGATATATATAATCAGAAGTTCTTTTTAATGGAGCGCCATGCCCCCCACGCCGCCGCCGCCCCCAGTGTAATCCCCCAGTGTAATATCTTGATATATATAATCAGAAGTTCTTTTTTAATGGAGCGCCATGCCCCCCACGCCGCCGCCGCCCCCAGTGTAATCCCCCAGTGTAATATCTTGATATATATAATCAGAAGTTCTTTTTTAATGGAGCGCCATGCCCCCCACGCCGCCGCCGCCCCCAGTGTAATCCCCCAGTGTAATATCTTGATATATATAATCAGAAGTTCTTTTTTAATGGAGCGCCATGCCCCCCACGCCGCCGCCCCCAGTGCCCCCAGTGTAATCCCCCAGTGTAATATCTTAATCCCCCAGATATATATAATCAGAAGTTCTTTTTAATGGAGCGCCATGCCCCCCACGCCGCCGCCGCCCCCAGTGTAATCCCCCAGTGTAATATCTTGATATATATAATCAGAAGTTCTTTTTAATGGAGCGCCATGCCCCCCACGCCGCCGCCGCCCCCAGTGTAATCCCCCAGTGTAATATCTTGATATATATAATCAGAAGTTCTTTTTAATGGAGCGCCATGCCCCCCCCCGCCCCCGCCGCCCCCACTGTAATCCCCCAGTGTAATATCTTGATATATATAATCAGAAGTTCTTTTTAATGGAGCGCCATGCCCCCCACGCCGCCGCCGCCCCCAGTGTAATCCCCCATGTAATCCCCCAGTGTAATATCTAGATATATATAATCAGAAGTTCTTTTTAATGGAGCGCCATGCCCCCCACGCCGCCGCCGCCCCCAGTGTAATCCCCCAGTGTAATATCTTGATATATATAATCAGAAGTTCTTTTTTAATGGAGCGCCATGCCCCCCACGCCGCCGCCGCCCCCAGTGTAATCCCCCAGTGTAATATCTTGATATATATAATCAGAAGTTCTTTTTAATGGAGCGCCATGCCCCCCACGCCGCCGCCGCCCCCAGTGTAATCCCCCAGTGTAATATCTTGATATATATAATCAGAAAGTTCTTTTTAATGGAGCGCCATGCCCCCCACGCCGCCGCCGCCCCCAGTGTAATCCCCCAGTGTAATATCTTGATATATATAATCAGAAGTTCTTTTTTAATGGAGCGCCATGCCCCCCACGCCGCCGCCGCCCCCAGTGTAATCCCCCAGTGTAATATCTTGATATATATAATCAGAAGTTCTTTTTTAATGGAGCGCCATGCCCCCCACGCCGCCGCCGCCCCCAGTGTAATCCCCCAGTGTAATATCTTGATATATATAATCAGAAGTTCTTTTTTAATGGAGCGCCATGCCCCCCACGCCGCCGCCGCCCCCAGTGTAATCCCCCAGTGTAATATCTTGATATATATAATCACAAGTTCTTTTTTAATGGAGCGCCATGCCCCCCACGCCGCCGCCGCCCCCAGTGTAATCCCCCAGTGTAATATCTTGATATATATAATCAGAAGTTCTTTTTAATGGAGCGCCATGCCCCCCACGCCGCCGCCGCCCCCAGTGTAATCCCCCAGTGTGTAATATCTTGATATATATAATCAGAAGTTCTTTTTAATGGAGCGCCATGCCCCCCACGCCGCCGCCGCCCCCAGTGTAATCCCCCAGTGTAATATCTTTATATATATAATCAGAAGTTCGTTTTTAATGGAGCGCCATGCCCCCCACGCCGCCGCCGCCCCCAGTGTAATCCCCCAGTGTAATATCTTGATATATATAATCAGAAGTTCTTTTTAATGGAGCGCCATGCCCCCCACGCCGCCGCCGCCCCCAGTGTAATCCCCCAGTGTAATATCTTGATATATATAATCAGAAGTTCTTTTTAATGGAGCGCCATGCCCCCCACGCCGCCGCCGCCCCCAGTGTAATCCCCCAGTGTAATATCTTGATATATATAATCAGAAGTTCTTTTTAATGGAGCGCCATGCCCCCCACGCCGCCGCCGCCCCCAGTGTAATCCCCCAGTGTAATATCTTGATATATATAATCAGAAGTTCTTTTTAATGGAGCGCCATGCCCCCCACGCCGCCGCCGCCCCCAGTGTAATCCCCCAGTGTAATATCTTGATATATATAATCAGAAGTTCTTTTTAATGGAGCGCCATGCCCCCCACGCCGCCGCCCCCAGTGTAATCCCCCAGTGTAATATCCCCGCCATGTGTAATATCTTGATATATATAATCAGAAGTTCTTTTTAATGGAGCGCCATGCCCCCCACGCCGCCGCCGCCCCCAGTGTAATCCCCCAGTGTAATATCTAGATATATATAATCAGAAGTTCTTTTTAATGCTATATTTTTGTTCCATTATTAGCAATGGATCATTTATATGCACCATCCCACAGAGAGGACAGCACACACCATAGCCTTTGATATACCAGTATGGTGCACTGACTGGGACGAGAAATAGCTCAGTGGGCCCAGCGACGGGGATCGATCCTAGACCGACCGCGCATCAAGCGAGCGCTTTACCACTGGGCTGCGTCCTGCACCCTCTTTATAATCTGAGCAGTTAGAATCGGCCGGGGTGACGATAAAACTCACATTGGGCAAGTCACTTCAGGTATTAAAAATACATTCAAGACATCTCGGTCCCCGTCAACTAATTCAACTTGCCCATGTTACATTGGATGCACCCTCATTATAATCAAAGCCGTTAGAATCGGCTGGGGTGACGATAAAATTCACATTGGGCAAGTCACTTCAGGTATTAAAAATACATTCAAGACATCTCGGTCCCCGTCAACTAATTCAACTTGCCCATGTTACATTGGATGCACCCTCTTTATAATCAAAGCCGTTAGAATCGGCCGGGGTGACGATAAAACTCACATTGGACAAGTCACTTCAGGTATTAAACATACATTCAAGACATCTCGGTCCCCGTCAACTAATTCAACTTGCCCATGTTACATTGGATGCACCCTCTTTATAATCAAAGCCGTAAGAATCGGCCGGGGTGACGATAAAACTCACATTGGACAAGTCACTTCAGGTATTAAACATACATTCAAGACATCTCGGTCCCCGTCAACTAATTCAACTTGCCCATGTTACATTGGATGCACCCTCTTTATAATCAAAGCCGTTAGAATCGGCCGGGGTGACGATAAAACTCACATTGGACAAGTCACTTCAGGTATTAAACATACATTCAAGACATCTCGGTCCCCGTCAACTAATTCAACTTGCCCATGTTACATTGGATGCACCAACAACCCATCCACCCAAGCAACAACCTATTTCCTACTCCAGACAAAGCCGTTAAAATCGGCCGGGGTGATGATAACTCTCACATTGGACAAGTTACTTCAGGTATTAAAAATACATTCGAGACATCTCGGTCCCCGTCAACTAATTCAACTTGCCCATGTTACATTGGATGCACCCTCATTATAATCAAAGCCGTTAGAATCGGCCGGGGTGACGATAAAACTCACATTGGACAAGCCACTTCAGGTATTAAACATACATTCAAGACATCTCGGTCCCCGTCAACTAATTCAACTTGCCCATGTTACATTGGATGCACCAACAACCCATCCACCCAAGCAACAACCTATTTCCTACTCCAGACAAAGCCGTTAAAATCGGCCGGGGTGATGATAACTCTCACATTGGACAAGTTACTTCAGGTATTAAAAATACATTCGAGACATCTCGGTCCCCGTCAACTAATTCAACTTGCCCATGTTACATTGGATGCACCCTCTTTATAATCAAAGCCGTTAGAATCGGCCGGGGTGACGATAAAACTCACATTGGACAAGCCACTTCAGGTATTAAACATACATTCAAGACATCTCGGTCCCCGTCAACTAATTCAACTTGCCCATGTTACATTGGATGCACCCTCATTATAATCAAAGCCGTTAGAATCGGCCGGGGTGACGATAAAACTCACATTGGGCAAGTCACTTCAGGTATTAAACATAAATTCAAGACATCTCGGTCCCCGTCAACTAATTCAACTTGCCCATGTTACATTGGATGCACCAACAACCCACCCACCCAAGGAACAACCTATTTCCTACTCCCGACACCACCCTTGTTCCCGCAGAATATAAGCTAAATTGTAAGAGAGAAAATCATGGCTAGAAACATCCGTATTTCTATATTTCAACTACATCACACAACCAATACTGACCTTATGCCACTGATTGAGACACTGCAACGCCCACACTCAACATAGCGGGTGATCAGACTTTCTGTTCAGCAATCCTCCAGAAAATACACACATTAAGTTACCATCCTATTTGAAAGTGAATATGATTTAAAAGTTCCTAACAACACCATCTTTCTTCTTTTAATTATCTTAAATAAAGCGTTCCCAACGACAGCGCCATTGTTATTTGTGCACATAACACGTACAACATCGTCAGCCGTCACTAGTCTCAATGTCTCCTGAAGGTGAAATAGTCCCGTTATGTCTTCTCCGAAAAAACCCTATACTATTACCTTATATGGTTTATGAACCTGTTTGCATACCACCCGTTAATATCGTTACACTGATGTAGGAAAGTTCCGCTGAAATGGCCTTGCCTTGATATGAATAATAGTAATTGTTTTTTGTCGTTCTAGTCAATATCCAATGTGATATAACCGTAAATAAAATGTGGTGTGTAAGTAGATAAATAAAATATTTTATGGTGGTTGGGGTTTTTTCCTTCTTTTTTTTTTAAAGTAGGACTAAGGCAATATATTATTGTATGCTCAATGTGTGCTACGTACAATTGTTGCTATGTACATCGTATCTATGTTGTGTGGTAGAGTACACGTATTATCCACTGGCGTGGCAAGGGCTTTGTATTGTGGGGTAAGCACATTAGAGAGGGTGGGGTTGGTGGTAAAAGGAGGTGTTCTCCTTGTTGCCCCCATGCCTCCCCCAATGCTTGTCGGGTGCCTCTATCATCAAAAGGTTTAAGCAAGTTCCCTGGACACAACCTCATGGGTCGCCTGTGTCTGGGACCAGTGGCGGTATATACGTATATTGTTAGAGACTGGGTCCATGGGCGGTATATCCGTATGTTAGAGACTGGGTCCAGGGATGGTATATACGTATGTTAGTGACTGGGTCCAGGGGCGGTATATATGTATGTTGTTACAGACTGGGTCCAGGTGCGGTATATACGTATGTTGTTAATGACTTGGTACAGGTCCGGTATACACGTATGTTGTTAGAGACTGGGTCCAGGGGCGGTATATACGTATGTTATTAGAAACTGGGTCCAGTGGCGGAATATATGTATGTTCTTAGAGACTGGGTCCAGGGGCAGTATATACGTATGTTGTTAAAGACTGGGTCCAGGGGCAATATATACTTATGTTGTTAGTGACTGGGTCCATGGGCGGTATATACGTATGTTGAGAAAAGAAAAGAAAACAAAAGAAAAGCAAACAAACAAACAAACAAAAGAAACAAAAAAACTAAATGTGAATATACAGTGTTCTAGCTAGCAATAGAGGGGCGTTGCCCCCTGCCCCCGTTTTGTGCCCCCCTCCCGTGTTTGTTGCCGCACCGCCGATGATTATCGCCGCCCTGCCCTAATTCATTGTCAAATAAAAATACAAAGGGTTCCGGCTCATATTGGAATATCTGGTAATGAAGCAGCCGATGCCAACGCTAAAAAGAGTTTGATGGAACCGGCAGTCGGCGTTCCAGTAGAACATAATGTTAACGAAATAAATTCCATAGCTGAGCCACACTTGGTGGCTCTGTGGCAAACCGAATGGAACCACAGAGCCAGGGTGTGGCATGCCTACATTAAACCAAAAGCGACCACTCCTGGGCCAGTTTCTTTTAATGTTAAGGTAACTAGAATTATTGCAAGACTTAGAATGGGTGTCTCTTCGGCTTTAAATGATGTTAGATTTAAAATTAAAAAAGTTAAGTCACCCAACTGTTTAGTATGTCATACAATCGAAGATGTTAATCATTTTTTGATAAAATGTACTAAACATGACACAATTAGACTGAAACTGGTTAATTATTTTATTAAAATTAAATTAGAGTTTAATGCTTATAATTTATTAAATCCACCTAAAGAATATAAAAATACAATAGACAGGTTGTTGGTCGCTTTTGTATATCAATCTAAAATAAATATATAATATTATAGGGTTCTCCTGGGGGCGGTTCCTGCCATAGCCTAGGCATTGTTAGATTGGTGCAAATGTGGCAGGCCCGTTCCTTTTATGGGACCCACAATAAATAATCACTGTTGGTGGGCTGGGTAATAGCACTCATTATTGTTTGCTCCTCACCCCTTCTGGGGTTGGAAGGATGTTACCTGCGCCCCTACTGTCCGGTCTTTCGCCCCTTCCGTCTGCAATGTCGCGCCTGGCTTGCTGGATTTTTAATTTTAATGTAATGTACCGGTTTTTAAAATTATTTTAATTATATTGTATATAAATAGTATATTGTATTTTAATTTTTAAATTAATTTATATTGTGGTGTGGGTGTTTGAATGATTTTTTTTAGGGTTTTTTTTACTTCGGGTTGATGATAGGGTTGCTATCTGGCAGTAACAGCCCCCTCCTCGCCGACCAAATATATTGTATGAACTGCTTTTAATTTTTATTGGGTGTTTATGTTTTAAAATTGATAGGTTTACAAGCGTGCTCTTTTAATTTGTTTTAATTTATTTTATACGTGTTTTTAACTTTATTGAGATAGAGGGAAATGTGACCCTGTGGCGGCTGCTTAACCTCCTTTAATCAACCTCCTACTAAATAATAATAGGGCTAAAATAAAGAGTTTCTGTACTATTTGTATTTTTGAAATGCTCGTTCTAAATTTGCGACAAAGTTTTTAATTAAATGGATTATATATTTTATATTAATTATTATTTTTTGAATTGCGCAAATAAAAACTAATTATATAATATCCGTATTCCCCATTAGTTTAATTTCAAAATTGTCCTAAGTAATTTCTGTCCCGGATTGGGCCCCTGGCCTCCAGAGACCGAACCCGGGGTGGACATGCTCGAAGCCTTAGTGGTATAGGAGCATGGGAAAGTCTTCACACACACACAAAAGCTTGCTTTCCTCTCAAAGCGTGTACAGTGTTGTTACGAGTCTGAATTCCCAACTAAAAAACGTTTGACAATACACTGTTTGGCCACAGTTGTGAAAGCCGACAGCAGTAACGTGGTATGTTTTTTTTTCTCTATTGTTAGTCATATCATATGACTGCAGACGAGCGGACAGGCAGTCTTACAAAGCTTGAATGCGAAATAATCCTCATACCGTCACGCACATAACCACACACCACCTAGCAAACACCTAGTTGAAAGTAGACCATCATAATAAACATTTGAAAGTAAGTTTTTGAAAGTAATTTTTGCCTCATCTTTATAAACT
Organism: Gigantopelta aegis; assembly: GCF_016097555.1. Classification (NCBI taxonomy): domain Eukaryota; kingdom Metazoa; phylum Mollusca; class Gastropoda; order Neomphalida; family Peltospiridae; genus Gigantopelta; species Gigantopelta aegis. The sequence continues at coordinate 11,292,162 of NC_054710.1, read as the reverse complement.
AGCAACACCGGTTATTTGGTCTATGTAGGCATAACTGTGTTTTGTTAAAAGCATGTCTGCAAAAACTATTTAATGAAATCTATCTAGACCTTGACATGCAATAATAGCCGTTTTTAAATGCAGTGAGCAACTTGTTACAAATATATCCATATGTCATTTTTTAATTTGTTTGTTCTTTTATTTCTTTATTTCTTTTTATTTATTTCTATCATTCTCTTTTTTTTTTCTTGAATTCTTTTAATTATTTCATTTATTTATTTTAAATCACATTTGGGCATGATATTAAATGGTATAAATACTATATATATATATAATAGAAAAAAGAATAGGATTTTTTAGGTGATCCAACCTTTTGTAAAACATTTTAATAGTTAAAGTTTGATTTTAGTTAGCGACACCACTAGAGCATATTGATTTATTAATAATCGGCTATTGGAGGTCAAACATTTGGTAATTTTGAAATTTAGTCTTAGAGAAAAACCTGCTACTTTTTTTCTTTAATAGCAAAGGATCGTTTATATACACCATCCCACAGACAGGATAGCACATACCACGGTACATACCAGTCGTGTTGCACTGGCTGGAACGATATTTTTTTAATAGTGTCCATATTTAGTACATCAGTACAATAATATTGCATACGGCGATGAATGTACTGTTTCATCAAACATCCAAATTTAAGAATAATAAATTTGGGTTTAGAAATTGATTGTCCCCCTCCCTCCAAAAACGTTTTGTAAATTAAAACCAGCATAGATATTTCTACATATATGATATTTATAAATGTAAAAAATTCGATCATACCCAGCACTTGCCTCAAAATGCTCTACAATTAAATTAGCGCCCTGCCCCATCAAAATCCTAGCTAGAACACTGATATATATAAAGGATCCTTTGCTGCTAACGGAAAAATGTAGCGGGTTTCAAAATTACCCAATATTTCACATCCAATAGCCGATGATTAATAAATCTAGTGGTGTCGTTAAACAAAACGACCTTCCACTTCAAATGTTGGATAACCGGGACGGAACGCAACCCAGTGGTAAATTGCTCGCCTCATTTACTATGTTGTCTATGGGATGTTGTTAATCGGAAATAGTAACCCATTGCTTGGCTGCATCGGGTTTCCTCTCTTATTATCTGTGATGTCCTTAAGCATATGTCCGACGCCATATAACCGCAATTAAAATGTGTTCAGTGCGTCGTTATATAAAACATTTCTTCCTTCTTATTTCTGCTGCTTAACAACATTCGTACACTGTCAACGTACATGTGCAGGCAAGCGTTTCGCGGAATTGTTTTCTTTTCCAGGCAGCCGAACTGTCAGTACTGACCCAGATGTGAGACACACTAGACGACCTACCTGTATTTCTCCGTGAGAGAGGTACGGACGGAGGTGAATTTATGCGCGACTTTTACTACCCTCTCTAGGGTCCCATACAATATCGCATAGGTTGATAGACTCAGCTCCATTTACATCAAAATGGCCAAATGTTTCACATCCAATAGCCGATGATTGATAAATTAATGTGCTCTAGTGTTGTTGTCAAAACAAAAAAACAAAAACAAAAACCCCTTTATTTTCCCATATTACTTTTACAACTAAAATCAAACTGATGCGTTTTTAATGGAGCGCCATTCGGGCAACATGAGCATGCTTTTCACCATTTATATTGCCATCATTCTACCCACAATATTAGTTATAATCCACGTAAAAATGCGTAATGATTGATTTACAACCCTGTATAGCGACCTGGCAGCAATCCCAATATGAATTAATGTGAATTCGTCTTCCGCGGTAGTTGTTCCTCACTGACATAGATAGAGATGGGGACATGGCGGTCATGTCCTCTGCCTTGACTATAGAGGGTGGATACTCCTGATCCTGTTGAGTGTGAGCATGTAAACTTTCTACATGCAGTATTAAGCATAACATTAAAATGTTAGCTATCCTTAACTTATTTTAACTAGCATATTTTCAACGTTCAACGAATTATATTGTTCCACATTTTTAAAGGTACATTCCTGACTTTGCTCCATTGTAAGATGTTTCCGACTAATAAAATATTTCTACGATTAAACTTACATATTAAATATATTTTCTTGTTTAGAATATCAATGTCTGTATATTCAATGTGTTTCTGGTCGTCTTAATATTTGTAAGAAGCTCAAACTGGATTTTGTCTTCAAATAATTTCGTACGTACGAAAAAATATAGTTTAGGAAATAAAATGAAAATGAACCTAGTACAAATATTAGAACGATCAGAAACACGTTTAATATACAGCAACTAATATTCTAAACAAGAAAATACATTTAATATGTAAGTTTAATCGTAGAAATATTTTATTAGTCGATAACATCTTAAAACATTGCAGCAAACTCAGGAATGCCTCTTTAATGTTATTTTGCACTACATATACAGAGTTGGATACAGTTGAAATTAAAACTTAACCAATTTTTTTTATGAGTCTTTCGCTGTGAATCCTGGACTATTGTGCATACCTTTTCATCTCTGGTGAACCTTGCACATTTTAAAAATAGTTTTAGATGAAGTGACGGCCCTGACAACTGTGGTGGCAGTCCTCATGATGGATGTCACCGATGGGGCAGAATATGCTCATCTTTCGTGAACACCTGGTGTCATAATTAACAGTGATTCATGAGTGCATGTCACCACGCTATATTTAATCCAATGACCTCTGCAATATGCGGCGGGACATAGTCCAGTGGTAAAGCGTCCACTTGATACGCAGTCGGTCTGGGCTATTTTTTGTTCCAACCAGTGCACCACGACTGCTATATCAAATGTCGTGGTATGTGGTATCCTGCCTATGGGATGGTGCATATAAAAGATCCATTGCTACTAATGGAAAAATGTAGTAGATGTCCTTTCTAAGACTGTCAACATTACCAAATGTTTGACATTCAATAGTCAATGATTAATAAATCAATGTGCTCCAGTGGTGTCGTTGAACAAAAACAAACATTTTAACTCTGCAATGTCCTAATTTGAGTTAGTAAACTGGTCTCGGGAGTGGTTGTCCTCTTTTTAGCGTTGCAGGAAGGATGACATCGTACGGTCCAGTAAAGGATCTCCTCGTAGGTGGCTGTCGTCGTTTGAGCGTTGCAGGAAGGATGACATCGTACGGTCCAGTAAAGGATCTCCTCGGGAGTGGCTGTCGTCGTTTGAGCGTTGCAGGAAGGATGACATCGTACGGTCCAGTAAAGGATCTCCTCGTAGGTGGCTGTCGTCGTTTGAGCGTTGTAGGAAGGATGACATCGTACGGTCCAGTAAAGGATCTCGTAGGTGGCTGTCGTCGTTTGAGCGTTGAAGGAAGGATGACATCGTACGGTCCAGTAAAGGATCTCCTCGTAGGTGGCTGTCGTCGTTTGAGCGTTGAAGGAAGGATGACATCGTACGGTCCAGTAAAGGATCTCCTCAGCAGTGGCTGTCGTCGTTTGAGCGTTGCAGGAAGGATGACATCGTACGGTCCAGTAAAGGATCTCCTCGTAGGTGGCTGTCGTCGTTTGAGCGGTCCAGTAAAGGATCTCCTCGTAGGTGGCTGTCGTCGTTTGAGCGTTGCAGGAAGGATGACATTGTACGGTTCAGTAAAGGATCTCCTCGGGAGTGGCTGTCGTCGTTTGAGCGTTGCAGGAAGGATGACATTGTACGGTCCAGTAAAGGATCTCCTCCTAGGTGGCTGTCGTCGTTTGAGCGTTGCAGGAAGGATGACATTGTACGGTTCAGTAAAGGATCTCCTCGGGAGTGGCTGTCGTCGTTTGAGCGTTGCAGGAAGGATGACATTGTACGGTCCAGTAAAGGATCTCCTCCTAGGTGGCTGTCGTCGTTTGAGCGTTGCAGGAAGGATGACATTGTACGGTCCAGTAAAGGATCTCCTCGTAGGTGGCTGTCGTCGTTTGAGCTTTGCAGGAAGGATGACATTGTACGGTCCAGTAAAGGATCTCTTCGGAGGTGGCTGTCGTCGTTTGAGCGTTGCAGGAAGGATGACATTGTACGGTCCAGTAAAGGATCTCCTCGTAGGTGGCTGTCGTCGTTTGAGCTTTGCAGGAAGGATGACATTGTACGGTCCAGTAAAGGATCTTTTCGGAGGTGGGGGTTTTCATGCTATGGAATTTACTACAAGTTATTTATTTATAAACCGATTGTTTTCTAAATTGCATACAATAAAATAACAAAAAGCATACTATTTTTGAAATAATTAAAAAAAAACATTTTTGTAGGATGGGACGGAGTATAGATAGAGAAGGAAGGAAGGAAATGGTTTATTTAACGACGCACTCAACACATTTTATTTACGGTTATATGGGGTCGGAAATTATAGATAGAGATTCATGAAATCAACCACTATTTTGCCACATGCCCTTTCGACTAGTTTGCAGAGATACGGTCTTGATCGTGGATAACGAGTTTACCTTGCAGAAAATACGGACACCCCACCCACCCTATCAACCCCCAATCCCCTGCTTTCGACGCCACCCTTGTTCCCGCAGTATATTTGTTCTTAGAGGGGTTATGGATACTTCAATTTAAAGAAAATACGGACATCCCACCCACCCCAATTCCCTACTCTCGACGCTACCCTTGTCCCTGCAGTATATTTGTTCTTAGAGGTGTTATCGAGACTTCAATTTGCCCCCCCCCCCCCACCACACACACACAATAGAACACACCTTGCTCTTTCCTGTTTGTTAAACAAAAATATATTACCATAATATTTTTTAAATATAAAGCTTTATACCGATAAATACCTTTGGAATAAACTTTGGCCAAATTATTTTAAATTTCGTTTGCCCGTTGTTACCTACAAAATTATTCTAAAAAAAGATTGATATAGAGTCTAGAGATAAAAAAAAAATTGGTTGTACAGATATTCATATTCAAAACAAGAACATGTAAGTAAATTGTAATTTTAATAATGTGATAATTATTTTATTCCCACAAACCTCAGGCTAGTCGCTATAATATAAACTTAATTGAAAAAGACAAAATCATGCCTAGAAACCATCATTCTTTTTTATAACATACACCATCTTTCTTCTTTATAATTAGTTTAAATAAAACGTTCACAACGACAACGCCATTGTTATTTGTGCACACAACACGTATGCCTACAACGTCGTCAACCGTCACTAATCTCAATATGTCTCATTATGGTGAAATAGTCCCGTTATCTCTTCTCCAAAAAACCCCACATATATTATCACCTTATATTGTTTGTCAACCTATCGGTAAAGCACTGCGCTGACGAAAGCAAGTGCAGGCCAAAACGGACTAACAATCACATGAATAATTGTTTAATGCCATTCTAGTCAACATACGAAGTCACATAACGGTAAATGAAAAAGTGTGAAGTGGTTCGCCTCGGCGGCCCCACGACCAAAGCTGTTTAGACATTCACCGACACACCACCTGGCGTGCAGGTATAACATTGCATACTTCCCAGGACTATTGACTCTTCTACGTATTATCATAACAAATAAAAACCATTTTACTCGGATCTTGCAAGCGTGTAGGGGAAATGAGGCTAGTGTATGGCGGGTAACCTCACAGTAAAAAACACATTTTACTCGGATCTTGCAAGCGTGTAGGGGGAAATGAGGCTAGTGCATGGCGGGTAACCTCACAGTAAAAAAACCCAGTTACTTTATCAACACCACTAGAGCGCATTAATTAATTAATCATCGGCTATTCGATGTCAAGTATTTGATATTTCTGACTCAATAGTCAGAGTAAACCCGCTTCATTCTTCTAAATGCAACAACGAATATTGTACATGCACTTTCTGACAGACAGGAAAGTACATACCACGGCCTTTGACCAGTTGTGGTGCACTGGTTGGAACGAGAAAAAAAACAATCAGTTGAACAGATCCATAGAGGTGGTTCGATCCTGCGTCGCAGGCATCTCAAGCGAGCACTCAACCAACTGAGCTAAATCCCGTCACACATTCACAGAAAAAAACCCAAAAACCCACAACATGAAAACGAAAATGAGTTCTTTCAGTTTAAAATTATGTTTTAATTGCTTCTTTTCCCCTCTTTTTTTAATTTAATTTTATTAACTGGACAAGGCGCTGCCTTACTGTGCCATGATTTTGTTATTATTATTATTATTATTATTTTATTATTTATTTATTTTGAATTCGCGTCCCGTAGTTATTTTAAGGTAGGCACGATCCTGTATATTTATCTCCATAACAGAGCGCGTGCTTAAGTAACGAAACAATTCATAACATGGCTTCCCTCCTGTCTGTTAGCTGATGACCACTGACTGTTACTGTAGGCCCTTAGGAACGAGGGACTGGGGGGGGGGGGGGTGGACTCTACCCTCCCACCCCATTCGAGGACAAACATCTTTTTCCCAACCCTGTATCAATATATAGATAAAATATATAAAATATAAAATAGATAAAATATGGCTTGTGCCCCTCCACTACAGAGGACCACCCCCACACACACACACATACACATACACCGATATCGTTGTTACGAGCCTGGGCCCGTATTTTCGAAGCCATCTTAGCCACGATTTGTCGTAAATCCGTCGTAAGTGACTGCGACAAATGTCGTAGCGTATTTTCGAAATTGTAACTTTAAAATATCCGATATTATCGTAAATATACTACTCAAAAGAATTTAAGGGTCAAAAATTTATAACCAAATAAGTTTCAGAGTGTATTAGATTGATGATGTAAACTACACCAAATTTTTTATTTATTGTTCCATATTTACAAAAAAACACAAATAAACGTCACTGTATACAAGAAAGTCACATGACATGCTGTCAAAGTTGAAGGTTGTCAAACATGGATTTTACACATTAGAACATTCGTTTAATAGTGTGTGAATCCACCCCTGGCGCGAATACACTCGACACATCGTTGCCTCATGCTGTTGATGAGACGTCTGAAGAACTTTTGGGGAATGGCCTGCCACTCTGCCATAAGAAGTTGACCCAGATCATGAAGGTTGGCCGGAGGGGCATGGTTATCCCGAACTCTCCTGCCTAATTCGTCCCAGTCGTCCTCTATTGGGGCCAAGTCAGGCGAATATGCTGGCCAATCCATCCTGGCGATACCTTGTTGTCTGAGAAAGTCCGTTACCACCCTGGCGCGGTGGGGTCTGGCATTGTCATCCTGCAGAACTGCCCCGCCGCCAATCTGCTGAAGGCCTGGGAGAACCAACGGCCGGATAATCTCATTCAGATAGCGGATTCCATTCAGATTGCCATCCACCACATAGAGGGGGGTCCTGTGGTGGATAGAGATGCCGCCCCACACCATGACGCTGCCACCACCGAACCGGTGACGTTGTCAAACGTTAACGTCAGCAAAGCGCTCCCCATGACGTCTGTAGACACGAACCCGACCGTCGTTGAACTGGAGACTAAACCTGGACTCATCAGTGAACATCACTCGACCCCACTGAACACGTTGCCACCGCAGATGAAGCGTGCACCAGTGACGTCTGGCCGTTCTGTGACGTGGTAGGAGTGGTGGTCGAACAGCCTGGCGACGGCAGCGTAGATTATTGGCTCTCAGACGATTGCGTATGGTTTGATCAGACACTCGAGTTCCAGTCGCAGTCCGCAGATTGTCACGTAATCGGCGTGCAGTGGTTGTGCGTTGACGTAGAGCCATATTGGTGATGTAGCGGTCTTCTCTATTTGTAGTGCTTCGGGGTCTTCCCGAACGTGGACGATTTCGAACAGAATTCGTTGCTTGGTACCGTTGCTACAGTCGGCCAACGACACTCTGACTGACACCAAGCCTCAGAGCAACATTTCTTTGCGTATTGCCATCCTGAAGCCAAGCAATAGCCCTTCCTCGATCTTCGATAGTCAGTTGAAGTCGTACCATTGTCGAATTTGGAGTGTGCACCGTACACGAACGCAAGCTCCAATTATACGGAAATTCAGCATTGGGAACATGGAATACACGTGCAAAGCGTGCAAATGAACCGCTTTGTGAAAAAGCAAGTTATGGGCACTTAGCAGACCTTTCGCTTTCGCCCTAATTTACGTGCAAATGTAAGCATGTTTTCGCCATTAGAACTAGTCGACAGTGTCAATGACAGTGGATTTTAATTCATTTATGGGTTGCTTAGACCCACTTTCGTCAAAATGGAACAATACCATGCGTGACATTATGGTCTAGCTAATATAATTGACATTCAGAAAATAATGTCGAAAATATCGTCTGACCCTTAAATTCTTTTGAGTAGTATATATCGTAGATCCTACGACAGATTCTATCGTAGACTAGAAACCAATATGATAATAACGAAGATACAGTTCCCTTGTTTTGTAAACTCGAAGTATTTTGCCGTCAAAACTTTACAACAGTATATTCCAACCGTGACCTTTGACTGTTACGCCACCTATTTCAGAAAATTTACCAGTCGATATAATGGGGCCTGATTAGGGTTGTTGAAAAAGCACAAGTGAGGCTGTTCAATATGAAATGCACCTAAATTAATGTATCGGAAAGACCAAATAAAAGAAATGTTACAGAACTTAACCCAATTGACAAATTGTTTTCACTATTTACAGTAATACAAAATAGACATGAAACTTAAAAAATGTAATGATTTTTTAAAAATATAACTAAAATATAATATGTATACTGTATTATTAAGATAGTAAACTAATATGTTGTGTGACAAGCTTAGGGCCATTCAAATATTAGTTTAAAAAAGGTTTGATTGGGGGAATGACCCCCCCCCCCCCCCCCCCCCCTACACACACACACACACACACACACCGCTGATCTGCGCTTTACCAAATTTAACTAAATCAAATCAAATCAGTTTATTCATAAATATATAAACCGCACTTTAAAATTATATTACACCTATAGCATGTCTTGTTTGGAAATTGGGGAGGTCTCCAAAGTTTACATAATAAACAAAAAATGTGGGGGGAGGGAAGGTGTCTAATTTTGACACAAATATTTGAACGGCCCTTTAGGCTGTATTTATTTTCCTTCTTGGATTTGTGATTTTTTGTTCTTAAAGTATAAAGCTAAAGTTTGTTTTGTTTAACGGCACCACTAGAGCACATTGATTTATTAAACATCGGCTATTGGATGCCAAACATTTGGTAATTTCGAGATATAGTCTTAATGAGAAAACCCGCTACATTTTCCCAAGGGATATTTTATATGCACCACCCATAGGCAGGATAACACATACCACGGCCTTTGATATAACCTAATGGGCTCACCGACGGGGATCGATCCCAGACCGACCGCGCATCAAGCGAGCGCATTACCACTGTTCTAAAATATTCATAATCAAATAATTTTAAAAACTGATTTATGTGTATATATAGTACTTTTATTCTGGCACTAATGCAGCCCAATCACTGTTAACCAGTCAAATGAAGAGAAAAGAATGTTAGACGTCTTCCCCACATCCGATATTAAAATTTTCACTTCTATGGATGTTAGTATCCCTTACGGGGCCTCTTTGTCGGGGGTTCGGGCGCTTGAATAGTATCCATTCTGGAAAATCAGCTGTACAGAGATGACGTTTAGAGGGAATTTCCTTGATGACGTCACCGAGAAATACCCAATGTTTTCTATCTCCACTTAATGAGAGTTCCCATTTTTGTTTACGATACCTTCGAAAATCCGTCGTATCTTAAATCTACGACATTCGCATTTTGCTCGTAACTAGCTACGCTATGTCGTAGCTAAGATGGCTTCGAAAATACGGGCCCAAGACTGTGACTGTGTTTTATATCCACATCAGTACAGTGTAACATACATGCACATCTAGGCGTTTCCTCGCACAGAGGAGCGGGACGTAGACCAGTGGTAAAGCGTTCGCTTGGTGCGCGGTCGGTCTGGGATCGATCCCCGTCGATGGACCCATTGAGCTATTTCTCGCTCCAGCCAGTGCTCCACGACTGGTAAACCAATGGCCGTGTTATGTGTTATCCTGTTTATGGGATGGTGCATATAAAAGATCCCTTGCTGCTAATCGAAAAAGAGTAGCCCATGAAGTGGCGACAGCGGGTTTCCTCTCTCAATATCTGTGTGGTCTTTAACCATATGTCTGACGCCATATAACCGTAAATAAAATCTGTTGAGTGCGTCGTTAAATGAAACATTTTGTTTTTCTTTCTTTTCCTCTTACAGGTAGCCGAGTTGTCAGTACTGACCCAGATATCAAACTCGCTAGACGACCTACCTGTATTTCTCTGTGTCCATTTGTACACAGCGATACAGGTAGACGTGGAAATTTCCACGCGCTGACTAAGAAGAATGGATTCAACAACAAAAACTGGTATAGGGTGTATACTACCAAATCAAATCCCATAGACGATACAGGGACGTAGGCTGGGGGTGTTCGGGGTGTTCGGACGAACCTCCCCCCCCCCCCCACACACACACACACACACACTCACACACACACACACACACACACACACACACCGCTGAAAGAAATGGTCCACTTTCAGAACTAAAACATACATATTTATACATATGGACTTTCTGGTGGTGCAAAACAAAATAGAAAAGGGTCCATTTGGTTCATAATCGAACCCCCCACCCCACCCCCAGGTCCAGATCACGCTACGCCCATGCGATAATAGTAACATATATGGCTAAAACTCCTACCTGCTGCGTATCAATCGATATAAACGCCACGGATATAAATACTACCACCCCTCACCCTTAAAGTGAATCAGAAAACATTGGGGCTAAAGCTGCTGAGTTAAAAATAGCGGGTAGCGTCTATGACTACCTTAATTCCGCACAAAATTTGGGTATTTGTTTACAGGTACTCCATACAGATTTTTGTATCAGATAATCTAAAAAAAATTTACAACCGACATACTCGGTTATCACCAGTTACAGGAACTGTGGTGTTAACTTCTCTGTCAAAAGTGGGGTGCACCTCGAACTTTGACCCAGCCGGAAGTTATTTGGTTTAGTACTACCCATGGTCTGTTTGTATCAAAAAAGAATCGATCAATTTGCAATGCAACTCTATTTATTATAAAGATGAAATTTAAGTTTTAAACCAATACTAACTCAATTTTTTTTTTTCAAATGTATATGTAAATAAAAAGGTTTCCTAACAAATTGCCATTAAAAACTATAGATTAAATCTCCTTTTTAATACAGGGGTGAAAACAAAATGCTAGAAGAGCCAATGTATGTGTCAAGGAAGTAATCGATAGTGCAGTACACGGAGACTAAAAGTAGAACTGCGCATGCGCTAGTTGCGATCTTTCCTTAGTTACCTTCAGGGGTGAGACGTAGCCCAGCGGGAAAACGTTCGCTTGACGCACGGTCGGTCTAGGATCGATCCCCGTCGGTGGACCCATTGGGCTATTTCTCGCTCTAGCCAGTGCACCACGACTGGTATATCAAAGGCCGTGGTATGTGCTATTCTGTCTGTGGGATAGTGCATATAAAAGATTCCTTGCTACTAATGGAAACATGTAGCGGGTTTCATCTTTGTGTCAAAATAACCATATGTTTAACACCCAATAGCCGATCAATCAATAAAATATTTACATGCTCCTATACCACGAAGGTTTCGAGCATGTCTATCCCAGGTTCGGCCACCGGATGCCAGTAGTCCAACCTGGGACCAATAGCCGATGATTAATAAATCAATATGCTCTAGTGGTGTCGTTAAACAAAACAAACTTTTTTTTTAGTTACCTTCCTACCTGGTCTTACAAAAACAACAGGAGTTAACCTAGGCAATTCAATGGCAATTTATAAAGAAAACTTTTCTTATTTATATTGATATATGTTTCTAAAAACGTTATTGGAGTTGGTATCGTTTTAAAATTTAATAATATATTTTTAAATGAATGTTAACTTTATTCGTTATGAAGATGCATGACAATTCATTGGTTCTCTTTTAACGCAAACGGGCTATAGCGAACTTTACGGCACTTCAGTCTCGATGCAGCCAGTGCACCACGACTGGTATATCAAAGACCGTGGTATGTGCTGTCCTGTCTCTGGGATGGTGCATACTTCAGCAAGTCTACAAACGTGGAAAGTTAGTGTGTTTGCACCATTAGAACACTTTGATTCGATTCTTCGACCCGAGCACATCAAGTGAGCGTTCTGACTGTTAGATCTCTCCCCATACAAAGGTGGAAAGTTAGTGTGTTTGCACCATTAGAACACATCAAGTGAGCGCTCGGACTGTTAGATCTCTCCCCATACAAAGGTGGAAAGTTAGTGTGTTTGCACCATTAGAACACATCAAGTGAGCGCTCGGACTGTTAGATCCCTCCCCATACAAAGGTGGAAAGTTAGAGTGTTTGCACCATTAGAACACATCAAGTGAGCGCTTGGACTGTTAGATCCCTCCCCATACAAAGGTGGAAAGTTAGTGTGTTTGCACCATTAGAACACATCAAGTGAGCGCTCGGACTGTTAGATCCCTCCCCATACAAAGGTGGAAAGTTAGTGTGTTTGCACCATTAGAACACATTGATTCGATCCTTCGACCCAAGCACATCAAGTGAGCGCTCTGACTGTTAGATCTCTCCACATAAAAAAGGTGGAAAGTTAGTGCGTTTACACCATTAGAACACATCAAGTGAGCGCTCTGACTGTTAGATCTCTCCCCATACAAAGGTGGAAAGTTAGTATGTTTGCACCATTAGAACACATCAAGTGAGCGCGCTGACTGTTAGATCTCTCCACATACAAAGGTGGAAAGTTAGTGTGTTTACACCATTAGAACACATCAAGTGAGCGCTCTGACTGTTAGATCTCTCCACATACAAAGGTGGAAAGTTAGTGTGTTTGCACCATTAGAACACATCAAGTGAGCGCTCGGACTGTTAGATCCCTCCCCATACAAAGGTGGAAAGTTAGAGTGTTTGCACCATTAGAACACATCAAGTGAGCGCTTGGACTGTTAGATCCCTCCCCATACAAAGGTGGAAAGTTAGTGTGTTTGCACCATTAGAACACATCAAGTGAGCGCTCGGACTGTTAGATCCCTCCCCATACAAAGGTGGAAAGTTAGTGTGTTTGCACCATTAGAACACATTGATTCGATCCTTCGACCCAAGCACATCAAGTGAGCGCTCTGACTGTTAGATCTCTCCACATAAAAAAGGTGGAAAGTTAGTGCGTTTACACCATTAGAACACATCAAGTGAGCGCTCTGACTGTTAGATCTCTCCCCATACAAAGGTGGAAAGTTAGTATGTTTGCACCATTAGAACACATCAAGTGAGCGCGCTGACTGTTAGATCTCTCCACATACAAAGGTGGAAAGTTAGTGTGTTTACACCATTAGAACACATCAAGTGAGCGCTCTGACTGTTAGATCTCTCCACATACAAAGGTGGAAAGTTAGTGCGTTTGCACCATTAGAACACATTGATTCGATCCTTCGACCCAAGCACATCAAGTGAGCGCTCTGACTGTTAGATCCCTCCCCATACAAAGGTTTTTTCCCGGTAGTACTAAGGGATCTTTTATAATCACCATTCTGCAGAAAGGAGAGAAACGAAAAGTATCCCAATGGGCCCACTGACGGGGATCGATCCTGATCCAACTGTGTATAAGGCGGGCGCTTGACCACTTGGCTACGCCCCCCCCCCCCACCTCCCCCCCCCGACCTTGCCCCACCACTCACACATTTTATTACAGCGGAGAAACTTGAATCGTACTCTAATAGGAAATGAAATGTTCACTGTATACTAATGTTAAAACTAGTACAACAAAATTAACACGTAGCTGAACAGAACGAATTGATTGAGATATACATTTTAACAAGTTCAGACGAGCAGCAAAAAAATAGGAGTGATTAGTTTCTCCTCTAATTTAGATTATTGAGGAGGAGTGATTAGCTGCTCCCAGAATCGGCCGGGGCGACGATGACCTTCACATTGGGCAAGTAACTTCAGGTATTAAAAATAAATTCAAGACATCTCGCTCGCTGTCAACAAATTCAACTTGCCCTTGTTACATTGGATGCACCAACAACCCACCCACCCAACCAACAACCTATTTCCTACTCCCCACACCACCCTTTTTACCACAGAATTTAAGCTAAACTGTAAGAGACAAAACCATGGCTAGAAACCTCCCATGTTCCTGCAGAATATAAGATAAATTGTAAGAGACAAAACCATGGCTAGAAACCTCCCTTGTTCCCGCAGAATATAAGATAAATTGTAAGAATCAAAACCATGGCTAGAAACCTCCCTTGTTCCCTCAGAATATAAGATAAATTGTAAAAACCATGGCTAGAAACCTGCCTTGTTCCCACAGAATATAAGGTAAATTGTAAAAACCATGGCTAGAAACCTCCCTTGTTCTCACAGTATATAAGGTAAATTGTAAAAACCATGGCTAGAAACCTCCCTTGTTCCCTCAGAATATAAGATAAATTGTAAAAACCATGGCTAGAAACCTGCCTTGTTCCCGCAGAATATAAGGTAAATTGTAAAAACCATGGCTAGAAACCTGCCTTGTTCCCGCAGAATATAAGGTAAATTGTAAAAACCATGGCTAGAAACCTGCCTTGTTCCCTCAGAATATAAGCCAAATTGTAAGAGACAAAATCATGGCTAGAAACCTCCCTTGTTCCCTCAGAATATAAGATAAATTGTACGGGACAAAACCATGGCTGGAAACCTCCCTTGTTCCCGCAGAATATAAGCCAAATTGTACGAGACAAAACCATGGCTGGAAACCTCCCTTGTTCCCGCAGAATATAAGCCAAATTGTAAGAGACAAAACCATGGCTGGAAACCTCCCTTGTTCCCGCAGAATATAAGCCAAATTGTAAGAGACAAAACCATGGCTGGAAACCTCCCTTGTTCCCGCAGAATATAAGCCAAATTGTAAGAGATAAAACCATGGCTAGAAACCTCCCTTGTTCCCGCAGAATATAAGATAAATTGTAAGAGACAAAACCATGGCTAGAAACCTCCCTTGTTCCCTCAGAATATAAGATAAATTGTAAAAACCATGGCTAGAAACCTGCCTTGTTCCCGCAGAATATAAGCCAAATTGTAAGAGACAAAATCATGGCTAGAAACCTCCCTTGTTCCCTCAGAATATAAGATAAATTGTACGAGACAAAACCATGGCTAGAAACCTCCCTTGTTCCCGCAGAATATAAGCCAAATTGTACGAGACAAAACCATGGCTGGAAACCTCCCTTGTTCCCGCAGAATATAAGACAAATTGTAAGAGACAAAACCATGGCTGGAAACCTCCCTTGTTCCCGCAGAATATAAGCCAAATTGTAAGAGACAAAACCATGGCTGGAAACCTCCCTTGTTCCCGCAGAATATAAGCCAAATTGTAAGAGACAAAACCATGGCTGGAAACCTCCCTTGTTCCCGCAGCATATAAGCCAAATTGTAAGAGACAAAACCATGGCTGGAAACCTCCCTTGTTCCCGCAGCATATAAGGTAAATTGTAAGAGACAAAACCATGGCTGGAAACCTCCCTTGTTCCCGCAGAATATAAGCCAAATTGTAAGAGACAAAACCATGGCTAGAAACCTCCCTTGTTCCCTCAGAATATAAGATAAATTGTAAAAACCATGGCTAGAAACCTGCCTTGTTCCCGCAGAATATAAGCCAAATTGTAAGAGACAAAATCATGGCTAGAAACCTCCCTTGTTCCCTCAGAATATAAGATAAATTGTACGAGACAAAACCATGGCTGGAAACCTCCCTTGTTCCCGCAGAATATAAGCCAAATTGTAAGAGACAAAACCATGGCTGGAAACCTCCCTTGTTCCCGCAGAATATAAGCCAAATTGTAAGAGACAAAACCATGGCTGGAAACCTCCCTTGTTCCCGCAGCATATAAGCCAAATTGTAAGAGACAAAACCATGGCTGGAAACCTCCCTTGTTCCCGCAGCATATAAGGTAAATTGTAAGAGACAAAACCATGGCTGGAAACCTCCCTTGTTCCCGCAGAATATAAGCCAAATTGTAAGAGACAAAACCATGGCTGGAAACCTCCCTTGTTCCCTCAGAATATAAGCGAAATTGTAAGAGACAAAACCATGGCTAGAAACCTCCCTTTTTCCCGCAGAATATAAGGTAAATTGTAAGAAACAAAACCGTGGCTAGAAACCTCCCTTGTTCCCTCAGAATATACGGTAAAATGTAAGAGACAAAACCATGGCTAGAAACCTCTGTATTTCTGTATTTTAACTACATCACACAACCAATACTGACCTCATGTGACGGACTGTGACACTGCCACGACCACACTCAACATGGCGGATGATCGGACTTTCTGTTCAGTGATTCCCGAGAAAATCCAAAACTTAAGTTACCATCCTTCTTGAAATTGAATATGAATAAAATGTTCACAAGACATTCTTGTTTATAACACCATCATTCTTCTTTATACAGTGTAATTAGCCTGAATAAAGCGTTCACAACGACAACGCCGTCGTTATTTGTGCACTCACGTTGAACGTCGTCACCAGTCACTAATCTCAATCTGTCTCGTGAAGGTGAAATAGTCCCATGATGTCTTCTCCGAAAATAGTATACTATTACCTTATATGGTTTATGAACCTGTTTGCATACCACCCGTTAATATCGCTATACTGAGGTAAGAAAGTTCCACTGAAAATATCTTGCCTTGACATGAGTATTAGTAACCGTGTTAGTCGTAAATAAAATGTGGTGTGCACGTCGCTAAATAAAACAGTTTTGCTGGGGGGTTTTGGGGTTTTTTTGGTGTTTTTTTTTGGGGGGGTGTTGTTTTTTGGGTTTTTTAAGTAAGGCAATATATTATTGTATGCTCAATGCGTGCACCGGCCTCGGTGGCGCAGTGGTTAAGCCATCGGACTACAGGCTGGTAGGTACAGGGTTCGCAGCCCGGTACCGGCTCCAACCCGGAGTGAGTTCTTAAGGGCTCAATGGGTAGATGTAAGGCCACTACACCCTCTTCTCTCTCACTAACCACTAACCAACTAACAACTAACCCACTGTCCTGGACAGACAGCCCAGAGAGCTGAGGTGTGTGCCCAGGACAGCGTGCTTGAACCTTAATTGGATATAAGCACGAAAATAAGTTGAAATCAATCAATGCGTGCTACATACCATTGTTGTATATCTGGGTCCAGGGGCGGTATATGCGTTTGTTGGTAGTGACTGGGTCCAGGGGCGGTATATACGTTTGTTGGTAGTGACTGGGTCCAGGGGCGGTATATGCGTTTGTTGGTAGTGACTGGGTCCAGGGGCGGTATATGCGTTTGTTGGTAGTGACTGGGTCCAGGGGCGGTATATGCGTTTGTTGGTAGTGACTGGGTCCAGGGGCGGTATATGCGTTTGTTGGTAGTGACTGGGTCCAGGGGCGGTATATACGTTTGTTGGTAGTGACTGGGTCCAGGGGGCGGTATATATGTATGTTTTTAGAGATTGGGTCCAAGGGACGTATATACGTATGGTGTTAGAGACTGGGTCCATGGGCGGTATATATACGAATGTTGTTAGAGACTGGGTACAAAAACAAACTAAAACACACACACACACACACACACACACACACACACACACACAATAACAAAAATTAATAATAAAAAAATATATCCTTTCAGTTTAAAATTAGTTTTTGTTTTTGTATGATAAACTCGATTTCTTGTTCCAGCCAGTCCACCACAACTGGTGTAACAAAGGCCGTGGTATGTGATATCCTGTCTGTGGAATGTCGTATATAAAAGATCGTTTGCTGCTAACGGAAGAAATGTAGCGGTTTTCCTGTCTTGTAGCCAATGCTTAATAAATCAATGCGTTCTAGTGTTGTTGCTAAACAAACGAAACTTTCACTTTAACTGTTGGATAACCTGGGTGAAACGTATCTAGGCTCGACCATTTCTCGTTCCATCTAGTGATCCACAACTGGTGTAACAAAGACCGTGGTATGTACTGTCCTGTCTTTGGAATGTTGGTAATCAGAAAGAGTAAGCCATTGTGTGGGTGAAGCAGGTTTCTCCTCTAATTATCTGTGTGGTTCTTAATCATATGGCTGACGTCATATAACCGTAAATAAAATGTGCTTAGTGCGTCGTATATAAAACATTGCTTCCTTCTTACTTCTGCTGCATAACAACATTCGTACACTGTCACCGAACATGTTCAGGTAAGCGTTTCCCGGAATTCTTTCCTTTTCCAGGTAGCCGAGCTGTCAGAACTGACCCAGATGTGAGACACGCTAGACGACCTACCTGTATTTCTCCGTGTCCATAATTACAAACAGATACGGGTGGAGGTGAGGGTTTCCACTCGCTGACAAGAATTCACAGGGACTTTACAGCACATTAACAAGTCTATCTACATGTACACAGTATATACCTGTTTTTCTCCGTGAGAGAGATACGGGTGGGGGTGAATTTTCCCACGACTTTTACAACACTTCAGCATGTCTCTCTAGGGTCCCATACAATAACGCACAGGTTGATAGACTCAACTATATTTACTTAAGAATTGACCGCAATTATTTTTTGGTTCATGCAAGTATGAACCGAAAAAACGATGTGCACACTGTATGATCCCGCGTAGGAAATAAAATGAAATTTAACCTAGTACAAATATTAGAACGATCAGAAACACGTTTACTATACAGCCACTAGTATTGTATGCTGAAAAATATATTTGATATGTAATTACAATCGTTAAAATGTCTCTGTTAGTCGATAACGTCTTAACAATTGCAGCAAACTCAGGAATGTCCCTTTAAGCATAAAGCATAACTTATTTTAACTAGCATATTTTCAACGTTCAACGAATTATATTGTTCCACATTTTTAATGTTATTTTGCACTACATATACAGAGTTGGATACAGTTGAAATTAAAACTTAACACATTGTTAATGTTATTTTGCACTACATATACAGAGTTGGATACAGTTTAAATTAAAACTTAACCAATTTTTTTGTATGAGTCTATCGCTGCGATTCCTGGACTATTGTGCATACCTTTTCATCTCTGGTGAACCTTGCACATTTTAAAAATAGTTTTAGATGAAGTGACGGCCCCATGATGGATGCCACCGATCGGATGGGGCAGAATATGCTCAGCGTTCGTTGTCATCACGCTATATTTAATGCAATGACCTCTGCAATGTGCGGCGGGACATAGTCCAGTGGTAAAGCGTCCGCTTGATACGCGGTCGGTCTGGGATCGATCCCCGCCGGTGGACCCATTGGGCTATTTTTCGTTCCAGCCAGTGCACCACGACTGCTATATCAAAGGTCGTGGTATGTGGTATCCTGCATGTGGGATGGTGCATATAAAAGGTCCATTGCTACTAATGGAAAAATGTAGTAGATTTCCTTTCTAAGACTGTCAAAATTACCAAACATTTTAACTCTGTGTGACGGAACATGCTCTTATCATTTCGCCTGTGGCGATGTTAATTGTTTTAGAGGGCCGTGTGCAGCTTGGTTACGTAATACCCCCGCGCGACGGTGGTAGAGCTGCGTCCCAATATGCACTTAGACCAGGTGTGGAGGCTATGTGGCCAGTAGTTACGTAATACCTCCGGTAGTGCGGTTTACGACCGGGGTATTTCTAGCGATCTGGCGACAGTAAGTCTGGCCAACTAAGAAAATATACCGTCTCTGGGAGTTGTGGAAATATCACATGATAGGTGAGGTACCGCGTTGTGCCCCCAGGCGATATTCGCTGTCTCTGAGATTTTTGAATCAATAGATAGGATTTTAGAGACGGCGGCGGGACATAGTCCAGTGGTAAAGCGTCCGCTTGATACGCGGTCGGTCTGGGATCGATCCCCGCCGGTGGACCCATTGGGCTATTTTTCGTTCCAGCCAGTGCACCACGACTGCTATATCAAAGGTCGTGGTATGTGGTATCCTGCATGTGGGATGGTGCATATAAAAGATCCATTGCTACTAATGGAAAAATGTAGTAGATTTCCTTTCTAATACTGTCAAAATTACCAAATGTTTGACATCCAATGTGCTCCAGTGATGTCATTGAACAAAAACAAACATTTTAACTCTGCAATGTCCTAATTTGAGTTAGTAAACTAGTATAGGAGTGGCAGTCCTCTTTTGAGTGTTGCACGAAGGATGACGTTGTATGGTCCAGTAAAGGATTTTCTCGGGAGTGGCTGTCATCGTTTCAGCGGTGTTGGAAGGATGACATTGTATGGTCCAGTAAATAATTTTCTCGGGAGTGGCTGCCATCTTTTCAGCGGTGTTGGAAGGATGACATTGTATGGTCCAGTACGGGATTTTCTCGGGAGTGGCTGTCATCTTTTCAGCGGTGTTGGAAAGATGACATTGTAGGTTCAGTAAATGATCTACTCGGGGGTGGCTGTCCTCGTTTGAGCATTGCAGGAAGGATGACATTGTACGGTCAAGGATCTCCTCGTAGGTGGCTGTCGTCGTTTGAGCGTTGCAGGAAGGATGACATTGTACGGTCCAGTAAAGGATCTCCTCGTGGGTGGCTGTCCTCGTTTGAGCGTTGCAGGAAGGATGACATCGTACGGTCCAGTAAAGGATCTCCTCGTAGGTGGCTGTCGTCGTTTGAGCGTTGCAGGAAGGATGACATTGTACGGTCCAGTAAAGGATCTCCTCGGGAGTGGCTGTCGTCGTTTGAGCGTTGCAGGAAGGATGACATTGTACGGTCCAGTAAAGGATCTCCTCGGGGGTGGCTGTCGTCGTTTGAGCATTGCAGGAAGGATGACGCTGTATGGTCTAGTAAAGGATCTCCTCGTAGGTGGCTGTCGTCGTTTGAGCGTTGCATGAAGGATGACATTGTACGGTCCAGTAAAGGATCTCTTCGAAGGTGGCTTTTTTCATGCTATGGAATTTACTATAAGTTATTTTCTAAATCGGACACAAAAATAGTATGGTTTTTTTCTTATTTCCAAAACACTTTTACTTTTCTTCTTACGTTAAACCAAACTGAAATTGTTTATTAAAAAAACAACAACACATTTAGGAGGATGGGACGGACTATAAAGATTCATGAAATCAACCACTATTTTGCCACATGCCATTTCGACTCTGTAGTTTCCAGAGATACGGTCTTGATCGTGGATAACGGGTTTACCTTGCAGAAAATATAAACGTAATTGAAAAAGACAAAATCATGTCAAGAAACCATCCTTTTTTTTATATAACAACACCATCGTTCTTCTTTATAATTAGTTTCAATAAAGCGTTCACAACGACAACGCCATTGTTATTTGTGCACACAACACGTACAACGTCGTCAGTCGTCACTAATCTCAATCTATCTCGTGAAGGTGAAATAGTCCCGTTAGCTATTCTACGAAAAACCTATCTTATTACCTTATATGGTTTATCAACCTGTTTATACACCACTCCATTAAAGGGACATTCCTGAGTTTGCTGCAATGTTTTAAGATGTTATCGACTAATAAA